>NC_051847.1:138351437-138366980 GCF_002237135.1 Teleopsis dalmanni | reverse complement strand
TTATTTGCAAATCGACGATATTAAACAAATAAAAAATGTAATGTAGAATTGACGAATCACAATAACTGCGTTTATTTGACGTCATCACAGCTTATGCACTTTTTTAATTGTTGCTGTTTTTCTATTAAAGAAAACTTTACTGTTTCAATTTATTGTTTATTTTATTTTGATTTAATATTAAAATTTTGCACTCATTCATACATAAAATAAACATATGTTTGTTGTGTTAAAAATTCTTAAATATTCACATATAATAATTAATACAGTTTCAAAACTAATACACTTTTTGGTGCCATGTTGTAACTTTATCATAGAGTTTATTTCACAATATTATATTTTATTATATTCAAATTACAATACATAAATTAATAAATATAATTATACAAATATGTATACATATATTTTCAAGAATATAATGCGGGTATATAATTTTTCTCTTAAAAATAAGTTTTAAAAACTTTATTTCAAAGTACTTTTGCAATTTGTTTTTATTTTTGTTTTATGTTTGTGTTCTTTAATATAATTAATTATATAATTAATTGTATTAATATAATTGTCAAAATATTTAAAATGCTTTTAAATCTAATATTAAATATAAGTCTTCACACTTTTCTCTTTATATCACCAATTTTTTAATAATTCAAATCAATAATTAATTTAGCAATTAATATAAGCTCGAATTAACGCAAATACACCACACCGACGATCGAATGCGACTAACCATGCTTTCATGGTGAACAACATTTGATCGCAATAACATTTTATGCAGACAAATAACATAACATGGACTATTCAGATCGAGTTCTTAACAACTCAGAAGAAATCAATTTATCAATTATATTATATAAAATGAATACTGACTTTTATAAAGTCAGCTTATATACTAAAATATACCTGGTATTCATTCCTAGACTTAAGCTAACCAATTACACCTATAATGCTACTATAAGAACACAATTATCCATTTATCCGGTCTTACATAAGTTAAAATTTTAAATAAATCTAAGTCTATATATTTTTAAACTATATTCGTAATACTACTAGATATAAAATTAACTTGTAATTATTTGACCAAATAGCCCTTTCAAAAATATATACATAAATAAAACTTGATCATTAAAACAATATATTCATAATAATACAATTGGAAGATAATAGTGACCTTACAATCTGTTGTGTCCATACATTTCAATAATTAGTCGTTAATTTCTCAGGTTCTTTAAAAATACAATCTTTAGTGGTGTAAATGGTGACTTTAATCCCTTCCTTTCCCAAAGTCTCTTTAAAATACTTAGCTTGTAACTCATTAACTCCTTTATCGGTTACAAGCTATCATTTCAGATTTCTCAAACAAATTTATTTCTACTAACTTTTTCATTTATAGTCTGTTCTCAATCATAATTGGACCACTTAATCCAACATAGTTACACATTTCTATAATTTACCATACAAAGTATACTAAAATGTTTTAACATATTGGAACAAAGGATATTCTTTCTGTATTACATTTCTAAATTTGTTTTTTGTTAACAAAAATTTTCAACAGATCATCTAAGAGAGCATTACTTATTCAAATTTCATTTAAAACCAATAAGTTGAAAATAATCCATTATAACTTATGTAAATTGATTCGATATATTTTTAAGTTGGGTTTTAACTCTCCCAGTCTTATACGGAACCGAGAATCTCACTTACTAACCTTCAACTAACCAATTGGGATAAAATTCGATGATTCTCGTTTACTGAGTGAAGTTCTTTTTGGGAAAAGTTTTCTTTTCGAGAGAAATTGTTTTGACACAGTATATATGCTGTGTCATTCTGCCATCCATAATTTCCTCAAAATTTGGATTTGCAAGTGAAATTTACTGTTGAATCTAAATGAAATATAAAAAATGAACATATATGTATATATATATACTTTGAAAAAAAAAATTTTTTAAACTTAATGGTTAATATTATTAATAAAATATAAACAGTCTTAATTGTTTGAACTATTTCTTAAAAATTCAATTAATTATCTTTTAATCGCAACAAAATTTATTATTTATAGAACCTGAGTTATGGCAGATGAAAAATGTGCCTGCAATACTAATTATCAAAACCCCATGGATCTATATCTCCTAGGAAAAAATATTTTAAAATTCAGCCAAATCCTCGAATTTGTAAAGGAATGACCCATATCTCGGTTACTATTGCAAATGACCCCGTTTCTCACATAATTTCTTCGTTTCTAGGATTAAGAAATCTTATCACGAATTTAGTTAGAAAATACTCTGAATGAATATGTATATTTCGCTATAATCTTTCTTAAGTATGACGTTGATATGATGTATTGTATGACATCAGCCCAAATATTCTGTATTAATTCATTACTTTTTGCTTGAGGAACTTTAGCTAATCATTTGATCATTTTATTCAATATTCAATTATTTTAGTAGTCACATTGGGAATAATGAAACATTTACTTGACGTGTTATTAATTTCTTAACTAAGATACAGAACATCAAAGAGTTATCGTGACAACTGCAATATATATATCTGGCTTATGAAATGTTTTTATTTCTCTCAGATTATCATCCTTATCCCTATAAGTTATTGTGCGAACTGTGAAGAATATTTCTGGTTAATATAAAATTTTTCCATTCTTGAAAGATCATTATCCATATGTGAGATTAATATGAAAACTAGTTAAATCTATTCCCCAACAATTTAAAAACACCACAACCATAAATTATATAAATAATTCTATAATTCTTTCCATGACTTCCACAATAAATAAATAAATAAAATTTAAGAAATTTATTTAGGAAGTAATCGAATGACAACAACATAAAATGTTGGAACAAGATTATTGTTTCCACTGCGAGCGTGATTCCGTTCCGATGTTCAAGCAAAAGCGATTTACGATTATCCTTGCGACAATCTTTTTTTTATTATTTTCATCAACAGCCATAAAGAAAACTTCATCCTTTGGTGACTTCTCCTGCTGAAAGGAAGAAGAAATCACAAATTGCGATTTTCGTAACTGCTCTAATGCATTAAAACAATTCCTGCCATAATTTTTATTTTTCTTTGTTAATATTAAATTTCATCTGCGAACTCAATACAAAAATTATTATAAAAGGACTAAAAGCAGAAAAAAAAGAAAAGCTGAGGAACAGAGCAGAAAATCCCATAAATACAACTGAAGAAGATTATAGTTTTATTTGCTTATTTAATATAAAACAAAAAATCTATAGCAAAAAGCAATAAAGATATATGGTTTGTTTTATACATTCAATTTTATTGAAACTCAAGAAAAATACTTCCCACAATAAACTTTAAAAAAAAATTGTCAAATGTATCTGAAATAATAGAAAATTCTATAGAAAACTATTTCATATCGCAAAAATGACAATTAAAAATCATAATTCCCATAAAATATGTTTTAAGCATTTATGGGGATTTCTATCACAATATCTCTTCCGTGTACGATAAAATAATTTAATGCAAATAAAATAAATTTTATTAAATAAAGAAATAAATAAAATTTAAGAAGAACTTAATATGATTTCAAATATTTACCAAAATGGTTTCATTTATTTAATATTTTCGTTATTAATATATAATACATAATGACTGAAATAATAATAATAATATTTTTGGATTAATAGTTGATACCAGATAGATACCATTATCATACGATTATTCCGATTATGAAATACTTAGTTTTTGCAGATCTATGTTTGCGACGTCTTTTGAACTCGGTATCTGTGACCACTTGGATGGTTCATTATAATAAGAGCTCGATTGCATACCCATAATAAGTTATTCGGATAATTTTATAGAAAGTATAGTTTGAAGTCTGAATTCCAGCATTCCACTAAAACTATTCTTAGGAATGATGATATCCACCCCAATGTGGAAACCTCATTGCAGTAATTTAGGGTAGAGGGGGAGGGGGCGATGTTTTGATGTAAGCAAGAGGTTTAATACCTAGAGATCTAGGTTCATCTAACCCAGCTCAACATAATAGACATTACGTATCACAACATGCTCACCATCGTGATGAAAAGTTTTATCTTCCGTATTCCTTTTCTAATTAGATCAAACAGAGTTGCATTCGGAAAATAAATAGAAGTCGAATCCTTTATTCGAAACGAGAACGAAGGACTATATTTTGTTGAGGTGCTGTTACAACTGGGTACCGTTGTGTAATCGGAAAACAGTATTGGTTTCATTATAAATAGTTATAAAGGATATATTTTTGTAGACAATGGAGTATGGTACTTGATTGTTATCTAATAAATTGTATCAATAGTAAAGTATTCTCCTATTTGTTAAAATAATACTGCGGCATGAGAGGTTCAAAAAATACACTATCATATATAGGTCTGTTATGCCAGGTTCCGATTTATATACCAAAGTGTTAATTACATCATTATCTTGTTCTTTTTCTATCCTTCTTCTTGTCCTTTTTATGGTCTTTTTACCTTTATCTTTAATCTATAAAATTTCTAGTTCATTCTTTTTTATGTTTTATTCTATTTTATTTATCTGTGTGGTTTATAAAAACAAATAGCCGTCTAACTTCCAAAAAGTTTCTATATGCTATAATCAAATACTAATTTCAATGCTAGTTTACATGGTTTGATTGTTAGTCAAATCAAAGTAGATAAATGTTTTAATATGCATTTGACTTTTATTATGTGGAGCAACCACAGAACCCATCCTAAGTACGAGATTTCATAGTTAGAACCATAAATTTATATGGTTCCAGAAAATACGTCTATGTCTGCAAGTCTATATGTCTACTACGAGACTACTGGTGTTTCGCTAGTGTTCTGAGAATACTTATAATTTTAATGGAGTGTTCTAAGAATCTACATTTTATTTTAAAGGTTACCAATAGATACTTTTTTGTTTTGAGAAAAGCTACAAAAACAAGAATAGTTTTTAATGTTTTAATATATCTGTCTGTATCATTAGGTTATAGCTTTATATAAAACCATCCCTATTACCAACAATGATATGTGGACTATATATTCTGGTAGTTTCTGCAGTGGGGCTAATCCAATTATGCACTGTATAATTGCTCACAATATATAATTATAGATTTATAAATAATTAATTAAATAAATTATTTACGGCTAAATTCTACTATGTATTGTAAAGTATAATATTTCATAGCAATTTTATTTTAAATAAAATTTTTCTCTTACATTTACAAGCGATTTGTGTTGCCTTGCAAAATTGCGAAGCCACAACATTGTGAAGTCCTTTCAGTAAGAATACCTATAGCACTAAAGTGGAGTAATTGCAGTTATTAACGCTTTAAGCACTTCTGAGCTGCAATAATTACATTTAACCATAAAAAACGTTAGACAAGATTCCTTCAGAATGTCATCTAAGCATGCATTCATTCCAACGGGTAATGGATCTCTCCTCCATGCCGTTGCTGTTAATTACAAACACATTTCACACTCCACATTTAAGTACCTGCCCGAATGCAAATGCGCGGATACAATTTCATCGGGTGACATAGACTCGTCGCCAGGCTCAAATTAAAAAACTACTTAATCATGAATTGCATTTGCGAGCACTGAGCAACACAAATTAGCACATCCATTCAGAGTGGGAGCAGACCCACTCCCTCAGGAATGGGACGCTGTCTAAGCTAGTCAAAGGTGCTTATTTCATGTTTCTACAATATATTTATTTTTATTTTTTTTATTTTCCTTATATTTTTTATTTTCAAATATTGTTTTTTACTTTTTGCTTTGAATTGCTTGTATTTATGGTGTTGCGCCTCTATTGTTGACAAGGATGACGACATGGCGTCGTTGGTTGTCAATTAATGTCTTCTGTGTGTCATCATCATGGATGGCGAGCGCCAACATCGTTCTTTTATTTTATGCCTTCATCATTTCAGTTTTATATAACACAATCATTAATAATTTTTCATATTTCATTTTTTTATCTGTCATGTTATTTAATACGGACGACTTCAGCTGAAAGCGATTGCTTAAGCTCACAGCCCAGCCGCACAGCTAATAAAATGGGAATATCATCATTTGTAATCATTGCTAATCAGATTCGTGTAAAAAACTTTATTGAGTATACGATTATTTTCTGAAATAAAAACATTAATAAAATATGAAAGTAGTGGACCTTTAACTTGCACATAAAAACCGAATATTATAAAAAATCGAATCAAGATTAGTTAAGAAAGATTGTTTGTTACGCTATTCAAGGGTAAGAAGATTCTATTGGTATATTAAAGGATAATGAATATTTATGTTGGAATACACGAGTAAGCTTTGTGTTTCCTTTAAGTGGGGCAATGATGTTCTCGATAATAATAATTTACAGAGTTTATTGAAAGTTTATTCGTAGCATCACTTCACTTCTATTCATAGCCAACAAAATTAATTAACTATCTCCTTGATCATTTGTTCGAGTTCGTCAAAATTATTTAATGAAAATAAATTTAAGAAGATTTCGCTTAATGGAATTATCAGTACGAATAATGCAAATATATTTCGGTAGACTAAATGAAGTAAAATACTTTGATATCATCCTTATCACACCAGCGTAATGAAAAAGTTTAAGGAATTTATTCAAATTGTTCTTGATAATAGATATTATTCCCTCTACAGTGCGCTCGCGTGTCGCAACATACTTTTGCCAGCGCTGGATCCAATCTTCGAAATATTTTCTCCATTGATCCAAACACATTTGTGCCAGCAGTTAATATAATCCTAGAAACAATTCCTACATTGGCCAAAACACACTTCTACCAGTGCTTGATCCAATTCTCGAAATACTTGCTCCAATAATCGAAACCGTTTTCTTCATTGCTAAAATCACAGTTACGCTAGCACCTAATTCTATCCACAAAACATTTTCTCCATCAATCTGAATACATATCTGCCAGCGCTGGATCTAATCCCTGAAATATTTTCTCTATTGACCAAAACGCAATTCTGCCAGCGCTTATCCAATGCTACATACATTTATTGTACTCAGATTTTTATGTAGCCAACAGAGCCCTCCTGTATTATCTCTTCACGTCTTTTATAATGAGTTCCATAGAATAAATTAATGAGCTATTCATATAGAAAGAAATCGCATAGGAGCCAATCAGACAAATTCGCTGGTTGTAAGATGATATTCGTTGTGTTCGATAAAAACTCACATATCAGGTTGATAGTATGCGAAGATTCCCGATCGTTTTTGTTAAATTGCTGAAAGCAAACGTCTGATAACACCTACAATCTTGAAATCCTGTTTTTGTGTCTTGATAGTCGGCAAACGTTTCTTGAATTTTTTTATAATAAACAAACGTTTATAGCCAGAATATAGAAGGTCTTTGAAATATTAGTCTATTTAACGTAATGAATTGTCAGAAATCAGTAGTCAATAATCAATAGTCGATTGAATAAGTAACAGTGACTTTCTTGTACTCAGAAAGAAGAGCGAATTTTCTTCTTCCTTCCATAAGAGGTGAAGAAGACGGATAATAAGAGAAACAAATGAATAGAGGTGAAAGAAAATGAAATGTTTTTTTAATATAATTGGATATATATGTCACGAAACTCTTTCAATGAGTTATATTACTTCAGTGCTAAATGATAAATCAGAGAGCAAGTTCACAATACAAAGCCAGATAGACACAGTTTGTTATATAGATTAGTTTTATTATACTGGTTAAGAGATTATATGATTTATATGGTATCTGAATTCTACCTTTCCTTGTTACAAATATTTTGATTTATTTAAAGAGATTTGTATATACAGTGTTGTGCATAACAAAAGCAACCAAAATTTGCCCATCAAATAAATAAGTTTTTTGTCTACTTTTTACTTTTCATTCAAAAATCTAAATACACAGTTTTATTTGTTATTGTATTAGCTATTATAAAAAAACAACAAAATCTACAATTCTTCATAACGGGTTAATTAATTCACACAAATAATAAAATATTGCGAAATGCGGCTGTGCAGAACAATAGCAACTTTATTTATTATATTAAATTTTTGTATTATTTTTCTAAATTTTGTATAAAGCCCTTTGCTTTTTATTATTTGGGCACTTTTACGGGTCATAGGTGATATTAAATTGTTAATAAAAGTATTTGGAATTTTACACCATTCATCTTTCATGACCTCAAACAATTGGAAACTTTTCGACCCCCAAAGCCTCGTTTGAGAATACCAAAATGTTCTGAATTGAATTAAAATCAGGTGTTTGGGCTGACTAATCTAAAATTGGAATTCCATTTTTCAAAATCCATTCTCTTATCAGCTTTAAGGTGTGTTTTGGGTCGTTATCGTACTGATATATTCGTCGGAGTGACATTTTTCATCCGCCATGGGGCACCATATGGCTCTCTAAAATTTTTTTGTACACATGTTGGGCTATTATTTGATGAATTTCATGAAAAGGGCTTAGTCTAAATCCTGAAAAGAACGCTCAAATTATTACTGACCCACGCCCATGCTTCACAGTCGCTTGGCAGTTACGCGGATACAAACGGTTTTCTTTTTCGCGACGTACTGTGCACATCCCATCAGAATTAAAGATGTTAAATTTTGATTTATTGCTGAAAAAAATTATTTTCTATTTAGTAAGAGTCCAATTTAAGTGATTCCACGCGAAATTTGATCTAAATGAAGTATATTAATATTAATTAAAAAGCAAAACAAAAATCTGCCTCTTTTGCTAATGCTTTTTAGTCAACATTGGTTTTTTGACTGGTCTGTAACTTTTGAAACCGGCTTCGAGAGTAAGCCTGCGTACAGTACTAGAGTCAACACCTTGTTTAAGCTCGGCTACGACCTTTTTCAACGACACGAATGTTGTTTTTTTTGTAATTCTTATGATGTTTCGATCAATTCTACAAGTAATCTTAAGAGAGGCTTCACCCAAATAAACCGTTTTAACGGTATTTTGTCTAATTATATTTTTTTATAAGCTGCGAAACAATAAACTAATTAATTTTAAATATTTTGGCTATTTCATTTGAGCACTGCCATTTAAATATTTTTCAATTCTTGCTTCTTTAAACTTCAAAGTATACGTGTCACGAGCCATGATAAAAACGTACTTCTTTTACCTGATTTAATATTGAACTATTCTGTGTTTATGTTCTAATTTGCTTAAAAACATAAATCACAACATAAAAATGCAAAAAATCAAAAAAATATCTTGCTAGAATGCACTTTGGTCATAGATCTATCATTGATCTTGTCTCAGTTGCTATTGTTTTGCACAGCCGCATTTCGCAATATTTTATTATTTGTGTGAATTAGTTAACCCGTTATGAAGAATTGTAGATTTTGTTGTTTTTTTATAATAGCTAATACAATAACAAATAAAACTGTGTATTTAGATTTTTGAATGAAAAGTAAAAAGTAGACAAAAAACTTATTTATTTGATGGGCAAATTTTGGTTGCTTTTGTTATGCACAACACTGTATGTGAAAATATTCATCATAGAACTAAAGACTAAAATTTGAAGATATCCACACGAGCATGAATATATTTTTTTTTTGATAGGTGATCACAATCACTTCATTGCAGGAAAATGGGTGTGCCACATCAACTCTACGGTGATTCCACCCGGTGCTGTTACCGCATAAAGAATAAAAAAATTAATAAAACTTAAAATAGTTATATAAAAAATTATAATATATTATGAACATTATTTTTTTAAACTTATTTTCCGGAAGAGTTCAGATCCATAAATCAATGTTTCCAATATACCCGTACTATACCCGGCTCTGTGCTCCTGTGCTCTTAAGGAGCTTGCGAAATCTGTAGTAGTAGTATATTTTCATTAATTAGTAGTAATTGGATATCACATTAAAAATGAAAAATGCAATAGAGCCATTATAATTATATAAAAGTGAAATAATAATTAATTACAGTAACGGTTAGTTTAACTCAATGGCAAGCCTTACTTTATTATGCACTTGAAAATTACCAATCAAAACGTACTGGCATTATTTATTGATACGTCACATGGATGTAGATAATGAGGAAAGTAGCTTCGAGTGATTCATTCATGGCTGAATAAGCAAAGTAGCATATTTAAGTTAAAATAACTAAAATTTAATATTAACAATTAGCGAATTTGTTGAATTTGTTGAATTTGTTGAATTTGTTGTATTTGTTGTATTTGAGAGCCGTGGCAGGCATAGCCAAATACTGCAGAATGCATTTTATTTAAATTCGCTAATCATTTGCAGTCGAGGCACGTCAGTTCTCATTAAATTTCAATTAGAAACACAATTTTCGTTTTATGCACTCAAATTAGTTACTAATTATATTTAAATGATGATTATTAAAATTTTTATATCGCGAGTCTTTCACTCTTAATAGTTTAGATTTAAATTTGTTGGAAATATTTTAATTTCGATATACGTTTTATAGGCAGATGAGCAAATAAAATTTGAAATATGCATCGGAAAACGTTATGAAAATTTCTATCTGCAACTAAAAGTGCATGCTTTTACGAGCGAATGAATGCAACTGCGGGTATCTATGAGTCTCTGTAGGTGTTTGTGTATATCTCTGTTCTAAGAGGAAATTTTTTTATGTCATTGACTGGTGTGAATACACGAGATCCTGTGACTGTCACTGACAAGTTTTAAATTGAAAATTCAATGCATTTCGAATGCGCGTTATGCGTGCTTCTATGTAGCGGTACCTATCTGTTTATATATTTTTTAATAAACTCGTATCTTTTATGTTTCCACGATTGTGTTTATTTAACTGTATAATATACATATATATGCATATAGTATATATTCATATATGACTGTGTTTGGGGGCGAAAACGAAATGCTTTGGCGTTTTATTGCCGATAATTTAAAATTTCAGCTGCAACCGAGAGAAATAAAATTTTATTGAGCATTTAATTTAAAATAATTTCTTTTTTTTAAATTTGCTCCTCTTTTCAGAAACATGAAAGTGCACTCAAGCACGAAAATATGAAATACTCTTAATATATTTTTAGGAAGTTTTATGTTAAATAGTCCATACTCAATTGTGCAATAAATTTTTGTTTACAAATTTCAAAACTTTAATCACTGACTCGAGCGGTACTATTAAAAATCAAGTTTCCTAAAATACCATAAATTAAACTATTTAAATAAATTTTATTTAGTTTTTGTTAAATAAAAATTTCGCATCTGTTTTGTTATATTCTGTACTTTAATAAGAACTAAAAATTACTTTTTTCTTAATTAAAATTATTACAGTATTTATATATATATTATTCAAAATGATACTCATTAGTCTTAGGTACTTATATTGTTACTGAATTATTTATTTACCCAAGCACTTCCTTATTACCTTCTTATGTACTTGATCACATACTTACTTAATTAATTAATTATTACTTACATAAGTACTTACTTAAATAAATACTTACTTACTTACTAACTTTCTTACTTACTTTCTTACTTATTAACTTACTAACCTACGTACATAATTATTAACTTATTCACTTAATTACTAACTTATTTACTTAGTTACTTAGTTACTTACTTACTTACTTCAATAACTTACTTACTTACTTTACTAATTTACTTACTAACTTTTTTACTTACTTACTTACTTTACTCATTTACTTATTTTTTTACTTACTTACCTACTTATTTACTTTACCTACTTACTTACTTTTTTACTTACTTTACTTATTTACTTACTTACTTACTTACTTTTTAACTTACTTAATTACTTTTTTACTTACTTACTTATTTACTTACTTACTTTCTTACTTACTTACTTTTTTACTTACTTACTTACTTCACTAATTTACTTACTTACTTTATTACTTACTTACTTACTTAATTAATTAATTACTAACTTATTTAGTTACTTACTTACATACTTTTTATTTACGTACATACGTACTTACTTAAATAAATACTTACTTACTTACAAACTTTCTTAGTTACTTTCTTACTTATTAACTTACTAACCTACTTACTTAATTATTAACTTATTTACTTAGTTACTTACTTACTTACTTTAATAATTTACTTACTTACTTTACTAATTTACTTACTAACTTTCTTACTTACTTACTTTCTTCACTTATTTACTTATTTTTTTACTTACTTATTTTTTTACTTACTTACCTACTTTACTTACTTACTTACTTTCTTACTTATTTTACTTATTTACTTACTTATTTACTTACTTTTTAACTTACTTAATTGCTTTTTTACTTACTTACTTACTTACTTACTTACTTACTTACTTACTTTACTTACTTACTTGTTTATTTACTTACTTACTTTACTAATTTACCTACTTACTTTTTAACTTACTTACTTTTTTAATTAATTACTTTCTTACTTACTTATTTTAGTTACTTACTTTTTTACTGCATTTAATAGTAAATAACATATATTAGAACTGTAAGATAAATACTATGAATATATTTTATTAAAAAATGGGAGTAACCAATGCGTTGATTTGTTACTTATAAATAAATTAGAATTAAATATTAAGTTTACTACATAAGTATAATTTTTTACCAATAGCACAAGATTTTCCAAATGAAAACAGATTCTTTTGATCACTCAAATTGGCGTTACCGTTCATTTAAATTTAAATTATATGCGGCACTTTTGCTGGGAAAAACTTAAAAGCTGAAGAACTTAACTCTAAGCTCAAAAGCTTAGAAATACTTAAAGCGGCTGAAGAGCTCAGATTAATACTTTTTAACTGTTAGCTCGATCCTTTTGCATTAAGCTATCTAACTAAAAAGACAATCCTGACCCATAATATTACATGGCGATCCTACCATATTCCAGAATGATAACATGACATTAATGTTATCATTAATATTACACTTGTTAGCGAACATTGCTAGTAAGCATTTTTAGTAAACATTTTTAGCGAACATTTTTAGTGAACACTGTTAGTGAACATTGCTAATAAACATTGTTAGGGAACATACTTCGCACCAATTTAGTGCTGTTTGTTAGTATTAAAAGCAGCTTACAGTATAATAAGTGACTGGCGGAACATTATCAATTAAGCAACTACTGATCATCGTTTATGAAATATAGGAAACAATACCATTGTTATGTTTAATAAACTAATTGCGAAATATGCAAAAAGGAATTAACATTATAGATAATGTAAACTTATATCAAAACAGACTATTTGAAAACACTGTAGATACTATAGGACCTTTATATATGTTAACCATTTTCAAAGTGCTGTAAAGTGTAGTTGTTATGATTTTTAATAGCCATTTTTATAAATCAATAATAGTGCAATATTCTTAGACGCATTTCAATTCAATTTTTCTTTAATAATTAAATTTAAACTTTAAAATTTAATATTAAATTCAGTTCACTGATAGTAAAATGTCAGTTACTTTGTTAAACAATTGTTCATCGGAACGAAGCCACTAGTCAAAGGAGCGTAAAAAGCTCGTTCAATTAATTTTGATTTTGTTAAAATGCAATAAAATTTAAAAATTGGACCAACTGTAAATTTCAACAAAGTCATTGACACTTTGTTGCCGAAATACTCCAGATTTTTCACAGCAGTAAAAAACTTGGAATTTTTATGGCCACCAACTAAGCACTGGGTCAACGTTGATAAATCTCTACAAGCACGCAATTAAAATGCGTAAAAACCAGAAGCACTTAAAAATCTCATAAAACTCCCGATTTATATTACAAAAATAAAAACAACATTTAATGTGTAAAATATCTACCAGCCATGACGACAATGTTGACTTATTACGCCGTGGAACTATCTTCCGAGTATCTTTTTGCGAAAAAATTCGAAGACGGCAATAAACTCTTCCTGCCTTCATGGCATATCATTGATATCATTATAGATTTCTAAATAAAAAAATTGGAAATCATTTATTACTGAAATTATTTACAGTAGGTATAAAAATTGGTTAATTTATTAAAGGAAAATATTGCAGATTTTTTTGTAGCAGTGCAGATACTTTTTATAGATATTCGCTAGATGTAAAATAAATTTTCGCCCATTGAGAAGTAGGGCACTTCAAGCAGATGAAAATCTGATTTTGGTTTCAAGTGCGCAGATTTGAGTTACAAAAAAAATATTTTGCATTTGAAATAAAATGGAATTTGCCATTTCAAGATAAAACATAAAAATTTTTTATGCTTTTTGATCTAAAAGATATTTTTGTGATTTCGCTTGGTTTGATATGAGATTCGTGAGTGAAGCATGAACTGCGAAATATCAAATCCTCTACTTTTCTTGAATAAACACATCAAAATATTATAGTTTTTATTACGGGAGAAAGTAAATATTATATTAAGTATATATCTTTTTATTTATGCTTATACTTTACATATGACAAATAAGATGCTTGCCAAGAATTAAAGATATTTAACGTGTGCCTAAAGCACCCAGTATTTGAACAGACTTGAACAGTTGGTTCAAGTTGATTTATTCTTAATACCTTCTAGTAATATAAGAACTGGGTGTAAGATTTTAAGAAAAGCTGAATATATTTGGCCAAAATAATCGGATAAGTGCCCTCTAAACAATTTCTTTTGGCCTTTGCAAAATTAAAATATCCCTTAATCTGCCAAAGCAATCAATTATGAACGCTATAGAATTCAATAAATGTTAGCATTGACGACAAATCGGCTAGTTGGAATGAAAGCATTAGCTTTGCTTGTAAGGCAAGAACTATTTTTTTGTCATTAAAAGAAAAAAATTTGCCATTATTAGCAAAAGCATGCAGAGTAATATGACAGCCAATAACAGCTTTGCTTGTAGGTCAAAAAAATTTTTTTCGATCTAGGAAAGAATATAATTTCTCGTACTCGCTCCCACCAATCAAATATCGATTCTATGAATTCCGGAACATATTAGAAATGAATAGACTTGTAAGGAAAGGAATAACAGTCTTGCTTAATGGCCAAAAACCATTTTCTTTTTTTTATTAAGCTACTTTTTTTACAAAATATCTCTATTGAAGGGAAGAGTGATGGTATTCATATATAAATTCCAATGAATGTAAAACCTACGGAATATAAGAATAATAAAGGAATTTTCGTTTATGAACCACAAAGGCTCATTAAATCTCTTATGCAAGTCTATCCATCTTACTGCTCTTACTGGTTTACCTCCACACCTGAGACTTACCTACTATCTTTTATTTTCCCAATATTCATATATCGTTATAAGATTTAGTTAATATTAAGTAAGTGTATATTACTAATAGATTCACCCTTCATAAAAAGTCTTCTTACCCTATAATTTCCTCTCTTTCTACTATTGGTGTCCATTCTATAAATCAGAAAGTCATATATTAGATCTCTAATAATTCAATCAATCATATATATGTATAAAAATTATAAATGCATAAAAATTTAATATTTTAATTTGTAAATACGAGACTTTTGCACTTTGGAACCGAAAAACTTACCACACAAAAGTTTAGTGAACCATTGATTCATCAGTCCAAATTATGAAGCTGCACTGATTGTGGCCGCGTCGCGCAGTTATGGAAAAGTCACTAAAACTCATGGTTATGATGG
>NC_051847.1:138337128-138351337 GCF_002237135.1 Teleopsis dalmanni | reverse complement strand
AAACTGTGAAGATTAAGTTATTAGGGATATCATGTTTGTTTACGAATTAAGCATTGCTGCATTTTAAAAGGTAACAGCTAATTTAACTTTTAAATTAGTTATTAACACATTCAATTTTCCAGAACTTGATGACTAATCTAGAATAAATTAAAATTTTTGAACCTTGAAATTTTTTTATTTTTTTATTGCTTTCCACCAGCAGAACTTTCTTTTTGTCATTCATAGATGATCAAAAACTATAAATGATCCACTAAAACAACTTTCATCTTATCATCTTTACATGATAAAAATCAGTAAAAGTAAAAAGAGTAAAAACTGATTTGAAATTTGATTTTATTGAGTTAATCATTTTATACGTTAAAACCTTGCTTCAATAAACGATTATTTCATAAAACCAGGACATTATTAAAAACGGATTGCAATTATCCCTTTCTATCCGTTTCAACTTTTACCTAGTTATTTGTAAAATTAAATAGTTTCCCGTCACGGTGATAACATATGAAATAATGTTTACCGAAATCTATTTAGAAAAGCTCAAATATCAAAATATTGACTCTGTTTTCAATTCTTTTATTGCACCTTAAATAGTTGTTAGGTCAGACCAAGAAAGTTTATGTATCAACCTTTACTTGTTGGTATTTATAAACCTAAAATTTAATAAAATAAAAAAAAAATCAAGTGTTATCAGAAATTTTTTTGAATGTATATAAGCCGACAATAAAAACATTTGTTATCCCTTCCGTCTTGGAAGAGATATTTATTAAATTATATAAAAAGTAATAATTAAAAATGTTGATAACAATTATTTACTTAAAATTAAGGTGAACAATAAAACATTGACCGCCTTTTAAAGAAAAGTCACATCTTTATGTATATATAATATAATAATGAAGACTAATAGCAACAGAAATTGAAAGAGAAAAAAATTAAGTGTAGAAAGCAACAAATTAAGACCACGCACTTCAGGAAGAGAGCAGCGCCTCCTTTCGCCACACTTTAATGTCAAAAACCTTAACCCAAATACATAATTAAAAAGTAAATTGCTCTACTGTAGTACCTTTCACCACAATACAGAATTTCGCTTGTTCTTTTAAAATAATTGAATGAAAAACTTGTGTCAGTTTACCTAAAAAAGGATTTTTAATTAAATTAAGTAAGAGCTCAGGAAAAAATACGAGCAACGCCGCGTTAAGCTCAGGAAATAAAATTGTAAAGGAACATTTTTAAATAAATGCGCATAAATTAGCGAATTGACGGGCAATTGTTGAGCCAAAATAGCGATGTAAAGCCTTTTATAGAAATTTTATACAAGTAAAAAGGAATTGTGTTGTACCCTACAGGTTTAGAACCGTTTACTTAAATAAAGAAAAACTTTTATTTATACTAGAAATTTGATTGATTTGTCATTTTTTGCATAGTCAATATATGAAAGTTCACGTTAAGTTACTTTTGCTCAAGAAAATATTTGTGTAATAAAAAAGGTATGAATATGAATCTGTTGTACATGAATTTACAGAAAGCATGTGTTCAACTCAATCACATTTCCTTTGTGTTGTTAGTCTTGAATCGACCTGGAAATCCATTGTGCGCTTTCATAGATTTTAAGCATTTTTCCAAACCTAACTATCTCTATAAATTCTAGTATTGAACGAACATACATTACAGTTACATTTTCTCACCTAGGTACGTCTTTTCTCGAGGTACTGATTCCAGCATCAGTCTAGTTTTAAGGTCTCCACAACAATAATAACCATAAAAATATTACATAACACATCACGGAAGATGAACCAGGTCGCATCTTTTTATAACCGATACGATGTATTATATATTAGATTAGAAATATAAAAACATTTTATCAATATATTCTTGAATGTTTATTTCTTAATTATATTTCGCTATTGTCACAGAAATCTAGTATATAGTGCTTAAATCGAATCTTTAATAACCATTACTCAGCAACAAGAATCAGTCTAAAGATATATATTAAAAAATTTGCTAACAGAATAGAGTAAATAGCGAAAATAGCTTTTCTAATTACATAAATGTATTACTATATTTTATCAGTTCACAATACTCAACATATAATCTATAAAGAAAATATTTAGTAATGTATTATATTAGCAAGTGCTCTGTTAGATATTAAGAGATATTATTATGAATAATTATCATGATCAATTTGGGATCTAAAAATTCAGTACAATATATACGATATATATCCATCTGATACATAATTTGACATTAACATTAATTATTATACTCTTATTGTTGTTGTTAGAAACATTGCAGGTTTTCGTGTTACTATAAGAGAACTATAATTTTACCCTAGTCCTGATATGTTTAGGAATCAAGAATTTTTTGAATCAGTTGTGTTTAGTTTGTCTAGTTATCCATAATAAAAATTGTTTTACGAATTTATTCCTAATTATATTAGGGACTTCCTGACAATGAATCAATAAATACTTAAAATTATTGGGCATAGTTCTTCTGATATTTTGAAGCAGGACTTCAGATTCGTTAAATAGTAGTTAAAATGCAATATATATACAAATTTCAACCCATAAAATATTGTCACTCCTTAGTACTTAATTATGTCTCAAGTCATGATTTTCAAACCACAGTTAAATTCATAAATTTAATCTTGGAACTAAAACAACCGACATGTTTCATATTTGCTACATTTTAAATAAAATTATTTTTAAAGTCATAGTAACAATACAAAACAGAGAAAAGAGCATCGTTTTTATTCATAAGGAAAAGGTACATTTCAGGAGGGAGTAACTCTTAAAATAGCTGCTTTATGTGGGCGTCACTGACAATTTTATGTGTACTTATACCTTTTCCGCTTAAATTTAGTAATTTAATGCTTTTGTTATTCGCAACTTGTCATTTAATACTCGGCATTAGGCTCTCACTTAACTTGGCTTTTAATTAAGTTTTAATTACGGCATGAGTGGGCCAGGACGCCTGCATTCTATAGAAACAAACCATTTATGCATAATGCGGCAGCAGAAGTTAATTCATTTGAATTTAAGAAGCGGTAAATATATTAATTTTACTATTTTATTGGTACAAAATGGGATGATGTCCGGACAGCAAACCATTGGTTAATCAGTGATGGGACTTAAATAAAGTTTTTTGAAGATGAGAAACTTCTTAATGTGTGGCATGAACCGAATGAGGAAAGAACCTGGTTGAGCAGTAATCTTTACTGTTTTTTTGAAAAATTAAAATTGAATTGGAAAAAGTTTTTGTATTGAATAATTAAATAAATAAGTAAAAAAATTAATTTTTATATTCTAAATTAAATAATAAATAAATAATGGATAGGTGGATAACTTAATAAATATTAATTTAATTACTACTTTGTAATTTATTAATGAAAATCATATATGTGCACATTTGAGGGCGCTGTAGCTTAGCAAAGTTCTGTATCGTAAGTCTAGATTAATTACTGTATCACTTTACATTTTAAATCATGATTTCATATTCAATGGAATAGTTTAAATGTGTCTCTAGCAGCCATTCAGACTTACTTATTCAAAATGTTCGATTTATGATCATATGATGCTTTCACCTTAGGTTCGTGTTAGAGCGCACACCAAAGTACTTTGCTTACATTGACTCTTTTATCAAAGCCTTATTAAGACGTTCTTAAGAATGGGAATGTCTTTTTTTTATAAAAACTAGATATGGTGATTTAGTTTCTTTGGCTTTTAGTTTCGAGTTCTTGAGACATTCTGAAATTCTATATAGACCAGTTTGTTGTTCGCTAGACGCCACTTATGGTTCAGTCTTGCTATTGTACGTTGTCATCTGCAGAAATACTAATAACAACATGAAAAATAACAATTAGCATTATTAGCGCCTGAGCAAGAATACTCTATATTGGCAGAGTTGCTTACAGCTTGGCGCTGGTTATTGTCTATTGCTCAATATGATCTCATGTATCTCGCAGTGATTGTTTTAAGGTGTACAATTTTTGTGCTATCAACATATTTGGATTGCAAATCCTTTTCTGCTTGACTTCACAATTTTTCAATACAAAACATAAAAAATCGCTTACCGGCTAACCGATAATTTTTTAAAAAATATTTTGCCTGATTTTATTAAATTTTATATTAGATATAGTATTGGATTCAAAACACTAATAAATGGAATTCTTGCCAGCACTTCTTGAAATTTGATATGCTGTTAAAATTTCAAGAATTGATACGCTGTTATTCAATTTGATCTTCGTCAATATTTTTACTAACAGCAGCTATATTGGAAGTGCATTTATGTATGAGCACGACTAAAACACGAAATTTGCTTACTACAGAACCCCATTATTATTTTAAGCTTTTAAAATTTTAAGCCTTCAACATTGTTGAACGATTTATAGTAAACAGCGGCAATCCTTAAACGAAACTTATATTGCCTTGAATAACAGTTCTGTTTGCCAAATGTCATTAAAATAGTACCGCTAAATTATGACGACGAAATAAAAAATCCTTTACAACCCTTTAATAAACTATTATCCTATTATAAGAAAATTCTTAAACATAATCAAATACATCTCTGAAAAATGTCCATTGTGAGTGTTGTTTATTCTAGGTACATACAAAAATGATTGTCCCCTACATCCCCTACAACTGCTGAAAATGTGAAAAACATGGCTTAAGTTAGAATCGCATCCAGGGAGGAGAAGGAAACAGATCCTGTCGGCTGTATAAGAAAATGTTTTCCAATATGTTACCTTAGCTAGGCTATTGGTTGAAATTTAAACAGGTATCCTTCAAATGCATGTTAGTGAAAAACCAAAACTATTAAGTTTGAGAATGACTCTTTATAGAGTTAATATTCAATATGATTATTATATAGATATTCTCGTAGATAGACTATATAGATTGAATATAGTAATAATAGTAAATAGATGGTCGCGAGTAATGAAATTGTTAGTATTGTTTACTGAAAGTTATAAGAAAACCTAAATTACAAATATTATTTTTATTATATTTTATTATTATTATATAGCAATTTTAATTATTATCCTTGCAACTATCTACCTCTTAATTTAAATAACTGCAACGTTTGCTAAGAAAACATACTAACGGTTAAAATAATATAGTGTTTTATCTATCTATTAGGACAGTAATAAACTAATGCAGAATTAAATTAAAAAAGTATGATAGTACCTCCTATAAAATGTTTTCAGATAGTTTGGGAAATTGTTACATTTCTTACGAATGGTAAGGATACATAATGTTGTGAAGCTATTTTAAAATCCCTCTTACCTTAAATTCAGTATATACTATTGGATGAAAATATCTTCAGTTTAAATTCCTTTCGCTTTTAACAAAAAGTGCAGAATAAATAACCTTGACTTCCTGTTACGAGAATAAAAAACACAAAAGGTAATAAAATGGAAGAAAAATGCAAGAAATACCGCAAAATCCTCAAAGGAACTTCGCAAATCAATTCCTCTGAAAATAAATAAAAATTGCTGTTGATTTTTAAGGACATCGGACATTGCCGAGTAATTTAAAAATAAAATTTTTTGGTTCCTTCTAATTTTAGTGCAGAAAATTTCGAATATTTCCTTTCCATTTCTAATTGTGACCTTTCGTAAATTACAGTTTTTATAAAGGAATACAAAGCTCGGGAGTAAAAAATTAAATTTTTGTCATTTTGAAGAAAAAATATTTCGTAAGTTAAATATAGTGATTAATTTACTTCAAATAATAAAAAAATTTTTTCTCCAGTGTATATATACATATATTTGATACTATTCGTTTCGTTTGGCTTTAAATTTGGCAGAGCATGAGTTCAACCCTTAGTAATTGCAGTCTCAAAAAAAATTATTTACGAATAATTCAATATAAAAATAATTTCAAGACCTGTAATGAAACATCTGTATTGCCAAAAATTCAATTAATTAAAATTATAAGACAAGAATTTTTGTTATAGTTCACTAATTTCCGAAACTTTTCTATATATTATATAGGTATGTAGGAACAGTAAGAATGCTAAGCAAGGCAACATACGTTTCATATATAATATAAATTATATAAAAGTAATAGTGTATTGTAATTGCTCTCAATAAATAAAGCAGTTTAGTATAGTTTAAGACCTCGAAAGATAAACGTGTTGAACTTTACTCTACATATATTTAGCTGTACATATTTATATGTACATATGTACACAATAGGGTGCTATTAAAGTATATAGGAAATATATTTTGCTAAAAAAATAATCTGTGTAAAATTTTAGCTCAATTGGATAAGTGAAAATAGCGCCCCAACAGCCCCAAAGATTGGAAAGTAACCATTTTTTCCACAAAGTTCACATTTAATTGTTTATATCTTCGACATATTTAATTTTACATAAAAACTGTATTCTCAAAAGTTATAGATCTATTAAAAATAACCAATTCACTTATACAAAGTTTTTCTGTATTTCTAATAATTATTGAATAAAAGAAAAAATAAGTTGAAATCATCCGACTGTTTGCAAATGCTATGAATGGAATTGTTCACTTCAGCTTTACAAAAATTTTTATAATTTAATATTTCTTCTAATAAAAAGAGTCCTGATTCTGATTTTCTCTGACAAAATTTTTATTATTTTATTTAAAGTTGCTGAAGCAAAGTATCATTATTACAATTTGAAAAACGACGGCGGTAATCGTTAACAATTTTTCAAATGTACTGTCGCTCATGTCAGTTTGAGGGGTGTATTTTCAAAAAGTCATCGCACAACTTGAAAATATAAAAAAACGTTGTATGTTTGTATACAAACTGATCCCTTTTCGCCGATTTCAGTTATTTTTACACGGTCTATTAATATTCTCTTGACTTCCATGCCATGTCAACCAACAAGCTCAGGGTGCCGCGAAAAATTTTCCGAACTTCGAGAAATAAAGGCACCCTATACATATATTAGAGTAGTGTCGGTTAATTATAATTTCTTTTCGAATGACAAATTCAATTTAAATTAGTGCAGAGTTGCGAAAATCTCATGTTCACATTAGCTAATATGAATTAATAATTCAAAATTAAAATAACTTTCACATCATTGTGCAACATACTATATACATCATACTTACTATACATTTACTCTTAATTATCAAAAAAATTCTTTCAACTTAATGGATTATATTCCTTTCTGAAGCCTGAAGTTTCAAACCATACAAAAACTTAAGGCGGTATTGACTAAGCAAGATATTTTATATAATGGATTATTTACTTCATCTTCGTATTCAAGATAACATAATTTTCATCTTAGGCATTATATAGTATACTTGTTTTATATTTAGCATGCGTTTCAAAATACCTTAAAAATATTTATTCCTGTATAAAATGTTGGCATATGCCGTTAACATGTTCTAGAATCATTTAACAATATATGCAGATATGTGTATATTATACACATTGCATAGCTTTTTCTTAATTACTTCATTAATCTATTAAAATTAAATGTGTTGTTATTTAAGTATTATTTTCATTATTTTATGCTTGATAAAGAGTTGCACTAAAATAATACAAGCTGATAAAATAAAATTAGTATAATTAAATTTTAATTTTCTGCTTTATGAAAGTAATTAGTTGCAAATTACTTCATTATTTATTTTCTCACATTTATAAACATTAGCAAAATTTTTAATTGAAAATGAAATGTAGTGCGAGGTAAACACATTGATGTCCGACAATTTAATTTGATAGTGAAATACTTATATCAAGAATATATGGGCGTAAAACATAGAGATTGGAGATTGAGATAATTTATTCAAAGAGAAATTTTTAAAAAGTTCTGTAGTTGATGTAATGCATAAAATTCTTATTGTATTTAAGTCAACAACAAAATTGTTTCAATATATTATCAATAGTACTGCGTTTACACAAGCTAGACTTTGCAGAGTTTTCACTAATATATAAAAATTTTGGTTCACAGTTAAAATTTGAAAATAACGCACATTTCCATTTGAATGTTAAAATCGGGTCAAAATTTTGTCAGTGTAGATCCCAACCAATTTATGTAGTTTACACCTGACAGATAAATAATAAGAATTCATTTATAAATAAAATATTTTATTATAACAAAAAAGCTGATTTAGTACCGGTAATGACTTCGTATGACTCAAAAACTTCTAACTCAGATAAGTCGGATAAGTACATAAAGCTTAAACAAATAATATTAAATAAAAAAACATGAATAAATGTAAATTGTCGAGAGCAATCCAAATAGTACATTTAAACAAACGATAATATTCATGTGCGGACCTGGAAATAATTGTCACCAACATTCCTAATCATAGGTCGGTGCTTCATCACAAGTGGGCAATGATCGACATATATGTGATCAATTTATACTCGTTTGAAATCCTTGAAAGATTAAATGAATAAATCCCACTGTGAAATTATTATATATCTAATACATTTAACAGTTAATCGAAGAAAAAAAAATTGTTTAAATAAAATTTGGGTTAAATAAATTAGTTTTATATTTACACTGCTTTTTAAGTTGCAATGTTCCAAAGGATTATAATGTTATTGTTTAAATGTTTTTAAAAGCAGATTCTAAAAACAATTAAAATTAAGTGTAAACAGTAAAGCGTGATAAATTTAAATAATAGACTATACGAAACACCCATGAGTTATTAGAGGTCAATAAACTTTTATGTTCACAATATTAATATAGACCTAGACCCATCGTGTATATTATATTGTTGACTTAATAATATGCATTCCAAGAAGAATACCAATGAATTTCTTATATCTTCCCTCTTTGAATAATTAGTTCAGTTAAAGTTAACAGTACACTTAAGAAGTAAATAAATTAAGAGTGGAAGGTGCTAATTTTCTTGTTTTTATTATTTGTTATTAACTTACTAAGCAATCATAAATTAATATATCAATCATATATTAAATTAATAAATTCTTTAATGAATATATGCAAAAAATTCATACGGATGACTTCCATGAAATGCACAAAACCCTTCGCAGGAAGCCTTCCTAAGATTAGTCCTTGATATGTAAAAATACGTTTCGAGTTCTATACATATATACGTATATATTTAAAGTATCACTTTTAACTGAAAATATCGAAACAACTTCAATAAAAATCAATATCTAAGAAGAGAACATTGGTGTGGAATCAATCAAACAGTTTTTATTCATTTATCATATGAATGAAACAATTAAAATTAATTTAATTAATTTATTAATCTGTTTAAAAAGTATTTATTTCACCACACATTTGTACACGTAGTCAGTATAAGAATAATATGCTCCTAAGTTTTTAATAATAATTTGATTTTCCTACCTCGAGTATTCAAAAATTTGCCCTCGTTTTTCTGAAATAAATAAATACAAAAAGTTCCATGAGATATTTCATTTATCGATGATATAAAATTAATATATCAATTTTTAATATTAATTAAACGTATGTAAATAATTCAAACACTGACTTTAATATTCTTGTCATCTATAGATAATTAAGCCTATCAAACACACAATGCTGATAGAAGAGACTTTTTGATTTCGTTTTATTCAAAACAGCTGTGCATTTTATTCTTAAATTGAATTTATCTATTAATAAAGCTTAAATTTCTCAATGAGGAATTTTTTATTAATATTTATATGTTCATAGGTATTTACGAAAACATACTAGTGATAATACTTACGTTCTTTTACCATTATTATTATTAGTCCATTGGTTTTTTGAGCATTTGAAATAATTTTACTCACTGAGAAGCGAACTTTAGTGAACTAAGATTGTTCACTAGATCATCTAGTTTTGTTGCAATATCTTCGATGATATCAGTTTCATCCAGAGTAACATCTAACTCTAGTTTTTTTGCAACACCATCTTTGACATCAGTTTCATTCACTGTAACTTTTACCTCTACTTTTTTAGCAAAATCTTCGATGACAATAGTCTCATCCAGTGGAACCCCCACCTCCGGCTTATTACCGAAACGTCCATTTGAATGAATGTCGAAGCTTTTTGCCTCTGTAATTTTAAAATTCTTTTTTCTATCCATACCGTTCACTGTTGGGACATCCTGGTTATTTTCAGTAGTTAAAAATGCCTGCTTTACATTTTTCTTGTTATTTTTATTTCTATCTACTTCTGCTTGAATTGAGCACTCACAAGAAGTCTCGTCTTGTTTAGTATTTATATATGACAAGAATGCATCTTCCACCAATTTATCGTTATTGTTACATGTACCCAATACATCTTCACCTGTGAACTTTAATGCAGGTACTCCCAATTGATCATTTCCATTTGATAAGAATTCCTCTTTGGTTTCATGTCTTCTTTCATCATACATACAAAACTGGTGGAAGTTTTGATGTGCGTTTGATTGGTGAAAGTTAAGAATTTCTGCCTGTTGGTATATATCAGTATTTTCTGCAGGAACTTCTTGTTGGTTATAGAAGTAATCAACATCTTCAGTATGCTTATTATACATATCAAAATGCCGAAAGTTTTGAACTGTGTTCAGATGTTCGAAACCACGAAGTTCTGGCAGTTGACTTATATCAATATTCTCTGGACGAATCTCTTGCTGATTGTTTATATTTGCATATAATTCACCTTCGGTATGTTCGCTGTACATATTGGAATGTAAAAAGGTTCGAACAGTATTTAGATGTTCAAAACCAGGAAGTCCTGGCAGTTGGCTTATATCAATATATTCTGCGGGTGCTTGTTGTTGATAATTTACATATGTAATTATATCACTGGTATGTTTATTATTCATATAGGAATGTAGATGATTGTGAACTGTGCGTATATGTTCAGCGTTCATATGGGAGTGCAGAAGGTTTTGAACTGTGTTTAAATTTTCAACGCTAGGAACCTGTGCCATTTGTCCCATATTAATATTTCTTGTAGTATTTTCAACATATTCTTTTTCAGCGTAATGTTTCGTGCTATTGTAATTAGATGAAATGTTTGAATCCGTTGTCTCTTTATTATTTCTATTGCTATTGCTAGTTTTTTGCACTATTGGTGCATATTGTTGATCATTATATAAATGAAGCAATTTTAGTTCTTTAATTATGTATTCGTATCTTTCTAAAGCATAATCATAAATTCGACTGCGTTTATTGGAAACTATGAAGAGAAAGTATTATTTTCTGCAAAAGAGTAATGCGAAACAATCAATGAGGGGGCTGCTGTTATTACCTTTTGAAGCTGCTTTTTCAGATTGCATCGCTCCATTAACTTGTTCATCACACTTGTCGTCTGACGGAATGATGTCCACTAGCTCTTGTGCTTCTCTGATAAAATTTTGAATGGCGATGGTAAGATCATCAATATCTTTTGATTGCTCATTCAATTTTGAATTTAGATCAGGATTCAACATTTTATAGTAATTAAAGTTTCTGTAACTTATAATATATGAGTTCAATAATATATGTAAATATTTAATTTATTTTTTTTTCTCAGTTTCAGTACAGAAAGTAAAGACAATATGCAAAATGTGCTAAATGTGTACAATATACAATATTTGAAATTTTGATCAAGATTTTTAACACTTTCAAATTAGTTGTTTTTTTTTTAAATAATTGAACTTGAAATTGAACTTTAATAAGAATAACTACATATTTATGTCATACAGTTTACTTAGTTAAAAACTAGTATTGTTACGATATTAGTTATATTTAATTGTTCTTATACAGAATTATCTTCAGAATGATATCGAAAGAGAGTGTAAATAGAATACGTAGCTCTAATAGTCTGGTGGGATTGAAACTAAATGTTATTACAAAACACGATACAATATTTTTCGACATATTTGAAACTTGAAACTCAGACATACGAAGTTTAAAATAAGAGTATTCGTCCTTTAAAATAAGAGTATTTATTCACATAACTTCCTCGCTTCTGAAAAGTGTCCACCTGGCTACTCGTAAGGACTGAAGAGAATAATTAACCAAAATCAAAAATTCTTAGGTTATAGTTATCGCAAAAATAAAAGCAGGCATTTAAACTGATTGATTTGTTAATAGCTAAGATTATGTTGAGATTTACGTAAAAAGGAGACTTTAAGTTCAAAGTATATTTTCTGATATTAAGCAGTTGTTGGGAATTTTCCACAGCCGTCATAACTCTAAAACTGATTGATCAATGCAAAATAAATATTGACTGCCCAGATAATAAAATTTGTATTATCTGGCTTAGTGACAGTAGGGAAAATCAAGAAAATGATAAAAGCTTTGTCATTTACCTAAATATTTCGTTTTGTTTATTTTAAGAAAATTTAAATCGAATATACACATTTTATTTCTCAAGACAGCTGTAAGTGTGACAAGATAAGATATGCATCTATTAAGTATTTATGATATCACAAACACATGATGCAGTGCTGTCACATAATATATATCAGCAATCTTATAATGCAAGAGGAGTTCATTATAGATAGTGTGAAAACTTAATAGAATTCGCTACGAATACGATTAGTTAACCTTATCTCTGTAGATCCTTGTTGTGCCACTATTTCAATTTTTTAATACTTTAGAAAATATTAGGTATAATATTAGCGAAGATAAGTGACTTATGTCATTTTATGATTAAAATTTGATTTACTTGAAGTTGGTGAGTTTGAAAATTTATTCTAGAACCTGCCAACTATCTACATGGACTACATAACAAGGTCAACTAATAAAACTTCTTGTAACATATACTATGCTTGATTAAAATATTGTAGTTGGATTTTCATGAATTCATTTAAGTGTAATTTACATTATCTAAGCTGTAATATTAAAAATTGATAAGAAATGGCAAGCGTTAACGAGCTTCTTTGAAGTAATTTCTTTGTTATTCTTTTTACTTAACCTGCAATTTTAAATGTTTTTAAAGCATAAAATTGGGTATCTGGCTAAAAGCTATAAACTGCTTTTTACTCCTTTACTCTTTTACATTATTTTAATTTCATTTTTATTTTCTTTTAATCAGAAAGCAAATTCTCTTTCATTTCACTTAAAGATAAAAGGACCTTAAGCCGAAATTTATGCATTTCATTGTCACTGTTGCTGTCTGCTTAAGTTGCTACCAATTTCATGTTAAGACAAAATGAAGCCAGCTACTCTTGGAATATGGAATATTCAATGGCACAATAGAGTCGAATAAAGAAAATACAAACAAAAACCAGAAACGATACCGAAAACAAAAGCTTAACAATGCTGTTTGCCCGCTAAAATGCATTTAAAATTCACTTTGATTAGAAATTCAACAGAAAAACAAGAAAAAAATAAAATAAAATTGTAACAAATTTTCAGTCACATTACCAGCGAAGGATAGTGAACTTTTAGTGCCACAGACCCACGCAAGCCAACATAAACCAACGCAAACCAACAAGGACCAGCGCAGACTAGCACAGACCTATATATTTGGCCACATTTTGCTTGTATATAGTAGTGCAGAGCAACCATTGTCCATGAAAAAATCGGAACAAGCTGCGAATTTCGAGTGACAGCGCGACAGGATATAAAACAATCAGAGTCAAGATAGCGGAAACGGAAGTGATGGTTGTAAAAGGCACAAACACAGACAAGCCAACATTGTCTACATATATACACAGCGCGCTATATAGTCGTATATCCAACAAATTACTATTGTGGGTTTACTTAATGCAATGCCATGCCAAGCAATGTATAATAAAGTGAAATGTTGGCTGTAGCGTAGTTCGGTGTTTATTGCGCTGCAAATTGTTAGTGTATAACCGCTTCGCTTCATTTTCGTAAATAAAGTAGACTTTGAGGAAGTTACTCAAAATAAGAGAAAAATTTAATACTAATTACAAAAACTGAAAAAAAACTTAACAATGTAAAATTTCCAACAAAGATGTATTTTTTATATTATAAATATATTTCACTACAAGTATCCTTTACAGCTTCTCAAGTATCTTGCAGTGCTCTAATTTGTGAAGTTTTAAAATGTGCTGCTCACATTTTTTTTAATTTTAGTCTGTCTGTTTTATGCGCCCGAAATATAATATTTTAATATATGTTCCTTGTTTCTAACAAATAAATGTCATTTTTATTAAAAATATTTTCACCTACATATGCAAACAGCAGCGCATATCAGTGCAAGCGGGAAATATGAGTAGTGTTCTTCACAACATCTTTACCCACTTACCCACTAGTTGTATTTTACCAGGACTCGTCTGCCACTTACATAATTTGCCGAATCAACAGTGACTTTCATGCGAAGTACTTTG
>NC_051847.1:138326083-138337028 GCF_002237135.1 Teleopsis dalmanni | reverse complement strand
AATAGTAATTTTCACCGCTATTGATTGGTAAGTTAATCGATTGGTTATAACTGCATTGTTGGTTAAGTTATTATTTATGCTTCACGTATTTCAATCTTTCTCTATGCCATACGTTACGCTAACAACTTTAATGTGAAAAGCACTTCATCATCTATAAAACATTTTCTTTTGAAAATTTGGAACATAATTTCCAAACGATAAAATCGCAGCAGACGCATAACACTGGCATATATCCAACAATGTAACTGAAGTATACCACAAAATAGCAAAAACTGATGTAATTCAAAAAAAATGAAAATAACGTATACAGCCTCAGTGTGGTGTTATTTAGGATACAGTAGCGCAACACACATCCCCACAAAATTTTGGAATTTCCAAAACGTTTAACTTTTATGCAAGTGCAGTGTATCTTGATTGCTCTTCGAGGTTGTTGCAGTCGCTGCAGTTATAGTAGTTATTGTAGTTTTGTGCCTTGTAACAAATAACCGTAACGATTTTATGTATTTGCATACTGCATTCACATTGCAACGTCTTTAGGATATCGAGCGAATGAATGAAACTTCGCTTTCGTGTTGCAGCTGTTAAGAGTTTAACATGCTCATTGCAACGTATTGCGATAATTTATTGACTATGACTCAAAAGCTCAAAAATAGAGGAAGACAACAAGTATTGAAACTCTTTGCTAACAACGACTAATGCCTTTGGCATCTACGAAGAGGTACGTACTATGCTTATCAACTAACTTTGGGCTTAACTTACAAGCACAAAAAATAGCAACAAAAACGACAACAACAGCATCAACAACAACAACAACAATAATTGAAACAATAGCACAGTAATGGCAAAAGCAACGAAAAGAGTTGCTTTCTGAAGTATTTTATGCTAATAAATTTATATTAGCGAACAAAAGGCGGTTTGTATGTGCATATTTTGCATGTATTTATGCTTTGCTTTAATGGTGACAATGCACTTAACTATACTTCAGTATCTTTAATAGCTTCAATGGGCTTTAGATCCTTTGCTTGTAGTGTTTGGTTATGTCGTTACTGGGGCATGTTAGTGAGCGCGCCTTGCTAATTAGTTCAGTTCGTTTTTCATTGCCTTTATTTTGGCGAAATTTATTGAGTTAAAAGCAATGTTATTAAAGAGTTTATAACATTTGTGTAGTTTAGATATATCCTAAATATAATACACAATTTTTAAAATTCATATATATCATTTTTAATTACATATTTTCAATGTAAGTAGTATAGATGGCATAATATTGTAATTGTGTTAATTTATTAATTAAATAAAGTAGATGATAATATAGTATCGTTAAATAATGGATTCAACGAATAAACCTACCGACTCTAAAATTGTATTCAACTATTTTTCTTTAACCTTAGAGTCAACAAGTACTTCAAATGATTCGATAAAGTTCCATAAGTTCCAAATGCCATAAACTATAACTAAACGAAAAATTTACTTTAAATCACAATAATAAAAATAAAAATGAAAACACGATTGCTTCTAATTTGACAGGCACGAGTTCTAAGCCTGGCACTTTCAGTCCAAACAAATTATATACAGACTAAAAACAAATTAAGAAATTCGAATATTTTCTAAGAACACTGATGATGAGTACTTAGCAATACTCGAATCAGTGTTGTATGATCAGCCAAATTTCAAGAAATTAATTAAATTTTTGTCCTTATCTTTTCTTTGCTATTCGAATTCATTTAACTTTCAAATAGTTTCTTTTCTTTTGTTAACTTAAAATAGCGAAGATATTGAATAAAGAGAAATATGGCAGCAAGTTCTTTCCAGAAGTTCATATAGTATATATGACTTTTACTGGTTCAGATTTTCTTTCATATTTGATTAGATTTCTTATGCGATTCTATTAATTTTTTTTTACTTTACCTACAGTTTTATTGCCCTTATCCTGTACCCTTATCTCAACATTCCCATTTAAGGATGTGAGCTGAAACTTATGGACTACTGAAGGAGGTATAACACTATAGTGGATATTGAAAGGTATGATTGGACAGAAGCTTAGAATACGAAAATGTTTACCTTACATACTCTGTGAAGAATAAACTATGATTATGTCATATTAAGAGCGGTTGTTTTTTTGCTGAAGCTGATTGTCTACTCCTTTGTTGTGGTTTGTTTAATTAGAGAAAACTTGAAACTGCTTAAAAGTTAGAAAAAAAATATTTTCAGTAATTTTCAAGTTCTGGATTTTCTTTAGTTTATAGTCATTATCATCATTATTGGTTTATCATCATTAAATTAAAAATATATATTAATCAGTTAAAATATAATTGGTTAGATATAATACATATTGTAAACATAATTAGATTTATTATCGCAAGGCAAAACAATTTATAAAAAAAGTTTTTGAGTCACACTGATTTTTGGCTGAAACATGTCATACTTGAATTTATCTGCGTTGACTATATAATTCTTTGAGTCATAACTTATAACATATATAAATTTATTGAAGAATGCGGGAGGTGAACTCTGGAAAGGCACACATGTCCCTCTTAATAGCTATTAAGTACCTACACCTCAACAATAGTAATAAATTAGCATATAGTTAAGATGGTACTATTCATATTCACCAAAGGATGTCTTAAAACAACAAAATAAAAACTTTAGAGTGTGAAATATGCAGAGAATACAAGTTTATTTATTAGGTATATATAAACACATAATAGAAGGGACTGAAGAGACTTAAGCAACTGTTAAGCTTTTGGAATAAAATGTTTTGCTTTTTATATCTAATATTGTGGTAATTTTTCTCTGAGAATGAAAAATTCAATTGCATTTACTTTGAGTCTTTGTGATGAAATCAAAAATTCAAACTTTTACTACACAAATAAATGAAAAAACGAAGCCTCAACCTTATCAGTGTCAGTTAAATGCACATTTTGTTATGAGTTGGAATTAAATTACATCGCCTGACGCTTCAACCACAACAAAGTGAAATAAATAATTAATCTAAGGCGCACGATAACGCAGAACCGCACATCGTGTGAGCCTGCAGTTGTTCATTTGTAGATACAAAATGTTTGCAGCCAACACATTTACCAGCATTACCAGTTGTGGAAAGTAGCGAACAAAAATTGCAACTTCCACCAAAAGGCACTCTGCCTTGCATTTGTAGATGTGTCGGCGCATTTGTGTAAATTAGTTTATTTACTAACAACAAACCGCATAACTTTTGCATTTTGCAAATACATTCCGCTCTGCCCAAACACACACGCAATTACGCATGCAACGCAAGCGTTCGCTTCGTGGATCCCTGGATCCGTGGATCCGTGGCTACGTGGCATGCATGCATGCACTCACGTATCTACGAAACGCAAATCTGACATAAAACAAGGCGAAGTGTCAGATTTCGAGCACATTTCGGTACGCAAAAGCACAGCTAAGCTGGCAACGAATAAATCAGCAAAAACATTTCTGCAAAGTTCGAGTTTGGTCTGCTCTACACACAGCAAATATCAGCTCATAGCTCATTTGTTTATTTATTATAAATTTTATTGTTTTTATTTGTTCCATTGTTTTATTGTTTTATTGTTGAATTGTTTTATTTCGGTTTGTATTTTTGATATTTTACAATTTAAAGTTTTTCGCATTTAAATTGATTTTGTGTTGCATGCCAACATGACACAAAACCATTTAAAGTTTTTAATTGCCATAAAAATTTGAGTCCAACTTTTCCTGTTTTAATAGGATTTCGTTTTATCCAAAAGATTGTAAAGTTAACAAAGGTGATGGCAAAGGGCTAAGGCGACAGCATTTGTGTTTTACAAATGTTTATTAGAAACTTTGTTAAAGTTGCAACTAAGTGGAGTTGAGCATATACTTTGTATTGGACGGAACTCATACATCATACGGTAAAAATTTGATTTATTTATGATAATATTTTACTCCAATTTTTACTCTAAGAAATAACTTTCATTCATAATAGTTTAATTATAATTTGTTAATGAGTGAATTTGATGAGAACGCTCATCTCACATTTTTGAACATTTTGTACCATATATACTTCCCAGACGTATATGTAACAAGACATGCCTTACACCTGACTCACATATAGTGCATTTATTAATGTGATTATCCTAGATTAATATTAAATCCTAGATGTTCTTTAGATATAAACACTACACTGACACTACACTGCCTGTCATTTGAAGTAAACATACTTATAATAATCAGAATAGGTGTCATAGTTTAAATCTGCAAAAGTTTCTCTATCTTGATTTTGTTTTAACACTGCATGACATTATATCGTTTTTATATAAAAATATAAGAAAGATTCATATATCTAAAAATATGTATTATTAATAAGGTTATGAAATCCATATACATGAAGAAATGTACCTAACACGTCTTCTTTCAATAGAGTGAACCAAGCATCGATAGAGTGAACCACTTGTACCTATTCACCTGATGTGACACTGTAGAACATTTTGTTTTTCAGAGAAATTCTTTTTTCGATTAAATTAAAAATAATGTTTTTTTATAAAAAACATTCTTTATTGGATATGAATAGTAAAATCTTAATTATCTGTTAATTTATTACTATTGCTGAATTGTACTTAATAGATATTAAGTAATACGTGTGTGAGTTAACTGAACCAGTGTTCAGTTTTCATAAATTAAAATTAAGAAATGTACATAGAACTCTTGTACCAAAATGTAGTGACTTACTTAAGTACTGATACTTTTGTTGCAATAGTTCTACTTCTTCACTTGTATGTCAAAAAATGTTAATACTGTATTAATAAAAATGCTACCTAAACGCTGCATTTAATTATTAATACAAGGACTGACCTCAAATACCTATTCCAAAACTTTCAACTTCAACCCTTATTGGGAATATACTGTTCAAAACGTCTCTATTGAATACAATAATTTCTATTAAGTAAAATAGTCACTAACGTCATAACTGACGTTAAAATAATATCTTTTGTGATAATTGCATTAAAAAATTATAATTTTTTTTACAGGTAAGCAAATGTCACAAGTTGAACATAACATAACATCATACATATAATTTATACATGGTAAGAATTTTGAATATTTTACTAAACTCACTCAAGATTTGATAAGGTAAAGTGTTTACATATTGTTTAATCTATATTATTCATATATTTCTCAATGAGACAAATCGATTTCGTATTCACTTAATGTTACTTTTTAATTATTAAGAAACAAGGAGAATTCCAATTGATTTCGAACATTTCTTGCAGTGATTCAACTGGATACAAAATAACTAACTAACTAAAAAAAGCTTATAACCATTGAATTGAATATTTATAAACATTTAAAATTTAAATCGTTTCTTAAACATATGTACTATTTATTTACAAAAAAATGGAGTCAATGGATTTATATTCAATTTAAGTTGCTTTAAAATCTAATTTGATTATTGAAAATATGATTTTAAAGGAAAATTAACCATCAAGACATACATTGATTATATTTTTTTTCAATATAAATGTTTAAAATTCCATCTATAATTGGACAAACCTTTGATTAAAAATAATTTTTTATTAATTTGTTCCACTTACACATTGAAATTCTTCCTGAAGACTTTTTAGGATTGTAGCTCTCATCAATTCCATTTGCTTGGCTTGGCGGAAATAACGCTTCTGAACTTACTTTTGCTCTCTATATTTTTTTCTAAATTTTTCATCTTCAATAAATTTTGCTGTATTTCATTGAAATTAGTATTTCATAATAAAGCATTGTGGAAATTGAATAAGAAATAATTCAAATTTCTAAATAATTATTATTATTTATTAATTAAGTGTACATGGAAACTTATTGATGCAGTATTAACTCTACCCAGAGGAAGTTCATATAATATAAAATATGTTAGTCATTTTAATTTTTAGTAATATGTTCATTTTTTAGGTACTTATTTTTTATAAGTTATCAATTTTACAAACTTTGAATAGATATTTATATGTTTGAAAGTACCATAACATTTTTTTTATTACAAAGTTTTAAATTAGAATGCGAATAGTATGATCTTAAATCGATGAAGTAAAAAAATACAATGTTTTTTGGTGTGTTCGTATTCTGTCGAAAAATGTGTAGTAGTTAAATTTGACTATAATACATTAAAAATTCTTTGCTAAATTTCTTTCCAGCTCTACCCATAAATGGGTAATTCAGTTTATATTTGCCTATTCTATAAGCGACATGGTGTCTTGATGCATTCACGAATTTTTTAGTGATATACTCCGTTGCATACAATTAATGATTACTCCGAGATCTCGTGCAACTTTAGTAAAGATAGCTATATTTTCCACTACGCTACATGTTAATACTGTTGAGTTTTTGAGATACTGAGTTCGGGAGCTTAAAATTTATAAATGAGAATTAACAAAAGAAACAGCCATCTGGCGCATTAACATCATTTGTTTATTTGTTGAGTTTTTTTTCAGAGCTAGTCTAATCCACACTTAATCTTTTGTAGAAGTGATTACCCAACTAATTCAGTAGTAAACATAGATCAAATTTCTCTTATGGAGACAAGAGTAAGTTGTTTTTTGATGATATCAAATTTACAAGTTCAGTATAGCTGCTACTGTTGACAAACGAACTGATAATCTTAGCTAATAATTGTAGTGAGCGTATTCTGTTTCTTAATACTTTTAACTTACATATCTTTAGTAATCTTACATACATATCAAATCGGGGGGCTTTTACCAGTCTTGTTTTAGTTATGCTGATGTTCTCAATTGCAGTTAAATGAAATGCTTTTTAAGTAATATGAATTATTGTAGTGGTATCAAGCCATTTTGTTTATTTGTCTATTCTTAGAATTACTACGGCAGAAATATTCTTAATTGCTAACTAAGATATTAACTTATATTCTTATCCGATTATGTAATCGCTTGAGTAATCAATATAGAAGGCAACTGTCATTTTTTTTTATCGTAATAAATGTAAAAAAATATAAATTTAAGCCTTGATATCTCTACAACTGAGTTACAACATTTTATTTTTCAGAGAAAAAATTGCTCAAAATAGCTTGTTCTTTTAAAATCCGTTATCAGGCGTACTCGGGTAATCAGAATAATCTTGTATATTCCAATAGAATTACACTTGTTATAGCTCTCAAATAATGTTTTCTATCACAAGCTTAAAACTTGTTAAAGCTGAACTGAACTGAATTTTTTTTTGAAATTTCAAACATTTATTTTTTTAAAGATATTTCGCTTGAAAATTTTATTAGAAAATTGAACATATATTAGAAAACATATATAGAAATATATAAAATTTTTATTGATGTAATTGCTTCAAATTTACTTTGACATTTTCTTATTTTCTTTGATAAAAGTTACTGTTTTTCTGGCGTTTCAAGTTTGTTTGGTGAATCTGTAACATACATTTTCTGTTAACTCAAATGAAATTGACACTGACAACTGAGATATGTGCCATTTCAGTTATATTTGCAGTTGGAGTGTTGCAACTGCAGTATAGGAAGAAACATCTGCAAACTGTCTGGAAACATTTACTTTAAGTTCAGATGACATTTTCCAGTCATCATGTAGGTTGCTGCATTATCTCCATCAGATTCCTTTTCCTACTTAAGCTATAGTTGTTATAAATAGTATGGTCCTTTCCTCCACTTAAAAAATTTCTTTACAACAAATTTTCTTTTTTTCTTCTTCTAAGCAATTTACATAAATCAAAGTATTTTGCATGAAAAATCATGAGTTGTAGACGTTGTAATGATGTCACTTTCGGGTAGATTTCAGCCTTTTTTAATTACTTTTTAAACCCTTTTTTTTAAGTCACTTATAATCTTTGCTCTTTTGTTGCCATTTCTGTGTCTTTTGCGCTTAAGTTGTCTGGCTTTTATTATTCCAAGTTTTTAAAATTTTTAACAACTTTCAACTGCTCAACTTGTAACTTAAACAACTGAAATCCTAGACAAAGCACCAACGCAGAATATCTAAAAATAATTGTATATACGAGTGTATAGCTAAAGTGTGAAGTATTTTTGTAAATGCAGCCTTTCCTAGTCAGTCATCCCAATTATCGCACTTTTCTCTGCCTTATGCTTCTGTCAAAATTAAATTTTTTTTAATTATTTCATTTCATTTTATTTAAAAACAAGTCACCAGCTCACAGCTGCAAACACCAAATTAATTGAAATTTTCAATTTATATAAAATTAATTAAAGCATTTAAATTATTTCCTTAAAAAAACATTAACCAGCATTTATTTTCATAACAACATCAATTTTTAATTTCAGTTTAATTCCAGCGAAAATTGCTTAATTCAATTTAATTTCGTGTTCTTTGTCCTTGTCAACATTGTTAATTTAGTTGCAAATAATCGTCGCTCTGGCGGAGCGTTTATTTGCCGATGACTGCATTAGTTCTCGATTGGTTTCGCATTAAAATTCAATTGAAAAAATATTATGCAAATAATGTAAATTTAATGTGTTTATTTAACTAAAATTTTCGTTAAGTGTATCTATGGAAGTGTATGCAAATAAAATACTAATGCATTTCCAATAGAGTTGAATGTAGTGGATTGTTAGCATAATGCAATAAAACGAACAGAAATTGATAAAAAAAATTATATATATAAGTGGTGTATGTATATACTATGTAGCTAATAAAAAATGCACAGATTTTTGCAATTTTATTAATATTGAGATGGATACTGTATGGTATAAAGTTTATGAACTTAATCTGTGAAAAAAGGCTCGCCAGCTTGTGATGATATGGACAATAATATATCAATTCTAAACTGTTTATAGTTTTGGTTGTTTTCTTGGTTTCAATTCAGCGTTGCTATGTCATATTGTTACTATGTTTCCAGGTCATGTGTCGTAGTTGTCTACATCTCTGTTTCCTAATGTTGATTTGATTGGAATGTTGTTTTGTCTCGTTCCAAAATGGGCTTGTGGCTTATCATTCCTAGCTGCAAGATGCTAAAACTGAATTTACTAAAGACATCTTTGAAGGAATTTGTAATTTATGTTACTAATGTCAAACCCCAGGTTTCGGGTTCTCTATCTATTAGCTTTACAACACAACAAATTTCAAAATTTTATTAAATATAAAACCTGAGATATTGTCATTAAGAAACTAATCTAAAGCGAAAATTCTCAAAACCCAATAGATCCGTTACTCCTAGAAAAAAAATTTGAAATTTTTTCTGAAAATACGAGTACTTTGATTTAAAAAAATCGGTTCTTAAAAATTTTTATTGAAATCGGACGTGACAAAGGACGAAAGACAATTTTTATAAAAGAATAACCAAAATGTATTAATTTATGTATTCAATTGATTTTTATTGTCTGAAAAAAGAATCACAATTCTTCGAATAGTATTAAATTACAACAAAAAAATTTTATTATTTATTAATTAACTGAATCTTTATATCTAAATAAATATATTATATCTTATATTTAATTAATCATAAACAATTTTTTAAGACTGCAAGTAACCTGCCTAATTTGAAGCTCAGAGTCAACGTTCATTAGACAAGTGATCGAAAACCGTATTTGACTTATATGTTCGAACTTAGAGTTTTTTTTTTGTTAATTTGCTGTGAAAGTTCATTAACAAATTTACATGCTGTGTCATGTTAGAACGGCTGTACAACAATTGAATTTATTAATTATATTTTTAATTTTTAAATTCTTATATTATTCTGTTGCATGCTTTTATGTTTATCATCATCACACCCATTAAAATTGACTATTTGGTATGGTTTACATGCTGGTGGCATCATCGATCTTTACTTTTTTCGAAATGAGAAAAGAGCTGCCGTTACGGTGAATGGCGAGTGTTATTGAGACATGCTGACTAGATTTTTGTTTCCAAAAATTAATCAGTTAAACATTGACCACATTTGGTATTTTGTTCCAATAAGGCAACATATGACGCAACTTTACTTACAGCGCGCTTAACAATCGATTTATTGCTAGATCAATTTGGTAAGAACTTTATTTCCAGAATTGATCCTGTTAACTGATTCCCTCGTCCGAGTGAAATTTGTAAATATTAGTGTTGGATATACCTATTTTGTATAGGTGTTTATTTCATACGGTGTGAACCGTTAGTGCACCGGAGAGTGACTCTAGACTCTTTTTTTTTTAGGTTGGGAGCGGTATTTGCTCTTTTGGCATCAAAATTTAAGAATTTTTTGGAATGATATAGGCCGTCTATTCCATTCTAATAATTATTGTTACTTTGTTGGATCTATTTTGTGGACTCCTGTTTTGTGTTCATTTTATTGAATCCAAAGAGGGGAGTTGGACTAATGAATAGTTCTGTTGCCCCTTTTTTGACATAAAGGTCTGCCTTTTAGTTGCCTTCGTGTCCTTCATGTTCATCCAAACCAGAGGGACCTGATAGTGGGTGGTCAGTTGATTGACTGCATTGTTACAATATATAAGGACTTGTGATGTAAACGTGTAGCTGTTTAGAGTTTTGAGAACTGATTGACTGTCTGAGTGGGTATTAATTTTAAATCTTTTAAGTCCTTTTTTGAATAAGATCTCCACGGTCTCTATTATAGCATAGAGTTCCGCATGGAAAATTGTGGAGTTGTTGAGATGTTGAAAATTTTTCACAATTTTTTGTAATAATTAAATAATTAATAATAATTAAATTTTTTTCTTCCTATATAATTAAATCTATTTTGTTTGGATGTTGAAAACGTGAAATAATTTCATCTTTGTTTTTATTTTATACAACATATACCTTCCAATTTCTCAAACCAATTTCTCTCAACGGTTGACGTTTTGGCTTTCATTTGAAGAGCGGAGTGTTTTCTGTTCGGTTGGGGTCTCAATTCTATTCTTATATATACCTAATAGTTTCACTTGTAAAGATTTCATTTGGAGTTACTTGCAGTCTTAGTTATCACATTATTGTATACACTAATTAGAAATCAGTATAAGTTTTAT
>NC_051847.1:138314360-138325983 GCF_002237135.1 Teleopsis dalmanni | reverse complement strand
CATGCTCAGTAGTTTTACGATACCGAACATCATACTGATAAGCCATTAGTATAATAGCCCATCGCTGTAAACGATGTGACGTCATCGACGGCAACTGCTGAATTGGATTAAAAATGCTAACAAGAGGTTTGTGGTCAGTAACCAAGGTGAATCTTCTTCCGTATAAATATTGATGGAAACGCTTGACTCCAAAAACGATAGCTAGCCCTTCCTTCTCTATCTGACTATATCGTCGTTGATGAATGTCGAGAGTTTTAGATGCAAAAGCAATAGGCCTTTCTGTACCGTCAACGTACGTATGCGAGAGCACGACTCCTATGCCATAGGAGGAGGCATCTGTAGCTAGAACCAACGGTAAATCTTCCTGATAATGTGCTAATTGCGCTGCATTGAGAATATGCGTTTTAAGAGCTATAAATGCTTGTTGTTGTGCTGTACCCCATGTGAATTTTACATTTTTTCGGCGCAGCATGTTGATTGGCGCGGATAATTGCGAAAAATTAGGTATAAAATTATGGTAATAGTTTACCTTACCCATGAATGCTTCTGCTTGCTTTAGATCTTTAGGCGGCTGCAGGTTTTTGACTGCTTTTAGTCCTGACTCATCTGGCAATATACCTTTTGCACTAATTTGACGCCCGAGATATTCGATTTTATCTCGCAGAAAGAAACATTTTTCTTGCTTGCACCTGATACCATTTTGTTGCAAAATACGAAGTACTTGTTCTAGGCGGCTGATGTGTTGTTGAAATGTAGGTGCGGAGATGATAATGTCATCGAGATAATTTCCGCAACCTCGATTACCACTTCCCTTTCTTTTCCGCCACATTTGATATCTACGCAAAGTTCACCAAGCACTGGAATTTCATTTTTGCCAAAACCAAATAAGGTTTTTGTACAATTCCGCAACTTTGGGGAATTTAGAGTTTTGAATGTTCGCTTATTTATTAGAGAAACTGTTGCACCAGAATCCATTTGGAAAGACACAATTTTATTACAAATTTCCAAGTCAATGTAATTCTTATTGCTTTCAGTTTTTACAATACCTGTTAAACTGTTAATTGTTTCAACAGTACCAATGTTGTGACTTTTACGACGGTAATCTTTCTTCTTGTTTTCATCACCTGAATTACTTTTGTTGTTCTTGTTTTGTTTTGACATGCACACTGGCGCAATATGTCCAATTTTGCTACATCTATTGCAAACAGCATTTCTAAATTTACAGTTTTCTCTTGCATGAGAGTTTCCACAGCCAGAACATGATTTGAATTTTACTTTATTATTGTTATTGTTGAAAACACCCGGTTTTTTTATAATTGTACCAACTGAATTAACAGGCATTGAGTTTTCGATCGTTTGTTCTTTAATTGTTGCCACCGTTTTAGTGGTTGTTTCGTACAATTCTGCAATCTGCAAAACATCAGCAAGTGTCGGCTGGGGCTTTTGGAACGCAGCCGTGCGCACTGCATCGTGCGGTGTACGTATAATAATTTGGTCACGAATCATATCATCCACGAAATTGTGCAAACAATTCTGGGCTGAGCACGAAAAGTTACACTCTCTTGCCAATCCGCGGAGATCGGCTACCCACTCTCTGTATGATTGATGTGGCTTCATTTCCCTTTTGAAAAAATCGTAACGTGCAGCGACCACATGTCGTTTCAACTGGAAATGATCCGTTAGTTTTTCCGTTAAATTTTCGAAAGATTGTTCTTGTACTTTCGTGTTACCGAAAAGATTTTTTAACAGCTCAAAATTTTCTGTGCCAATCCAAGACAAGAAAAATGATTTTTGTTTTTCACTGCACTGAACTGAATATGCTAAAAAATGTTGGTTAAGTTGTTCTAAGTACGATTCCCAGGTTTGCTGTTCTTTCGAAAATTTGTGAAATACTGGAACAATGTTGTTATTTCTTTCAGATACATCGGCAGTACCTTGTTTTTGGAACATTGAGTCCATCCACTCACGTTGTTGTTTTAGTAAATTTTTTGAGAACTCTTGTTGTTCTTTAAGCAATTGCTTATAAATTTCACTTTCGCCCGGCATGATTGTATGTAAAATTGAACGGTACGAAATAAGCGTGAAAGCGATTGAATAATTGCAGATTTTTATCCTCGTCGCCAACTGAAGTAAATACAACCGACAAGATTGACAGTTTATATTTAACTAAATTTTGTTTACATTTCATTATTTAAGATTGTTTAAACTAATGCAAAACATACTAGATTATAACAATTAGATTGCGATTTCAGGCTAAAGTCTTTTATTTAATTTGCAGCAGTTGTTAGTTTACTTTTTTAATTTTAATTTAAATTGAAAATAGGCTAAAGTGAAGAAAGTTAAAGCTTATAAATTAGTTTTTATTTTTATTATTTTATCGTATTCTATATAACTATCGTTAAGATTTCGAACTTTATTTGACTTCTTCCTCAGGGTGAAGTATTATTATAATTGCTCTTAAAAATATATAAGGCGGTTATTTATACTATTTATAATTTTAATTTTAAATAATAAACAATAAAAATATTTATTATATTAACAAAAATAGAAAATATGCTACAAATTTAGAAGCATTTCCATTGGATCGAAAATCTTAACATTCCTATAAACAAAATAGTGTAGGTGCATTTTTATAATAAATATTATTAAGATTATAATATTAAAGGCCCGAAAGCAAGTTTAAATTTTTAGAAGTTGTGCGTTAAAAATTTATTAAAGATAAATTAATTTATATCTAAATTACAAAAAAAATATTTAAATACAAATAAAAAGATTAAATTCAAAGCTTCATTATAAATTATGTATAGTTTTAAAAAATATAATAATTTAATGACGGCCATAAAGTATTTCATACCAAATGGCTCACATTGCTCAAAACTTTTTTGTCCATTCAAAACCCAGAAAAATCTCTTTTAATTACGAGTTCTTTGACAAATTAAAAAAGTTTGCCAGTTTTTATGTGCTAAAATTTCAAAGCATATTTTACAGCAAAAAACATGAGAAAATGGCATAAAAAATGTTTTTCCTACATTAGCACCATATGTGCTACTGTGGAAGTATTAAAAGTATTATAAAATTTTTTATTGTACCTCAGCACCCTAATTTTAAATTATAGTTTTAACACTTTTTATTTTGAATAGCTTAGATATAAATAATAATTTGATGACAAAAATATATATTCAGGCAATTACTTATTCTATTTGCATACATTGTTAGAATAATTTTAATTGCTTAGCACTTACAGAACTTAGTTATTGGGTAATCTTGAAATATGTAAAAATGTATTGTAGTAACCTAAAAAATTATATTTAAAACTTAGATTTTTACAAGTATTTTGTATAATATTAGAATTTTTAGTCAAATACAATGATACTAATATAATCAGTTTTAAGTTGTAAGTCTCTAATAAAAATGTTCAATTATATTTACGTATATTATGTCAAGAAAGTATCGGGAATCAGTCAATGAAACGGGAAATATGCTTTATTTATCAACATTTATTATACCACCTCCAAAGTGACCCCTTCAAAAATCATGTTCTTATTCCAATGAATTATCCAATCATCAAAACAAAACGCAGTTTTTGAAATCGAATCCATCACTTGTCACAAATACTCTATTACGTCATCTGTCGACCAAAAATGGATGATCTAAAGTACTTATTTAAGTTTTGAATAAAGAGAAAAGTCGAAGGAAATCATACTCGAGCAGTGCAGTGGTGTCAAATCGTGCTGCAAAATTCATTAACTTACAAATCTGATCTTTTTAGACAAACTTCCTTCTTTTCCTTCCTATTCTTTATATATTGTCTCACTTTCTCTAAAGAAGGTGCACAACAATTCTGTAATTGATAAATGAAAAACTGTCAACGTCAGACCCAGTTTTGATCAATAAAAGTGATCAAGCAAAAACACAACCCTAAAGATGCAACATACAGAGTGATACAGAGTAAGTGTACACAAAAGAAATATTCTTAAATTATTTTATTTGACATTACGCTATAATAAATATTTATAAAAATTACTAAAACCCTACAAATAAAAAAATAGGCTTTAGTCAACCGCTTTGACAATAAATATGCTGACGACAACTGCCTATCCACACATAAAAATGAAGACGCGGTAGAAAAACTTAGGAAGGCTTAAGGCCACTCTATGTGAAATCAAATTAAAAAAATCACTTCAATCCGACACCGTCGGCGCTACATAATGTAGTGTAATGTAATTATATCCAGTGGTGGCTTGAAATAACATATCTCAAAACAAGTGAAATAGTGCAGAATGTCCTTGACGTTTTTAATAACATGTGGAAATCAAAATACATCAGGTGTAATATTTAAATATGAAGTCTGCTCTGCTATATCAATTTAAAAATTAAAACATGACTCACCGAAAGATCTACTAAGCTCTTGTTTATGTTTTCATTTTGTTCATTTTATATCAACAGTTTCTTTTAGAACTTCCTTTAATGCTGGAACTAAAAGCGATTCTTCGCCAGTAGTCAGCTACATTTCTCTAACGAATCGGAAACCAGAAAAAGAGAAGCTAAGACTGACATACCTCTGTCAGTAGAGGAAAGCACCGAGGAGTTAATTTTGTATTGTATGAGACGAGGACATATGACCCTTCAGACGTTATGAAAACCACTGTATATCACGTCTTATAATTAAACTATGTATTTTAGTTATGGTTAGACTAGCGAATTTAGTTCATAATTTTTTTTATTTCTTCTAGAAATAAAAATAAATCGAGTAATGAGTTTTGTGTTTTATTTTATAATTATTTTATTTTTATAATATTTATTTATAATATTAAGTGCATTAAGTACATGCTTTTTATTGCACTATCTTAAAAACTAACTTAAAAGCTAACAAGATATTTATTCAAGTACAATTTATTTTGAAAATTACAAATAGTAGAAAATAATAAAATTGAGTTAAAAAATACAATTTTGCTATAATTTCAAATTGGATATTATTATATGATATAAAGGAAGTATAAAAATTAAACTAATATTAACATTTAATTTAAAATAAAAATAATATATCAAATAAGTTCAGTTAACAATAACTTTTTAAAAACTCTTAAATCACATGCATTTCGGGTTGAAATTGGCAAAGCGTTCCATAATCGAATTGAATGAATAAAGAAAAACCTAGTGGTAGCAACAAAATTAAATCTTGGAATTATGAAAAGAAGAGATCTTGTGGAACGCATAGGCTGCAAGCAATTATAAAGGTACTCAGGATATTTAGAAGTTTTTAATTGGAACAGAAATAGGCAGATTCGAATATTTAAATACTGCTCAATGTCACAACCCAGTATAGCGTTTCTATAAACTGTTAGATGATCAAAACATTTAAGGCCGTAGACGTATCTAGTACAACAGTTTACTACTGTTCTCAGTTTAGCAAGGGACTCGTAGTCCAGTTTACAGTACACCAACGCGGCATAAGTAATTATAGGCAATATTAGTTGTCTGACCAATAAGCCACGGACATGGACAGGGGTATACTTAGCAGATAAATTCAAATATCTGAGGCAAATATATGATTTCCTAACGACATGATTGATATGATCAGAGGCATGTAGCTTTGAATTCAAATTAAATCCTAGACATTTAACTGATGCACTATATTTAATAATTGAGTTTCCAATAGCTACCGATAGTAATTCGTCTAAGTTTAATTCAGACCTACTAAGCGGCAATATGATGGTTTTATCTGCATTTAGCAGCATATTGTTTTCAACCGCCCAGCGATGTATGCATGTTAAATCTATATTGATCTTTGTGACAATGTCATTTAAATTATCACTCCGACACGAATAATACATTTGTATATCATCGGCATATCCATGTAGCCTCGAAAATTGACATACTGAGAAAACGTCATTAATATAGATCGAAAATAGCAATGGCCCAAGAATCGATCCTTGAGGAACCCCAGAAAACAGAAGTTTAAAATTTGAAAATTTATTATCAGTAACTACTGACTGAGATCTCTCAGTTAAATAACTAAAAATAAATTTAGAAGCTAAACTGGAGAAGTGGAACTTATTTATGAGCTTTTTACAGAGCAAAGCGTGATCAACTCGATCAAATGCTTTTGAAAAATCTAGAAGGCATAAGTAAGTAACCAAATCCCTATCATAACTTAATCTAATATCTTCAAGGACTTTCAGCAAGGCAGACGCACAACTATGACCTTTTCTGAAACCAGATTGATAAGGAGATAGCAGATGAAAAACGTTTAGATGATTACGAATTTGTTCAGACATTATAGCCTCACACACTTTGGAGAGAGAAGAAAGAATACTGATAGGTCGATAGTCAGAAACTAATGAAGCATTAACTTTTTTCTCAGTTGGAATAACTTTAGCTTGTTTCCATGCCACTGGAAATGTAGAGGTAGTAATACAATAGTTTATAATATGAGTTAATGGAGATATTATAAATGGTAAAATGAGCTTTATGAATTTAAGAGGAATTTCATCTAGCCCAACAGCATTAGACTTAATATTCATTAAATTCTTAAAAACAATATCTTCACTGACGCAGTAAAAACTAAAGCCTTCATTAGCGTTAACAATATTCATATCAAAGAATACTGAAGAAGAGCTACCATTATCCTCTACAGAAGAAACAAAGAAGTTATTTAGAGCATTTGGGTCCATATTGCATATATTTTTACTTTTTCTTGTAACCCCAAGCATTTTGATATTATTCCAAAGGGTTTTAGTAGATTTAGTACCACCAAGCTTAGATTCATAGTAATCTGACTTAGCCTTAAAAACAGTTATAGCAGCTACATTTCTAGCAATTCTAAACTTCATCCAGTTATATTCCGTAGGGTACTTTTTCCAAACTGCATATTTTCTATTTCTTAAATTAATAAAACGTTTTATTGTAGTACTAAACCATGGGCAAGAAACATTATTGACGGTAATAGTACGAAAAGGTACATACCGATTTCGAAGGCTAAGCAATTTTTTATTAAATGCATCTAATTTTTGATCAACTGAAATACCAGACCAACATTCATTCCATTCAGTTGAATTAAGTTCACAAAATAATCCCACTGAATCAATTGACTTATAATCCCAAAAAGAAAATCTAGTTGAGATGGATTTTTTAGTTTTCTTGAAGTCAAGCGTAATAAATAGTAGGTCATGATCTGAAACAAATGAAATCTGTTCAAACAACAACAATTTGCTTATATCAGAAACTGCAATTATGTCCAGAAGACTAGGCTTAACATTATTGGCATATCTAGTAGGTATGGTCCTATTGACAATATTTAAGCCCGACATGGCAATAAGATCATTTAAACGGGAAACATTACCACAGTTTGAGAGAAGGTCATTATTGAAATCGCCAAGTACTGCTAAGAAGTCGAAATTAAGCGCAATGGGTTGCAGTGAATCAAAAAATGGATCGCAACTAAAGCGTTTGTGTGAATTATACACGCACCCCACCAATATTTTCTGAAAACCAACATTGATGCTTATAACAACAAATTCAATGTCAGACTCACCAGATATACATACCAAATTACTTTTTAAATGAGACTTGCAATAAATTGCCACCCCGCCTCCTCTCCTTTGCCTCCTATCATGGCGGTATAAAATATAATTGTTCATTGACAGAAATAAGCTACTGATGTCGCTATTAAACCAAGTTTCCGAAACGCATATGATATCAACATCAGAGTTTTCAAAAACAGTCCTAATGTAGTCAAATTTTAGATCAGTTAGGCTTCTAGCATTAAAATGTACCACATTAAGACCGCAATTTTGTTTACTAAATATATTTAACAAAGTTTTGTGGTCCATCAAAGTTGATAATCAGTCATTTCAGCTTCCAGTCTAAGTTTTCTTTGTAAAGTTTTACATTTTAGGTCCCTGGAATCATGGTCTATGTCGAGATCATTCAGATTTAGATTTTTCTTGGCTTTGATACAGTTTACACATCTTAGAACGCTGCTTTTACATTCTTTGTATATGTGGCCAGCTTCACCGCATTTTGCACATACATGCACACTTTCCTTACAAATAGACGCTTTATGGTTAAAACCCCAGCACTTGTAGCATCGCATTAAATTCAAGTTTTCGTACACTATGCATCGTTCCCAGCCAATATTAAGTCTACGAACACTCATAACTTGCTTGAAAGCTATGCCATCTAATTCAACTAACGCGTTAAAAATGTTTTTATTTTTGAACGACTCATATATTTTCAAGACTTTAATATATTTAATCTCCATATTGTTTTGATTTCTTATTGCTTGGAGAAATTTATCATTTTCCAAACGCTCACTCATGCCGGTAATAAGGATTTTAGGGTTTCGCATAGCAGGTGTCTCAATTTCATAGTTCTTACCTAATTTCTTTTTAATCTCTTTTGCAAGAATTTCTCTCTCTTTTGAGGTTACACATTTTATTGTTACCTTTCCATCATGTTTAGAATGAACACCACAAACTTTAACATTAAGCTCTGATGGATTTATTTTAGTTTTTAAATCATTTTTAGTTGCTTCACTTAATTGCTTATTTTTAGGTTTTAGCGTTATTGGAATATTTGGATTGTTTTTCATCTTTAATTTCGCGGCGTACGTTTCGCTTTGAATTTCATTATTTTTGATGGTTTTTACCAATTCAGCACCTAATTCGTTACCATTTTTAGTCAAATTATCAGACAAGTCTATTATTTTTTGCTCAAACGAAGCCAATTTTTTTTCATATTTTTCTTGTACTGCCATAAGAGAGGTGACTCTGTCAGAATACTTAGATTCAATTGCTTTTAGTAAAGATTTAATTTCACTTTCATTAATTTTTAGTGATTCCTTGAATTCGCTTTTGTATTCTTTTAAAATGTTCGTATTTTTAGTTACACTTTCTTGCATTTCTCTTAAAGCAAAGTCTACATTATGTATGTATTGCACACAGTTTTCACATATAAAATGTATCATTTTATTATTTAAAATATTTATATTGAATTGTTCTACTCCTGAACATTTTGGAGCAGTGTGATATACATGACCACACACACCTGAACATATCAGACCCGTCTCACCACGGATTCCTAAATGACACTTATGGCATTCTTTCATATTTAAGTCATATATTTTATTTATTTAAAACAATATTTTAAAAAAAAAAAAAAAAAAAATGAATTTGATATTAACTGACTTTACCAGTAAACTATAGTTCCTTTGATTTATTCAATTACACAATTACACTTAACGATTGCTTTTTGTGAAAAAAGAATGTACGTTTCATAACACTTATTTTTGTTTATATTTCGAGCTTTAAAGCTTTAATTGCTGTCTCTATCAGCTGTTTTAAGTATGTGTATAAAAACAAATCAAAACAAATTTAAAAACGCGCGAATTATTTTGCAAAGGAAATAATTTATTTGGCTAGCAGCACAATTTATTAAGTTCGATTTTAATAAAATTTAACACGCCCGGCGCAAAAATCCATAATTCCCGGCGACCACTCTCAAGTTCTATCAAGTTTATTAGAACTTCAACAATTATTTCAAGCAAATTCCAGAATTTTACCATAAAAAACGCGGACAACAACAAAACCACGACTTGTTGTGGTTTTATATATGTTGTGGTTAATTTAATATGAAATGATATAAAGTATGCTGAAAATACTTGGAAAAAAATAGAAACTTATTATTTATTTTGCATTTTCTAAATTCATTTGTTGTAAGTCTTAAGTGATATTAAGAATAAGAAATTAAAAAAATGTATAAAAATTAAGTTGCGGTTCGAATGTAATACCCTAATTAGCATAGCATTCATTCTTACTTTAAACAAAGCCACTTGAATCTTAATTCTTGCTGTCGAGATTTAGGATTTCATTTAACAAATTAAAAAGGTTTTACAGTCATCTCAAAAAAAGCACAAAATCTCTAATTAACAGCTAACAAGGACTTGTTAAGGATTATCCGCAGATTAAAATGAGAAAGGAAGGCTGTAAAATCAGTTGAAAAAAGAATCAAAAACGTATTGAAATAAGAAAACTTTAAGGAATAACTCTTCTTTAAAAGAAAAGGATGAGACATATAGAAGAGTAATAAGAATAGTAAGAAAATCAACAATTTTAATTATTTGTTTTTTTAATCTTTGTACGATTGAATGCCTTGTAGAAAATAAGGGACACTAACGGTATTAATTCTATACCAAATTACAAAATTAATGACTTTGGAATACTCTTCTAGAAATAATATGACAATTTCTTAAGTATCTTTCACATAGCCTTAATAAAAACTTTTCCATAATAATATTTTTGTATAATAATTTTTATGCTTGCATTTGTAAGGATGAATCTTATTCTAATATTGAGTGCTAGATGTTTAATTGAGTGCAGATGAGTCTGTGCCAATTTAATGCAAAGCAACTGTTTTGAAAGCTGGATCAATCGTTTTAATATCAATGATACAATAAAAATTCCAATATAAACAACAATTCTTTCCAAAAAGAAATATTTGAGGTCATGTTGTATATTGACAATTACTTTAATAACTTCTATAACTTCTTTAATAACTTTATTTTCGATATTTGGATGAATAGGCAAACTTATTGTTTCTGTAAAGTGATATTCCTTTAGGATGTCTGTACAATCTTCTTGAATGTTTCCATTTGTAAAAACGCTTTCTTTTTAAATTTCCATACAGTTGTATTTGCAAAGGAGATGATTTAAAGCCTCCTTAAATTGTTTCGGATTATTTTAGACATATGATGAATTCTTTAATTATTTTTACATAAAATTTTTGAAACACCCCACTAAATTACTGGAGTATTTACACGGCGTAGAACAATCACAAATGAAACGTCAAGAACTATAAATGGACTGAGATTTATGGCACGAAATCGTAAACTATGGAAAAACTTTGTTACGGATTTATGTGAATAGGCTAAGTTCTATATATTAACTGTATTGAAAATACAGTTATTAATAATAATATTTAAATTAGTGGGTAAGCGGCGTTGTCTTCATGTGTACTTTTTGAATATATAAAAACTTTCCTTGTGCCAAATTAAGTAAATAAAAATTATTGTTACTAGTTTCAAATTCTTACTAGTTTTAACCGTAATATGAAGTTTTTTACATCTTCTCTTATGTAAAAAAAAAAATCAATATTTAGCTTCTAAAAGGAAAAGTGAATTATAAAAGCACAAGGTGAATGATAGAAGCAATATTCTTTATCAAGAAGTACTTGCAAGATAAGATATCGATTAAGTGATAAACAATAATCCAGTCAAGGCGTAAAGAGGGGTTTTGAAGACACCTCGAGTTAATAGAGAGTAAAAGTGCTCAAGTGCAAATAAAGAAAATAACTTTTGACGAAATTTTAAACATAAATGAGGTTTTTAGAATAAAATCAACTTTGAACCATTATAATTTGCGAACTCATTCAAGTGCAAGAATCTGTAAGGTTTTGAATTTAAGGATAATTAATAGGCTAAGGCTATAAAAGTTATAAAAGTGGATATAAAAGCTATGTTTTTTAAATGAACCATTTTTGCGATATAGACCGCAAATATTGAATATTAAAACTTTATATGATTCTTTATTTATTTTTGCTAGCAAGAAAATATTTTCCACGTTTC
>NC_051847.1:138303863-138314260 GCF_002237135.1 Teleopsis dalmanni | reverse complement strand
CCAAGGGTAGTAATCTTATTGCACGCAATACTGCAGAAGTGTTTTTGCTCAAAATCATTTTTTACATATCTATCTACTATAGTCGGCTAAGTTAAATCGTGTATTATACACTTACTTTTTTTTAGGAATTTCGAATTACTATAAAATTTCTTTTTTGGTTTACTTACCATTCATTATATGAAAGTGGGCATGACACTTACTAAATAAATAAGAAAAATACCTGTCATTCATTATATGAAAGTGGGCATGACACTTACTAAATAAATAAGAAAAATAGATAATTGCTCTAAAGAAATGCTCTTATGGATTAACATTTTATTATGAAAATACTGGAAATGGATATAATAACTACAATATACTTTTTATATATATAATTTTAATTTATGTTATACACAAACATTAACTTTTAAACTTGTCTTAGCTGAATTATAAGAATTTCTTAGTGGGCTGCTATTATTTATTGTGGAATTTAATCACTGCGCAGTCTTCTCCATAAAAGTAATAAATTGTTGATTTAAAAAATTACTCTGATCAGCTCAGTCTAGCATCATCATAAATAAGTTTCATTTAATGTAACAACGTTGATTTATTAAGAAGTCATATAAATTCTACAATTAATATTTTAAATTTTATTATATTCATATAATAATTATTTTATAATATGTTTTTATCTTAATACGTTAAAATTATTTATTTTAACGCACTTCTGCCTTCCTCCCGTAATAGTATTTCATTTAAATATTCATTCAAAATAGAAATGCGAGGATAAAATCACCTTTTGAGGATAAAATCAAACAAGTTTTGAAACGTCGGCGATATATATATATATAAGTTTCAATATAACTTTTTTTTTTTTATTATAAATTGTTTTATTATTTAATTTATTAAAGAACAATTAATAAAACAAAACAAGACATAAAGCAACTAGTTATTAGATAACTAACAAGCAATTTAAATTTAAACAGATTAGGCGATTCCACGCAATAATAAATTAATTGTAGTACATTTCAATGATTTAAGCCCAAAGATCGCACGGCTTTTGGCGCTTTAGACGGCGTATTGGCTCAGTTGTCGCTAGTAAATGCGCCTCAACATTTATGTGACAACTAAATCTATCTTGGTGTGATTTGGCTTTGGTATGAAATTCTTCATGTACTGTTTACATTCCGAGGTCACGATGTAAGTCAGAATTTCTCACGTACCATGGCGCGTTACTTCAATATAATAACAAAAACAAAGACAAAAACTAATCTATAAATTTTTACTTTTTATTGAAATCAGCCTTTTTATCAGTTAAAAATAATTAAAACGTGAACTAACAATTATTTTAAAGAAAAACTATTTGCTTGAACCACTTCTGAGACATTGGAGACATTAAAGAAGCTTTTTTTTTGACACCGCGTATTTCGATTTATTATATCATTTTTGAGATGTTGGAAACTTATTAGCTAAATTATTTGTTGAGAACCTGTTTTTCGGTAAATATGTAAAATGAACAATACTAAACTTTCCAAAAGATACTCTCCTGCTGCTGAGAAAAATAAATTATATGTATATATAATAGGTGTATTAAAAAGATATCCATTATTTTTGCATGAAATTGAAGGCATATTTAGTATAGTTAGAATGATCTGATTTAGGCCAAATATGTGTCGTTTTGATCGACAGCTTGTTGTTATTTTAAAGATAATTTTACTATGCTTTTCTCATAAAAGTCCTCGTCCCCATTGGATAAAAAATTGATAAGTAGATTTTCACAAGCCTCTCTTGAAGCATACTTTTCACCACAAAAATCATTCTATAAAGTGGACTATAAAGTGGATGCATAAAAACTTTCCAACCAAGCTTCCAGAGCTTTTGATTGATCATTATAGATATGTGTAGCATGGGGTTGCACTGAAGGAATACAATTCCTCTTCTCTTGCCCAATGGCAGCCGTTTCTGGACGACTGGGCGATTGTTTCCTTCAATCGGCTTTTCTGAAATTTTTTTTGCGTTAATTCGTGTGAGACCCATCATTGAGTTTCTTTTTCTATTCAGCCTTTATCAAATTCTTCCAAACGGTTTTTTGTGCAATCTTTATCTCTGGGGCAATCAGAACACTGGTTACATGACTCGAACTAGTCGGACTCAACAATTTTTATGATTTTAACGACATTTTCGACAATTAGCCTTTCAGTACGTGGTCCTTTTTAGCATCGAAATTGTTGAAACGAAATCAATGAAACCAAAATTGCGCATAATTGGCTGTTACAATATCAGGACTATGAACACTATTCACATGTGTCCATCTTTGAAATGCGTTCAAACAAAACTGGGGACGTAATCTTATATTTATAGCGCCATCTAGCATTACCCGAACAGACTTTTACAACGCGAGATACAGATAATGAAAGCCATTTATTGGAGAAATAATGAATTGGTGTTACTGCACGTAATATATGCACAACCCAACGCCTTTACTTTGTAAATTGCATATTTATAATATATAAATAGTTGACGAACCTGCAAGAGCTACAGTATTTTATAATTTTATTCTTTAAATATCTATCACAGCAGCAATTAATTTAAATTTTTTCGCATTAATTAGACAAAGGCTAAAATAATTAGCTGTTATTTAAACCTAAACTTGATCAATTTTTTTTGCTGTATTTTTCACCTTCAAATCCTATTGAGATATATATTAAATGTTGCATGAAATAATAAAAAAATTTAAATAACGAAATTTCTCACATTCACTTTTATAATAGATTTATTTCTGCTATTTAGTAGAAAAAATAAACAAAATAACAAATTATATTTAAATAAAACAGAAAGCAACTTCTGTTGGCCGCAGTACATTACCCCACAATATAACCATGAACTGACAAACATAACTGAACGAGTAATTTTTAATTTACTCTAAAATTATGAAAAAAAGATAAATGAAATATTATATATTCAAAATGCAGATATGCAACTATAAATAGTAATTCTTTCGAGCAATTAATTTGCATTTTGAGATATATGAGCTAAAATTAAAAAATAAAAGCAAGAAATATGCATAATATTTTCATGTGGCATGGATCGATGCTTGCTTAAACCTGCCTACTGTTTACAAACACACAGACTTTGTATCTCATGAATGTCTGATTTAATACTTGTCTTCGCTATGGCTTACTTAATCTGGTTAATAAACTTTACTTTTTAAGCATCTTTTGCTGATGGGCTCTGCTGCTTTTGGTCTCATCAACTTTTGGTAATTAAATCGCTATTCTAGTTTTCTTCTCTTTAACCGCTTTTGTCGCAGTCTTTCTTATTATAAAATCAACTTGACTGCTGCTGCCGCGCTTTAGTTTCAATAAAATTTGCAGTCTTAAAGGTTCAGAGACGTCGGTTACTTTTAGGCCAAAGCATCGATTATACTTAGAACATGAAAAGTGTTAATTGTGTAAGTTTTTGAGAAACGTATTTAATCTGCATAATACATTAATATGTTAAATAAGAAATAGTTGAAAAATAAAAACACAAATTTCTACAGAAAAAGAATTATATGGTATATATCAACAAAATATCAACAAAAGTGTGGAAAAATACTAAAAGAATGTTAAGAGATAAAATCGCGTACACACATTTTTAAATAAAATACTTTTTTAATAGATAAAGTAGAACTTTATTTGTATATATCTATATTATATATAGATATATCTAATATGTGTTTAAAATACAAATAAAAAAATAATATATTTCCAATAAAAAAATTCACTTACTGCTCTCTGTGTATATACACATACACATTACATAAAAAAATGAAATAATATTTTTATTATTTAGTGGTATATAATATGAATGTAATTCAAAATATATATTAATAAATATATATTTTTTGCAAGTTCTCATAAAAATGCATGAGCAAATTTTGGCTTATTTTATATCCTTAAAATGAAACTCTATAAGCTAATAATTAAAGTGATTAAATTTTAATGCCATTTTAATTTTAATTTAAAATTTTTTAAGCTTTTAATGACACTGCAGTAACAGTTTTTGTCCTATCTGCCAAATATTCTTTGAATACATAAAACTTTAAAATATTATAATGAAAATAAATATTTTAATAAAATTTTTAATTTGAGTTTCCACAAATTTAAAATATGACTAACATAAATTTTGTAATAATTTTGTGAGAATTTTTCTAACTAAAATTATACAAATAAATTGAAAAGCATATATATTTGTACAAGTATACCATATATTCAAATATTCAGAACAAAATAAATTGAAGCAAAAATTGGTTTTTGAATATACCAGCATAGTAGAGATTTGTATCATATGAAAATACATTACAGAACAATTTTTCTCATATCAAATAAATAATTCCTATTACTTTACAGACAAATATATTTAATTAGAACATTTTTCATTCCAATTATAAGTCTGTTTGTATTAATAAAGAAGAAAACCAATGCCAATTCTATTAAAAATGTATATCAATAAAGAAATATTTACTGCTATTCAAAGAAATTTATCTGTTAAATTACCTGTGGTCAACGGGATGGATTTAGTTTTGCCTTCTTTCTTTTATCAAGTGTGTGCAAATTTTTTTTACACTATAAGACTAAAAATATTCAGATATTTTTCATATAATTTATATTGTATGTGTATTATATTATATTGCAATATATCTACTCGTTAGTATTCATACTATCAGAATACCAATATGCTTTGTCATTTAAGTCCTATAAATCATTTCGACTAAATTACATCTCAGTTTCATTCTTCAATATTCTATCACAGCAAAATAGTTTCAAACAATTTTACATCTCTAAAGGAGTGATTGACTAAATTTAACATTTTGCTTCTTTTAATTCCTGTTTAAAAGAATATGGCAAATTTTAAGACAAGGTTAATTCTTAGAATTATAAAACTTTAGAAGTATAAAACTTTGCTTGAAAATTGAATATTATATTCCATCGTTCTTGTTGTAAATGAAAGCCAAAAGAAAGTGTTTTAGTTATGTGTTGCCATTATCCCGACGTTACCTTTCGCTGATTTCATGGATTTAATAAAAACAAAAAATAATTTAAATACAACCATTGTAAAAATTGTAGTAATAAAGAGATTGTCATACATATTACATATTATACATATATATATGGATATATTATAATATATTCAATTCTACATTATTATGTAAAGACTTAAAAGTTAGATAATAAGTAAATCCAATAAAGGTCGTATTGCATATGAAACAAGGATTACTTCTAATAAAAATAACATGACACATGATTTATATCACGAAAACTGCAGAATATACGAAAGAAACAACTTTCAGCTGAATACCTTTCAATTTATTTTTTATACCTAACTTATATGTTGAGCACAAATATTTCGGATGATTTCAAAACTACTGCGGACCTTAGTAGCTATTTTTTATTAAGTACTCAAAATTAAGACCATGTCTCTACACCATGTACTTTAAAATGTTTTAATAATATTAGATTAGTGTCAGTGGTGTTGACGTTACTTTTTTTGTATGAATAAAATTTATATCCGTCAGCAACAATTTAAATTTAAATAGGAAATCATTAATAATTTTTTATTAATTAAAAAACAAGATTTAAAAAATTTAGTTCAAAATGTGACTTTCTAAAATGAATTTAAACATTAATAAATTCACACATATCCGATAACAAAATTCTTGAATATATAATGACGTACAATAAATAATTTAATTATATAGGCGCCTTAAGTTGAAGAAGTATCTTCTTTCCTTTATTACTTAAAATTATATACATGGACTTGTATATATATATATACTTTTCTAGTATAATAAAATATATATAATATACGTGTTCTGACAAAATAATGTATTTGTTTCAGTAATTTGATATATTTTAAATTTTATCTGAATCAATAGCTATTTCGATACAGTGAAAAAAAAAAATACAAAAAAGACGTTGACGATTATAAAACGGATATTTGATGATTTTTTTATTTGTAGTTTTTAAACGAATATTTTTAAAGCTTTTAAAATACGTCAAAAATTACCAATCACAAAAATTAACATTATTATTGTTCACTAAATTAATTAAATTAGACATTGGTAATGTATTAAATCTCTTAATATACCCTTCATACAATTAGTTGATATCAACATTAGATTTGCGAAAGATAGTTAACCACTTTGAACAATTTAGTTTTGCAACGTGATACAAAATAATATTGTTGTTGTTGCCAGTATATATTTTTTATATTATTAATTTTTTTATTATTATTAAGAGGGGATGTGGCACAGCGACAATCGGGCTTATTGTGTCCCCTTCTAGGCTTATAGTAAGTCTATGAATCCAGAAGAGGGTTTACTAACTTTACAGAGTTATATTGTCTCTTTCGTAAGAATATACATTACCAGACAATATGAATCAAGTCTCTGTTTGTTACCTGTATGGACTCAGTTTAATTCACATAAAGAAAAAAAATTATGGGCTTTGGTTTTATTTGATTTAAAAACAGTGTATGGTATGATATGGTAGGTGGAGCTGACTTCTGGTAAAAATTCACAATTATCAATTTTTTATGCAATTATTCAAATGACTTGCATAAATAAATTGAACAAATTAATTTAAATAAAAGTAACTACACTTAGTAGAGAACTTAACATTTTAAATTTAAAATAATAACAAACTTATCTAACGTTTTTAATTACAAATATGCTTAACTATTGTTAGTTAATTGGATAGATAGTAGACGATTGAAAAAATTTAGAATGCCTTTACAGGTCGCTTTTATTTAAGAATATGACCATGAAGTTCAAAGTAAAAGTTATTTATATTTAATGTCTTTACATCAATGGCTTGTCCAGTTTTAACAAATAGACTCCCTAGTTGTTGCTTACATTTCTCCAATATGAAGAGTATGAGACTTTCATTTCTAAGAAATTTCAGCAAAGTATAGATGAATAGAATTCAGTTCATAGTTAGCAATCTTTGACACAAAAATAGTTTGGAATACTTATACGCCCCTGAAACTATTTAAATTCCAGTTATGGATAATAGTTTAGACTACAAGGCTAAAATTAGTTCATATTTAATTTGGTTGGGTTGGGAAAAAAAGTTTGACCAAACAACCGAATTTATAAAATATCAAAATAGATAGAATTTTGTCTGTTTTAGTTCAATTTGAATAAACACGAAATGATTATTCTCATTCATTTCAACACAATAGAATTTGAATAAAAACTGCGGTTAGCTAAAGCCTCATTCTGGGGTAATCTCTGATACTGAACACTTCATATGTACTAAAATGCAATCTATAATAGTATTTTACATAGTATTTTTAAAACAAAAATGCAAAAAACACAAAACCATTGGAAATTAACTTCATAAAAACAGGACAATATTCATATAAAGACACAAAAGTTTTTCGGCTCAAATTTCATTCATTATTTATTACCATATGCAGTTAACATCTGAAATGTATCTTATTTTTGCAGTTGACTTAATTGAAACTCAAAAGAAAAATAAAAATAAACGAAAAAAACGTTAAAAAATGCAAGAGAAAGATGTAATACTATTATCATGTGTAATTTAATTTTTAAACCGTATTCTTGATTCTCAAAGAATAATAATATAATATAATATGTATGTTGAATACCGTAAATATGATTTTTACTTCTTCTTATATGCGATTAAGCCACGTATTATAGCAAATCAGATATTTTGCGACACTGCCTTTGTTATAAGATTAAACAGTTGATATGCAAGTAATGAAGTGTTTCATTTGTACCATTCCTTAGTGCATTTAGGTGAATACAATGCATTTTTTATTGAAAAAGAGCTGCGAAAACTCTTTTCAGCTTTAACAACATGTTTATCAGCTGTCTATATACGTATAAAAAAATAAATAAAATAGAATAATGCTCAAAACGTAATTTTGTTACTATTTTATAAAATTTAAGTAGCTTTGGTACTTATATAATTAATAATGATATTCCAAATCTCCTTTAGTACATAACGAATATTATATGAGGATATGATATATGAAATGCAATAAATTATGGAGAATATTTTAAATGCAGCAATGTAATTAATTAAATATAACCTCGAAAAGTCGAAAATATCAGTTTTTCAAGATCCACCACACACGTCTTATATATTTACAAACATGTAAGTATATTGTACATGGCACCTTAAATTTTTTTACTGACAAATGTTTTAAATTTGCTACATAGTAATTAAAAAAAATAAAAGAAAAATATGAAATCCTGTCTGAGATCATCCAAGTTCAAGTTCATTTCAGCACGATCACATTAATAGTTCTTTTAAAAGTGAACAACCTTCGATTTTTCGGACGTTAACTTTGATTTAACCTCCAATGATATCTGCAGTGTAGAGAAGAAACAGGCTTAATTTTGTGAAAACCTTTTTACAGTATGTTGCAATAACAATTTTTAAAACTTACAAAAACCATTTAAACGGAATCTTTCCACTCAACCAGTCATTTACAACGATCATCTTCTACAAATTTTGCTATAAGTAAAGAACAAGTTCAATGTCAATAGTAAACTGCATTTACAATGACTTGTGTATTACAATTGCTCTTACTTATTTTTTGAAAAAAATTACAAATGTGCGGTTGTCTTAAACAATTCTCATCGCATAATCTTTATTCGTAACTTATGAACCAACTATATTATATTTTTATTTAAAAACCTACTAAACAACTTTTACTTTTTATCTTCCTTTCGGTAGTTTTCAATAATAACAGCAACTGCTGTTATTGCACTGAGTTGTATTGCTGGAACAATAAATGCTGCAGCATCACAAGACCTATTGTTACCTTTCAATGATTTACTGCCGCCACTATTGGACACAACAGAGATAAAAGTGAGCACAACAGTAAAACCAGTAACAACTACAACTCCTCCAATAACAACAACGACAAGAGCAGTAACAAAAACGACAATTAAAAGACAACAACCGAAAGAGTTGAATAAAGATGCAAAGGTGTCAAGCATTGACTTAAAACAAGAGCAACATTTACATCTGATACCCTTTAATGATTTATTACCACCACTTTTGAATGCTGAAGCAACTGGAACTGAAACTTTATTGACAGCTAAAACAACTGCAACACCAACAACAACACGCCGAACAACTGCAGCACCTACACGCCGCTCATCAATAACAACAAAAGCCAGTTTACCAGTTTCAGAAACAAAACCAACTAAAAAATCTGCATATAAATCATATACGCAACAAGGAATTCAGCAATATAATGCGAAGCAACAAAAGCTTAAGCAACATGTATATAAGCAAAATAATGTTGCAAGTCAACCGTTACGACAAGAAAGCTTGGAACATTATATAAATTATTTCCAACAAACAACACACCGCCCACCCAGAGGTGAACTACCTACAATAACGCCATTTCCACGTGTCTTAAAAAGAAGACAAACCTAAGATTTGAATAGTTATTGAGTGAAGCTATTTCAGGAATTTTTTTTAAACTAGTTTAATTTATTTTTAATTTAAAACACATAAATTTACCAATTAAGTTGAGTTCATGTTTAATCATTTTATGGCATTAAGACATGCCCAAAATAAATGTAAATTTAATATAAATCAAATCAAAATACAACGAATTTAATTATTTTTTATTTTTATATATTTTATGGTAATACATTTTTTTAATTAGCATTTGAAATATTTAGTTCAAATAAATAAGATCACGATATGTTCTTCAATATATGGAGATAATGTACATTGTGACCGAAAAGTTTTCGGAAATTCTCATTTAAAATTCGCGCGCTGTATATTTTTCGATATTTTAAGTTTATGTAGTTTGGCAGCAATTAAGGACAATTACTATGCCAAAAATGAGCGCGATCTGTCAGACAGTTCGTTTACGGCAGCTGTTTAAACCAGTTCACCTCAGTAGTGCGTTGCGAAAAAAACAATGGAAAAAAATATTGAACAAAGAGTTTGCATCAAATTTTGTGTTTCGAACGAAATTTCGTGTGCAGAATCTTTGCGAATGCTACAAAAGGCTTATGGGGAATCAGTTTTATCGAAAACTCAAGTTTATGAGTGGTACAAAGCCTTTCAGGACGGTCGTACGACCGTCGAAGACATGCCGCGTTCTGGACGACCTTCGACCTCTACCCCCGACGAAAACATTGAAAAGGCAAAGGAAATCGTGTTCCAAAATCCTCATGTGAGTGTTAGAGAGATAGCACGAGAGCTAGGCATCGGTCGTGAGATGGCTCGTTTGATTTTGGTGGAAAATTTGTGTATGCGACGTGTCAACGCTCGGCTTGTTCCGATTCACCTCAATTTGTTCCAACATTATCAACGATTTTAAGGCCAAACATTCAATAAATACCATCGAACAGCCACCGTATTCACATGATCTTGCAC
>NC_051847.1:138295861-138303763 GCF_002237135.1 Teleopsis dalmanni | reverse complement strand
TTGGGTTTATATATTAATTTTGAAATTATTTATTAATGTTAACTTGAGTCAATATTCGATTTCATTATTATTATTGATGTTGTGGTACGAAAAGTAATATACTTATTTAAAAATTTTGTAATATATTTGTTACTAAAATCTATGTATCCTTATGCGTAGATATATTGTAATTGCTATATTTTTGATATTTAGAGTTTATATTCCTATTTTATAACGTAATTAAAAATATAAACTGATTCTTCAAAAGAATATTACGAAGAAATTTTTGATATATGAAATCATAGATGCTATATAACATACTTAACGCTCAAATGTACTAATTTTTTCAATTTTTCTACATCATACTTACATACATACTTACAAATCAACAAATAACACAACAATAAAAGAAACCAAAAAAAGTATTAAGTAGAATATATGGCACAATTAAGACTAAGAATCATTATCTTTTAATACTATATTTTAATTACTGTCATTTATTTTGTATTGTATAACTCAAATCCATGTATTCAAAAAGTTTTTGAATACATTTCGGTATAAACTTTTAATTTTGGAAATTTTTCTTTTAATCCATTAAAGCACTCACTTGATATGTTTCATGCAAACGATTAAAAAAAATATGTCAAATAATATGCAAATATGAAAAACCAAAAATATGCACGAAAATATGGTAATAAACATACTTTTTATATTAAATTCTATTTCACAAAAATAAAAATATGAAATATAAAAACTTCTCATAACAAAATGCTTGCATGCAATGCAAGTCCTTATTTGTATATCCATCCACATCCACATACACTGAAAAAAATGACATGCTAAGCGTTTGACGTGCATTTATTGAAATTTAATTTGAATCAAAGTCATGATACCTTCGTGCCTACAAACTTAACATGAGAACTAACACGGATTTCAAGCATCAATCACAGCCAATCTTGTTCTTTTTTGTTAATGCTTTCATGTGATATATTAGCTGTTAAAACTTTAATTAATCATTAATAGTAAATGTTTTTCACTTCTTTATTGCGTTATCATCAGAGGAATTTCGGATGATACGCACAAAGTCACAAGGTTAAATTAAAGTGAATTCAACCAAATTCACATAATTTCTAATTTTTCTAACTAAACTTTGTGGGCTCCAGCGTATGGTGCTTACCGACTGACAGGGAAATTAATTAAAATTAAATATTAACACCTTTCGTTAGATGAATCCCAGCGAAGCTTGAAACGCATAAAACTGATATATAAACACACTTTTTCACTTACTTGTCGGATGTGCATTTGGTATTTAAATTGGCCTGTCCTGGGTATTCTTTACGCAACACTGCGTATGAGTTACATATGGTATACACTGAGAGTAAAGTTTTTATCTTTTTAAAAGACATTTACGTTTTATTTTAAATAAAATTTATATTTGGATTTTAAGTTTGCGTGAAAAATTTCTAATGATATTTAATAAAGTATATATAAACTGGATTCATGTATTGCAATTAGTTGAAAAATTGATCTTGAAGTGCATTAGTAGATACTTAAATTTTTCATATTTCCATATCCTTAAGTTAGAAGGAACGGATCAGTCATAAAAGTCATAAAATGTTGCTAGGTAAATAATTTATTTACATAGTTTAAGCCTGTCACCATTGAATCCTATTAGTGATTACTTGTACATTTTAAGCTGCAATATATATTTATTTAGAAAGATTTGTTGGATACAATTTTCAAGTCTAAAATACAAAATCTATACTGATTTGAATATGCAAACAAATCACCACGGTAGTTCATGACTATATTCTTGAAAGCATTGATAATGTTCGGATGATGTTCGGAGTGTCAGTTAAGAAGTTTACAATCTGAAATTGATATGATATTACGGTGTAATATTGTGATTAAGAAAATATGAAGTTAGAGCTAGGTAATTTTGATATGAATTTTACGAAAAATATGTTAAGTTAAATAAGCTAATTAACGATGAAAATACAGATAAATGGTTGATTTTAGTAGCTAAGAAATTTTATGAATATGAGAGCATGCCAATTTAAATCTGTGCTATTGAAGAAAGTTATGTTTTACCAAGTTAAAGCACTGTGCCGCAAGTCATTTATTATGATCAACAAATTCATGTCTTGCTTTTCTGTTTTTATTAAATCCAGTGATTACTAGAGAAGTTTCGAACAATAGTAAACTACAACAAGAAAAATTATTTTTATATTATTTCAATTAATTGATTTTTTGGCTGACCATACAGCTGTTTCGAGTTTTGCCAAATACCTTTCATCAGTGGTCTTGAAAATAATTCTTGCATTTAATTAATCGTACCATTAACATTTTTTATACAAAAAAGATATTACTTTAATAAATAAGTTATATACCAAAAAGGTTATTTTGATGCATCGTAATAAAAAGGTTATTTTGATGATGAACGAATCGTAATATTAGAGAACTATTAAAATAATTATATTCATGTTGGTATTGATTTTTTCAAAAAGTCATTACTGCAGCGAGCTTTTGTCATGAAATTAAAAAGAAAAATATGGAAGATATGTGGCTTCAACAGGACGGTGCCACAAGATATACAACTAAGATCATGTGTCACTATTGGACTTTTTCTGAGGTTATAGATTCATCAAATTATGATGTTTATGCAGATAGTTTTCACACTGTCGATGCTTTGAAAACAAACTTTTGAACGATACTTTTTTAGTTAATGGTAAGATCTAAAAAATATATAGAATTAAAAATTTGATCAAAATTTTCAATTATAAATATCTTTGATTTACGTTTGTTTGCTTTACGAATCTCAATTTGAATACATCCTACGATATAGCACAAAAATGATTATTACTTCTTATTAATTACTTCTTAAATTAATTATATCAATAACTTAAACTAAATGAGAACTAGGTACATATTTATTTAAAATACTACTGCGATTATATTATGATAATAGATTTGCTAATAATTATTTTAATAATTTAAACTTAATTTAAATTGGGTTCATATTTCTTAAAAATAGGTTACATTAACTTCGATACTTGAAATATATGTGCTTATTTGGTTATTTAAAAATATCGAAAGATTTACTATCATTTCAAATACTTAATAAAATATGATTGAAATCCTCTGAAAATTAATCTTCTAGCATTAAGTCAACACTCTATGATCGCTGGACAATGCTAAAGCATTCATACAACATTTATTCATCTATCTTATAATCTCCTGCTAAGATTACCTCATCGGCAGTAGCGAGGCGTCAGTTTTTTGGCAAGGTGTTCACAATTTGATCAAAACAGAATTCTAACTATAACCAGTAGTGAGGCGTCAGCTTTTGGCAAGGTGTTCACAATTTGATGAAAACTGAATTCCAACTATAACGTATTCCCCCTACTCCTGAGTTTTGTCCTTTCCACAAATAGCGTACAAGACCAACAAAACAATTTATTTAAATGTTCGCAGCCTGTGATCCACTGGTTTTTATGGTAAATAGCTGTAGGAAAACGGCGACTTATCACAGATTTCGACATTTTTACATGAGGTACCAAATTCTTCATATCTGGAGTTAGTCTGTTCATTTTATGAATTAAAACCTTTTTTTCAGAAGATCGTTTAAAAAATGATATTTGAATCAAATTTTTAATCACACATTTATCCATTTCTAAATATTATTTTTCATTTCAAATTTCTAGTATAAAATTGCAATAATGACTTTGTTTTTGGTTTATTTCGAACCTCTACATAAGAGTAAGAAACTCTCATGCATTCATTTACTCTTTTACTTTGTATTTACTATACTCGTTTCAGTTTTTTAACTGAACCATTTGCCCATATAAAACGGCAACCGTGACTTTGATTGTATTTGCACGCTTTGTATGAACTTCGGGTTCAGTTTAATCGACTGAACCTCTCGTCAAATGTAAAGCGATTTTGTCTCAGTCATTTCTTTTCTCTTTTGTATTTACTTTGCATAACATTGGTGGTTTAATTTTTTTATTGAACCGCTTCCACGCATTAATTCAAGAGTTATGATTATTTTACGTACATATTTTGCGGGGCTTGTTTTCTTTGTGTTTATGTTAATATGTTTGGAAAAGCTATTATAAAAAATGTTAAGTAGCAAAATAGCGAGATTATTTACCTAATAAAAAAAAGATCTAAAAAGGAAGCTTTGTTAAGGTGTTCAATGAACACTCTGAACCATTCAATTGATGCAATTGCGGGGTATTTCAATGAAATCGGTTGATTCTTTTTTTGTTTAAAAATCATTTTCTTTTTGATCTTTCGTTTCATTTTCCAAATTCTTACCTATTAAACTTTATTAAACTTCTTACCTAAAACTTTAAATATTAAATGTTATTTCATCAAAAATTTATTCATGCAAATAAAATTATAAAATTAAATATGATAGCGCCAAATAATACTTCTGCAAGTATTAAACTCCTCTTATTTAACTTAATTATTTTATGACATTTAATTGAATTAATTAATTGAAATCAAAATAGTTTCATGCTTTTCAGTTGTCTGATAAATTCAGTTATTTTTATTTCGAAATAAAACTTAAAACAGAACAAAAGCGTGAATAATTATAACTTTTGTTTGGCTTTTTTGCTTGCTACTTCTTGCATATTCTTATAGTTTTTATGTGTCCTTTAAATTTTTAAAAAGGACTATTTTAATCTGTAAGCAGACGCCCACATCGTACCACAAATTGTAATTGTAACCAAGCAGAAAACCGCAGAGTACAGCCATTCAAGCAGAAATACCAAGAAAAGGTGGACTGTGAACATAAAAATTAAAATAAAAGTATATGAAACTGTAAATGAAATAAAATAAAATTAAAAAAAAACAATATAAAATAAAAATGAAAGAAAACAAAACAAACTGAAAACTGAAAAGGCTCACACAAAACTCAAAGATATTAAAAAAGAAATAGTAAAATGCAAGAATAAAATTAAAAGCTGTGACTATTGTTACTGTGAGGTACTATGGGTAGGACCCTCACAGAGTAACCCTCACAGAGTAACTCTACTGTTACTATGTGTAAAACACATTCATTTTGCGGCAGGACATTTGCAATATGTGTGAACTTTTTCGCCTCGCTTGCACATATCCTTGTGCAAATTTCATCCGAAAATCATTCTAGTATGCGAAAATCCTTTGAAGCAGAAAAATTTACATACCATTTGTTTAAAAGTTTGATTCATTTTGTTTTTTACACAAATAATTTTTTTATTTTTTCATGGTTTTGTAGTTTATGCGAATGATATTCTATTTAAATATTTTGATTGCGGATTGCAGGATTTAATTTTGTTTTTTCGCATTTCATTTTTTTTATGGTTTGCAAGTGTTTGCACATTGCAAATATTTGTAATTTTTTTACATACATATTAATATTTGTTCTATAAACATTTATTTACATACTATATGCATTATCCTGGAAAACAATAACTAAATTGTTTTGACAATTTCGAGAGAAAATGCAGGTTTTTCCCAAATAATTACTTCTGAAGTGAGCAATTTTGATTGTAAGCTGCAGGTAGTTATTAAAAATGATTTTATTTAAATAATTTATATTATTGTGCAATAACAAATACAATTTTAATAGTTTTTTATGAGCTTTGTTTAAAAAGTTTACTAACTATTTTGTTGAATGTTTTAAATAGCAATAAATTATAAAAATATTATATATACACATTTTCTCACAGAAAGTTATTTTAAAATCAGGCGCAGTAGTATTTTGGAAGAAATCAATATGATTTCAATGATGAAACTTGAACCGTTTAGGAGAATCCTATTTTATCATATATATTATTAAAGTTTTTAGGTCAGATAACATCTGTATATTAACATCTTTCAAAGTAAGTGTTCGGTAACGAAGTAAGATAGTAACTGTGCAAAATTGCAATAATAAAATACATTTCGAGTCAATGTTACTCAGTTACCAACCTCGTTATAGGTATAAAATCTTATTTATCGTATCTTATAAAATCTTACTAATTTTTAGCCACTTAAAATCTTTTTAATATAGGGAAGCACTAACTACCCATGGTTATATTCATTAGGACTGGAAGTGATTTCACTTCTGCTTTTTATTCATTAGTAAATATATATATGTTATTTAATGTAAAATCTCCCTTTCTCCCTTTCCCCCTTTCTCTCTTTTTATCTATAACTACTTTTAAGCTATTCCATGACATGTGTGTATACCAATATTCGACGAGTATGCTGTTCAAAATTGGTAGGCAGTATATTGCTGTTATGGTTATGTTGATACAGTTATAGTTTCGTACGTAATTGTTTAATACGATTACTTCTGTTTGTCATTTTGCCACTGGAGCAGGATAATTAGTGTTATATATGCTGTATTCATTGATGCTTAAAAAGCTTTTTTAATAAATGATTGCTAAGTCCGTTTAGACACCAATCTACAGATTTACAGATTTGAAGTTATATTGATATATTTATAACCACAGGTTAAGCATGGTATTCATTTGCTCCATTAGTAATTTTAGCATGTATTTAAGTTCCTTCATATCGTTGTTTATGCCATTGATATTTCGAGTTACAGGAGTGTGGAAATTATTGTTGAAGTTGTTTGAGCGGTGAGGAGCCGTTAATTCTAGAATTGGGGATAATATTGTGATTAACACTTCCAGGTCTAACCAGACCATATAATGACGTTCTGCAGATTCAATACTCTTTCGACAGTTACTTATACTTTTTATTGCTACAGATGTGATCACTTTGTAAAGATGTTAGATTAGGATTCTGAACAATAATTTGAAATTGAACAATGTTTTTAGGCATTTTGGTAAAATAATCGATTTTGGTCAACTTTCTTTAATAATGTCTATTGCAAGCAACTGTCACAAATGAATTTCCTCAAGTTGTGATAGACATGTTTTGATTGATACTTCATTACCATAAGTTTAATTAAGTTGAATGATGTACTGAAGTTAAATTATTAAAAAAAAAAAATGGTAACCCTATTTTCTTCCTTGTTTTACCTAAGAGCAATTCTTAAACTGCGGTAAGTACGGCGTTGTCCAACGTCTTCTTTTTAAAAAGTGCGTTAAGCAAAACGTTTTATTTGACACATAGTATACTGCAAACGCGATATTGTTAATTCCCAATACATAAAGCGTATCCTTCACAAAACAAAAGTTATTGTACTCCTTTGGCAGCTTATGTGTTAATCTTGAAAATGATTTCCATTAAACGAGTTTTGCTTGTTTTTTAAATCTCTTTTGAAAATGGCAACAGCAGAGATACTTGAACTATATTTGTGCTGCAGTACTTCAGACAGACTGACTGACTATGTGGTCTATACGTATTTGGTCGGCAAGTTTTTCGATTACTTTGTCGTTTTTTTTTCTTGTGCAGATATTGCATAAGGTCCTTTGACACCCAATATGAATCAATTGCAATTTACTTTTATTTTTCTGTAACAAAAGTGTAGTTATGGTCATATTTACTTTGTCAATCTGTATACATTTTATTAACACTTTGGTAAAAAATGAGAAAAATAGAATAAAATACTATTACTCGTTCACACACAAACACAAACATACACACGCAAACAAACATAAACCCATGTAAATGACAGGAAGCAAGTGCAACACAATCGTTGTGCAGTACGTGCTGCATTTAAAAGAATATCCTATCGTAAAACACTTAAAAGATTTGAGCTTAACTCTTCAGCTGGGATTTATAGTGATACATACATGGCACGGTGAGCCAACATATGTGCTTGCTTAAGTATTTTGAGTGGGTGAGTTAGTGTTAGTATGCATGGGTAAGCTTTAGATAAAAAATGTAGTTCCATTGCTTTCCCCATAAATACAAGGCATAGGTATGGTTCCATTTATGGGTCTTCGAGTGTCACTCTTTGAAGTATTTTTGTCTATT
>NC_051847.1:138288244-138295761 GCF_002237135.1 Teleopsis dalmanni | reverse complement strand
AAATGTTGTAGTTCAGCTTCAAACTTCTACTGTTGATATTTTATTATCTATTTAAGTTACTTATGGGGCTTCAAACAAGTTAGTAACTTGTTTTTTAATCAAATTTTGAATTAAATTTTTATTTGGTAAAGGTGTTAAATCTTTTACTGAACAAAAGCTGCTTTATTCTTGTCAAGATAAAAATACATGAAAGTGAGATATATTCGTACTAGAATTATTTTGTAATTTCAATACGCAATTAAAAAAAATTAAATATTATAAACATTTAATTTATAAATTAATCTTAAACAAAATATCATGTAATAAATATGTCAGACTTTAAAGAGCACAAAATAAAATCTGTGCAGAAAGTTTAGGGACTCAATACATTTGAATAGTCAAAGATACAAAGTTTACTTAATCATAAACATAATTATTACATTTTTTATTTCAAAATATTTTTTTGTTTGAATGTAAAACCCCTTAGACGAAGAGTAAATATTTTTTTAAAATGTTTTCCCTAATGTAAATAAAATGGAAGAAGGGAATATACCACATAGTAACTTTTTCGATTCAAAGAACAAAGTGCATTTGAGCGTTAAGCAAAATAAAATCTCATACTTTCCTCTAAGCCAAACCCAATATCCAATACAAACAGATAAAAATCAAAGCAATGCTCAAGTAAACAAAAAGGTCAAACCAGCAAAAGAAAGCAATGGTAGGGAGTTAGATTTTCAGGAATTTCTTAAAGGAAGCACAAAGAAAATTTCAAAGTACAAGAAAATTCCGCATTTATTTGCCTTATGAATGCAGTATCCTTTCCGAGTGTAGACGCAAAACACGCCCTGTCTGAGCACATGTAAGACTAAAGTAGCACGCGCTAATTTACCATTTAGTTTTTCTTTTTCTTTCTTTTTTGTTATTTTTTTTTCATATCCTTTTGTGAAAGGATATTTTTTCCGATTTTTTGTTTTGTTTTGCTCGTGAAATTTCATTGCACTCGAAGGAGCGGCCAAATATTGGAAGTACTCGTAGAATTCTAGTAGAGTACCGAGTGTTACAGTAAAATCAAATAAAAAGTTCTGGGTACATGAACTTTTGAGAACAACCTTAAATTCGTATTCACTTCAAAAGAGAAATAAGGATAATCAACAAGAAAAAATAGTACGAAATAAAGTAAAGGATAGTAGTAAAAAATATGTAGAAAAACAGTGTTGCTGTGTTGTGATAAACGATTATTAGTAAAGGCATATTTCAATTTAAAAAAACGTACTAACAACTAAAAGAAAATCTTAATTTGTCTGGTTTTTACTTAAATATTTGAAAGTACTGCTTCTGAAGTAATAATTTATATATATATAAGCTATAAGATATATGTTTTAGACAGGAGTGTAATAAAATAATATTTTATATTTTTTTGTTCCCTACATTTAGTTTTTATATAGACGACTAAGTGAAATTAACCAACTTTGAAATGAAAGCCCTCAAATAGGCTAACGTAAGCTGTGTATTTCTTTTATGAAATATACTCGTAATAGATATTGGTGTGTGGAATAATCAATGACCCAGAATACTCCCATTATAAACTTTCATTATAACATACGATCTGAGGCGAGGCGTTGAATGGTTCAGAGTGTTATACCCAACATTACTTATAATTAATGAAAGAGAAAACACATTCCTCTTAAAATATACTAAGGTTCAGAATAAAAAATGCACAGTGCTGCTTACAAAGCATGCTGCAAATGAAATAACATTCACATTGGGACTATGTTCAGTATTGAGTAAACACAAAACATACAAACAAATATAAAAATAAAAGAGAAAACAAGCCCCGCAAAATATGTACGTAAAATAATCATAACTCTTAGATTAATACGTGCAAGCGGTTCAATAAAAACAGTGAACCTCCAATGTTATGCAAAGTAAATACAAAAGAGAAAAGAAATGACTGAGCGAAAATCGCTTTACATTTGACGAGAGGTTTAGTCGATTAAACTGAACCCGAAGTTCATACGAAGCGTGCAAATACAATCAAAGTCATGGTTGCTGTTTTATATGGGCAAATGGTTCAGTAAAAAAACTGAACCGCGCATAGTAAATACAAAGTAAAAGAGTAAATGAATGCATGAGAGTTTTTTACTCATATGTAGAGGTTGGAAATAAACCAAAAATAAAGTCATTGCAATTTCATACTAGCAAATGGTAAAAGTAAAGAAAAAAATTAAAGAAATTTGAAGTGAAAAATAATATTTATAAAAAGATAAATATGTGATTAAAGATTTGATTTAAATATGTTTTTTTAAACGATCTTCTGAAAAAAAGATTTTAATTCATAAAATGAATAGACCAACTCCAGGTATGAAGAATTTGATACCTGTTGTAAAAATGTCGAAATTTGTGATAAGTCGTTGTTTTCCTACAGCTACAACTTTATGGTAAATAAAAACCAGTGGACACCTTGCCAAAAAGCTGACGCCTCGCTATCAATATTATAAAAATTACTAATACATTACAATATAATATATACAAAGATCTATTGATTATATATAAATATATATGATATAAAGATTGTATATAAGTACATTATAGTATATAAAATAACATTGTTATTTTTAAAATCTCTGTATTCTGCTATCGAACTTTAATGTCTTATAACTTTCATGTGTCCCAGTAGTGACTACAATAATTAATTGAATATCAATGGAGACTTATATCCCTTAATTTATTTTCGCAATGGAAATATTTTTAACTTATTTAATTTGGTTATCAAAAACCTTAGAACAGTGCTTGATTTTACCATATCAAGCTTTATAACTGATAAAGAACATTTATTCTATATAATTTTGAAAGACTCCTTATATCCCTATACCTTATAAGTTGGGTAGTTTTCTAGTTTTAGTTTTTAATAAAAGTAGTTTATTGTCTAACGAACTTCGTCTAAAAACAAGCAATAAATCGAACTAGAAAATTTAAAGTCTTCAAGTTTCACAAAAGAAATGTGGAAATAAGCTATGAATTGTAATTTTTCTGGTTTGATTGTTTCTTCTTTCTTCACAAAACAAAATAATGTTTGATCAAGGTGCGTTAAGGATAGTTTCAGATACATTTTTATAACACATTTATAATAAACATCGGCATTAAATAGAATAGGAGTTTTCACGAAATACAAAAATGCTAAACTAAATTTGCAAGAGTGTGAAAACACCTCTCTTGCAGAATTGCAATATCAAAATGAAACAGCATACCACATCCACATGCGAAGCAGCAGATGCCAAAACAGCTGTTTTTTCCCTTTTTTGTTTCTCTGCAAGTATATATACATGAATATAGGTATTGCAAGATTGCAAGCAGTTGCAAGAAACTTTGTGCTTGTATTTTGTTGTTGTCTGTTGTGAATTTTCAACTGTGAATTTCGTGCACTTTGCAATGAGTTTGGTATAAGAACCACCTTGAAGCATTTGTAAAGTTTAAAGTTCTATTTAAAGAAAGCGCTTTTAGTTGGGCAAGTTCTTAAAAAAATAGACCCCTAGTATAGGCAACTGATACCACTTTCATCGTCCTCCCCACATCTGCGACAGAAAGTATTAAACTTTCTGATTCAATCTTCTGTTATGGTTTCCTAAACAACTGTTTGCCGTTACCAAACCTACTAAAAAACTGATACCTCATCCGTTTAGTTAAAACTCATTAGAATATTACAAATCTACTACTGTTTTCCTAAATTTTTATTGGAACTGCAAATGTGTAACACAGCAACACTGTTAACGACCCGCTTTCTACTTTACAGTTTTCCTTTGTGCTCAGCGCAGCAAGGATAACAATAACAACACCAACAACAATAACAACAACTACAATGAATACAACAACAATGAGCTAACAAATAACGGTAACAGAAATAATAATAGAGAATATTTTCCGCATTGCTATGCTTGGCAAAAAGTATCTAGATACAACGCAGTGAGGGTTGCGGTCTCGTACTGTGCGCGGCGGTGCTATGAAGTATACAAATTTTTATTAGACGCTGCAATGCGATTTTGACTGCATTTTTTTATAAGCAAAAACAAAAAAAAATAGCTAAACAGAAATAAAAAATGTAGTGTAGTTTTTTTTTATGGAATAAATAAATTTCAATGTGAACTTACAATTAAAATTAAGTGAAAAGTATCTCAAATCAAAAAATTTTACAAAATTTAAGTGCACAATTTGTACGTTCATTGAACGCTTAAGTAAATAAGCAGAGTTCATTACAAAACTAGAGATTAGTTAGTATTAAAAAATTGCAAAAACTTTTTTAATTAATACAACAAACAAAAAATAGTTTAGTGATTAAAATAAATGTTTTTTTATATTATTAAATTACATAAAAAACTCTTTTTTATTCAATTTAAATGTGCTGTTCAATAAGAGAAATAATTTACATATAAGCATAAGCATTTTCTAGCTACGAAGCATATATCACATTTACACATATATTCTCTTATATATATATATATATAAATATATTTATAAAAATAACAAAAACGAAGACAAAAACAAAAACAGAAACAAAAAACAAAAAACGAAATATATAATTTAAGTTTTAAGCAAAATTTTCATGTTTCTTATATAAAAATTAAGTATTATAAAAACAAAACCATAACCTAAATTAGTTCTTTTAATTAATTCAGCCCTCAACGAAGTCAAAACGCCGCAAATTTCAATTAAAATTAAATGCTCAACGTTTTTATAAGTAAAATAAATGTAAAAAATAAATTACTTCACTTATAAGAAAAAAAAACCAAACCTATTTGTAGTGAAATGAGTGAAATGAATAAATGAATAGCCATAAGATACTCTCCTTCAAACGATTTTTGTCAAAAACTATATGCAACAAACCGTGCATATGTAATTAGCGCAACAAGCAAGCATTGTGTGGCTACACAAGCACTCCACAAGCGCTCCATAAGCGCTTCACAAAAGCTACAGACAAACACGTTAAAGGACTCTAAGGACACTCACGTTTTGCATACAATGTATTGAGTTAACTCGTGGCAAGCAGCATGAAATAAATTTAAAAATACCGAAAATGATAACAGCCACCTGAGGCTATTCTTTGTGCTCTAAATGTCATTTATATACATCTACTTATATGTGTGTATACGCAAATAAAAAAAAAAAATTATATACTCTATACCAAATAAATAATAAAGAAAATTTACATACGCTTATTACTTATACAATACACAACTTACAAACATAATCGCTCTTTTTTACATTTCTACATTTGTACGTATACTCGTTAATACTACTACTTGTGATGTTAGATATTCTTGTAGATACAATACAAATACAATGAATTTGTATTCATCATATTTGGTGCATAAGTTTAGTCAACCGCATTAGCATAACAATTAATCTAAAATCTAAAAACTTTTTGAATAACAGAAATAAACAATTTTAAAACCAAAACCGAAACCAAAAAAAAAAATATAAAAATTCTAATAAAATTAAAAACTTTCTAAATGTGCCTAAAGCAATTTATTCTAATTAAAACACTTCAACTACAAACAGGAAAGGAAAGGACATGAAAGCATATATACTGCTACGCTGGAACGCCTAATAGTATGCACGAAAATTATTATAAAGCAGAAATAATTAATTAAAAAGAAATCCAAAGAAAAGCTTAATAATTTAATTAATGAAACATAAGAAAATAAATTAATTACACACTTAATTATTAAATTAAAAAATAAAGAAATAATTTTCTTTCACTTTAACTACAAACAGGAAATGAAAGGACATGAAAGCATATCTACTGCTACGCTGGAACGCCTAACAGTATGCACGAAAATTATTATAAAGCAGAAATAATTAATTAAAAAGAAATCCAAAGAAAAGCTTAATAAGTTAATTAATGAAATATGAGAAAATAAATTAATAACACACTTAATTATTAAATTAAAAAATAAAAAAATAATTTTCTACGATTTAAATAAAATAATAACAATTATTCAATCATGCCGAATTTCAAATTCGATACATTACGCGTTACTGCTGGAGGATCGCGTGGAGGACGTGGCAGTCGCAGCACCTACAGTAGTGCTAGTTTATTGGATATTAGCGGTGCTACTAGCAGTGGGCGTAGTAGTGCTTGCAGTTCGGGTAGTGTTTCACCGATACCAATTATTGCTATAAGTCCCGGCGATGAATCTTCTGAGTCTGAAATTGAAACGGAACCGGCGAGAATATTTCACAGACGTGTGTCCACTAAACGGAATATCAATAGCACAGTAAGTAAATAGTACTTTTTTATGAATGTTTTTCTATATATTTATATCCGGCTATAGGTCACCTTTTTTTTAAATTAAATATTTTTTTTTTAAATTTATTTTTCGACTTGTTTATTAAAATGGTTTTTTTTTAATATAATTTTAATCTGACTGTAGGTTCCTTCTTGTTAAATACTTAAAAGTTTAATACTTTTTATTATATTCTATATGTCGAATCTCCTCGAGAGTCATTATCAGGATTACGATCTACAAAGATAATTATAACAATTTTCAATATTTTTAATATTAATTTTCATGATTAATAATAAACACTTAACAAAAATATACAACAAACTTACAAATATTTTTTTATATAATTATTTCATACTGTGGAATTATATATATTAATGTTTTTACATAAAAATTAAATATAATTAAACCTACACACACGTCCTCCTCTTTGTTTTATCGCGTATATTGTACTAATTTTTACTAATCACTTCTCTATAGAGGTGGGCTACATTCTCCGTGTCTGTCTTATAGTTCATTCTTTTGTTTTGAGGTATTTTCACGATATGTTGCAGCTCTAGCATCATTCTCTTTCCATAATTCTTCTCTTCGCATAACATCTCTGCCTGTTTGTTTATTATTTTTTAATATATTCTATATTTCGACTCTCCTTCAGAGTCATCATTAAGATCGGGATCTAAAATTAATAAAAAATAATTAATATTAATAATATCTATACCCATACGACATGCATTTGGTTCCGTTGTCACTAACAAAATAAATATCTGTTATTCTAATTGCGTAAATTTAACAACTATAAAAGTAGAGAGTAATTGAACAATTACTATAACCTCAGTTACAGAAATATAATTAATGGGTCCATAATATTTGTTTGTAATATATTTTAACTTTTGGCATTTACTATAATACAGTGATATTGTATCGGGTGTTTTTTTTTAGTTCCATAAGAACTTAAAATGACAATACAACACAGAAATATTGTTGGAATGAAAAATTTTTTATTATTAATATGGTAGATAATTTTATGGCATTTATTTTTTGTATACGATATCCGGCATATAGTCATCGAGGCTACAAATTTTGATTAAATAATAAGCTATGAATGCACCCCGACCTAAAAGATCTATTGTGCGTCTAAAAGCCCAACTAAAACAATTCTGGCTACGAGTTACATGGTCCATTCAATCAGTACATTTTTTGACAATTTTTTGCAATAAATGCGGCATTGGTAGCATGAACGCTGCCACCATTCTTCTA
>NC_051847.1:138285629-138288144 GCF_002237135.1 Teleopsis dalmanni | reverse complement strand
AAAAACACCACTGATTACGGAAAACCTCGTAATAGTGTGTAGAGTCAAGTCAAGCTAGAACCAGTCAGAGGCATTTATAAAGGCTAGAATCTGGCCAATTTTAATGCCAGAGATATCGCCGAGTTTGTTAAAGAAGTTCTGGCCAAACATGAACATAGGCATGGTTAGTCAAAAATGAAATTAATTAAAAATAAGATTCTGTTGTTACAGTATTGAATTACTCTACAAACAAAATTCTCTATTGAAAAATAGTTTCTATTGAGAAAATAATTTCTTTCGTCTTAATTTACTTTTAAATCAAATTTAAAAAAAAAAACCTATAGATAAATAAATCCTAAGATAATTATATGTAGTTAAGAACGTTAAAACTGCGATAGTTATTTACTGCGATGGTATACCATCAATCTATCATAGAAGCCATGAAAACGCCTTGAATTCTTGAGTCAAAAAATCTGTAGCTGCAAGATTCTAATCCACAAAAAACGACTGACTGCACATTAAAAAGTAAAGTTAAACATGTATAGAAAATATATTTTTTAGAGTCAAGTAGCATCAAACTGTTTGTTAAAGTATATTGTTTCAATTTATCGAAAGAAATTTAAATTGCTTTTAAAACTATTAATTTCCGAAGGTTCGTAATATTCACCAGTACAACTAAAATTTGATGATTTGTGTGCTGTCATGAAAGTTATAGTACTTCTTTGATACTCAAATATTTTTTTATTGAAAAACTTTTGTGTATTTGTAACTCCACTATGAAAAACCTTAACCTACCAAAATCATTGTTTAAGAGGCATCTATACAAAAATCCACAATAATAAGAAGCATTGTGAGTATCACTACTCTATTTGAAGAATATTGTGGTTTTTGTCAAAATACCAACAATAAAAACGAGAGTTAAGATGTAAAGAGTGGGGCTTTCTTCTTACAACTTAAGATATATTAATATAGATTCAGTGTTATTGATGTAAACTCTGCAAAATAGATGTTTTATAGCATGGTCGCTCTATAATTTTAAAATTAATCTTTAACATGTACGTATATCTTTCAATCTATCATTCTTCAAAATAACTGCCTGACTTTACTTAAATCCGTTGGTGATCATAACTTGAAAATCGGTAATGATAGCGTAGTGTTGCCTGAATCTCCTTAAAATATTCCTAAGAAAACGCATGGCTATAATAAAAAGTGGCTAAAATCTATTAGATATTATCCTGAATTGTTTCAAAGACAGATAATAGATATAATATAGATGTGGTAACACGAAATCCAAACGCTAAAAACTTAATTCTTTTAATACCGGGAGGGGTTTGCAAAGAAGTGCTGCGGCATGATAACATTTATGTTTTCACACAATGTGAACTGCCATTTTTACAATCGGTGAGTCACACTCAAAGACCTGCAAAGCTTTAAATAGGTCTCATCGCTTCTCAACCGTCGCGCCACCGGTACTAAGTCACATTAGTACAGGCGGGGCGTTTATCGGCGTTTTATATGGATATATATAATACGAATATAAAGGTATTAAGCCTTTACGATGCGTAATAATAAGAAACATGACCCTTTTAATAAATGCTTTAATAAATATTAATATTAAGCGAGTTGATTTTCAGTCACTGGGTGCCAAAAACAAACATTTTTTATGTTCTGACTTTAAGGTACTAAAAAAATATTAATAGTGTCACCTATTGAAAGCAACTACTTTCACTGCGGTACATGTCGGTATGGATCATTTCTCGGAGTATTAATTGAATTCGACACGTCATTTAAGCGCATGTACCATCCTTGCAAGTTCTTCCATCTTAAAGATACGAGATGTCAAGCTAAAATTAAGCAACAATAACATAACGCGTAGTGAAAAACAAGTACTGGAGAAGTATTTACTAAAATCTGGTTTTAAATATGTGTGACCGGGAAATCAAAGTCGTGCTTGAAAGATAAACCATAGTAACCTAAGAATTTTGTTTAGTTCTGTATCTTAAGATTGGTAAAAATATAAAAAGGTTTGTTATTATATTATACCTATATTTGTCATATGTCATATTAAAATATCTGTAATTATTTATATATTCTAACCCCATTTACTTGCAGTTTCGAACAAATTCTACAAAATTTTATAGTATTTGATTTATACTTAAACTGTTCATATTGAAACAAAATTACAGTTTAATGGTTTTCTTCACCCACTTACACTACACAGATGAACTTTAATTTATTATTGTATGTGGTATTCCTCTGCATTTTCCACACTTCCGTACTTTCGAAGTTTGGCATATAAATTCATTCTGAGAATTTTTTTCTTATTCTGGCCTAAATTTGTATTGAAGTACTGAAATTGTGTTAATTTGTCTTGCTTAAAACGTATATTTACTATCACTTATGCCCCCATTTTCGATTATTTAGATTTGCAAAGGATCAAGCATTCCTTGTTACACTTAATGGTATTCCATTTATTGCAATACACTAAAACTTAATTCAGAAATAAAATATACTTCAATAAACCATTTATACATGA
>NC_051847.1:138272880-138285529 GCF_002237135.1 Teleopsis dalmanni | reverse complement strand
CCGAACACTACTCTTACTCGCTAAAAGCAACATCTATCACTACTGACAACTATGTGGACGTTGTTAGTGAATTTAGATACTAAGCCTCCAAACAGCATTTAGTAAAAGTACTCCAATTATCACCTAGAAATTTACATAAAGAACAGCTACTTATAGGTGAATTAAAAGGTAATAGTACTTAAAATAATCAGAAATCATAATCCGAAATCAATACAGAGATAATTCTGAACGTTTATTGCTAATGTTAAAAGTAGTTAGTTTTTTAGCGCTTCTAGGACTAATCAAAATCTTAAGCAAACATTTGCAGAATAAGCAGTACTATCTATACCAAAGGAAGACATAAGAAGAATTATTTGATTTTAACAGAACTACTAGTCCTAACTTGTAGCTTAATTGGCAAGGATAAGTCCGTTTCTGATAATGTATCATAAAACATAAAATACAATATCTGCTGTTACACGAATTAGACTCTAAGACAGAATGGGGTAAATAAGTCAAACATCCTCTTTCAAGTTACTCGGAAATTCTTTCAGGATCAGATGAACTTAAGATAAAAACAATAAAAATAAGATAAATGGAAAACAAATATTAGCATAGATAAGACAATGATAAAGATACTGGCTGGTAATGGCTGGATCTGAATTGATTGAAGTAATACTTAATGCCGCCTTATGGCAACATGCCAAAAAAAATATGGTACAGGCTTTAGTGAGATCGGAATATATAAGATTATAAACTAAGTAAACATTGCTAGCTTGATACCAATTGATATTTTTATTACACTCTGAGGGCGAATGACCTAGAAGTCCAGTTCCTTATTCTTAATTAATTTTCAAATTAATTTTAGTGTTAACTCACAAATAAAAAAAAAATATTATACACTAAATATAAGTCATCCTATTTAAAAAATTAATTAATAAATTTACATTATTGAAATTCAATTCAATTTATTGGTTAAAGACTGCGGGTACTTTATTTATTATTGCGGGTATTATTATTTATTATATTTAACAATCATAAATTGTGATATAATGTTTTCTTCTATATTATTCCCAAAAGGTATTAAATACTATCAATAACATATAATAATAAAATAATACATTGTGATGTTATTATAAGCATAAATTGTTTTATTAAATTATTGAATATTATTTATATTTTTTAATCTACCATATTACTTCCAGATAGTTTTGAAAAGTTTTTGTGCAAAAGTGTTTCACATAAAATATTTTATTAAATTGTTAATAGTTTTTAATCTACCATATTACTACCAGATACCAGGTACTATTAAAAAGTTCTTGTGCAATAGTATTTTGCATTTCCTCGCACTGAATAATATTACACAAGGATAACGCGAAACATTAAATTATTTAACTGCTTTTAAGAATTACTACTTTCAAGCTATTATAAAATTATTTTTTTATGGTTTAATTTTTTTTTCTTACTTATTTTATAATTTTATTTTTATTTTTAAAAATTCCCTCACTTTACAGTTTAACCTGTAGCTATTTTATTATTTACAGTTGGCTCCTTTTTAGTTTGCGCTCTGCCATTTATTGAGTGCATATTGGCATTCACTATTTTATTATCCTTCTTTTTATTGCTCAGTCACGGCTAACAAAAGACACCAGAAAAAATGTAGTGAAAGGGGTTTATTTTGTAAATAACTGCAGGCATCTGCTTCTATAGTTTACTTTTTTTTTCGTTATATTTGTTTAAAGGTTACTGCTGTTCGATTAAATAAAAATATTTCTTAACATTTTTGCAAAAATATTTCCTTAAAAATGAATTTTTCAGCAAGATGATTCCAGATGAGGTCACTTTATGGTATAAAAGAATGTCTGCTTTGAGATTGTATGCAGAGTAAGAAAATACCGAGAAAATGTACTAATTTCATGCAATTTTTAGTTAAAATCACTAAGAAGTTAATTTAGTTAATTAATGCAAAATTAATTATAATTGTTTTAAAAGCCCAGAAAAGTTATTATTATATTTTCCAAAATTGCATTTTATAATGAAAATGCAATACGTTCCACATTATTATAGAAGTCCATATAATTCCAAACTATTATTGAAGTCCACATAATTATAATAAAGTTCTATGTTAATGTTCTAACTTAAAATTAAGAAAATGAAGTTATTTCTAGAGCTTAAATTAAATAATTTAAAAATAATTTTATTCTTATGTATATTTTTACAAGATATAAGAGCATGTATTTCGACATTCTTTAATCATGCTTCTTTCATTACACGAGCATAATATATCATTGAAGGATGTGTGAGAATGTATAGAATTGGATTCATATTTAATATTTTTCTGACGTGAAGTAATTACGTAACTACTTTTGATGAAAACGCGGTTGTGATATATTGTGATATAGTATCATTATCAAAAACTCTATTTGAATATTTTTATTTGATGCTTTAGTACAAACAATTTCGCTTTCAACATAAATTTTAAACTGTCTCGTCTATCATATTGGCACAGAAAGAAGAATATATAAACGTCATTTTCAAATTAAATTGATTGGGTTCATGCAATGTTAATACTAGTGATTTTGTTGATTAAAGTTCAAATAATTTCACCATTTATGGGATCTTCAAGATAATTTGAACTGTGTTACAAAGGCCTTTTTCTAAGTATGTGATAAAAAAATTTTCAAGTAGTTGACGTAAACGTTATTATTTATCATTCTCTGCATCTAACAGTTTAAAGGCACGGTGTGGTTTGCCTACAAAAGAAATCTATTTAAGTGACAGTAAGTTATCAGACAGCAACGTCTCTAACACAATAAGAAAAGCCAACTGTAAAAGATCTGCCAGTCTTAAAACAAAATATTAAGAAATAAGTTTTTATAGTTTGCTGTTGAATTGTGCGTAAGTGACAACGAGTGAAAGACACGTAGCTGAATGCGTTAAATACTTGTCTTCTTCTCAAAGAGTTCGGATTTTGTAAATAAAACACACAAATTTAAATTTTATTCCAAATTTATTTTATATCCTTCAAAATATGCATCTTCTGAAGCGATACACATATGACAATGCTAAACCCAATCTTCCATACACTTTTCGTAGGCCTGTGAAGGTATGGCTTTTAGTTTCTTCAGCGAATTCTCTTTTACCGATTCAAGCGACTTAAAACACTTATCACGAAGGGGCAATTTGAGTTTCGGGAACAGAAAAAAGTCGCACGGATCCAGATCTGGCGAATATGGTGCCTGAACGTTGACAGTGGTCCCGTGTTTGGTCAAAAAATCGCGTACAAAAAAAATTTTCCATAATAAAAATCGCTAAATGCACTTGAGGTAATTTTACATTAAACGCTGCAGTAAACAAACTAATTGACAGGTGGCGCTCAAATTTGTACCATATGTCAAGAAAGCGTGTGAAAAAGGTTTATTACTTAAGAAGTAGTTAACAAATTAAAAAATCCGGATACCTTTTGAGCAGAAGGTATATTAAACAAATAAATATGTATGTAATTGCTTTACACACTAATTTATATCCTGCTTGCTTGACAAATACAAACCACATTTTGCTGATGTCTGATAGTTAATAGACTATATACAATACAAAGATTACCCAAAGACTAAGTTGTCTCTATAACCCCGAAACACTGAGTTTCAAAGCTTTTGATATTCTTTGATCATATTTTACATGTTATTTGTCACAAATATTTTAAATTAAATGTCTCAAAACCGTTTTTTTATTAGCACCATAAGCACTATTTTTTAGCCTATTATTAATTTTACACACAAAGTAGTTGCCTTTCCCTTCTGATTTATAAACTCATATTTCCATTTGTCATAAAAATATAAACTAACATTTGTGCTGCACATTAATTTTCACAAATGTTAATTAGTGCATGAAAATCATTAAAACATAATTCATTTTTATGCTACATAATACATAAAAACACAAAAAAAAAAAACAAGTAAATCATATTTGCCTATACAAACAAACTTAAATACGAGTTCACTTGCAAATGGGGTACTTGAATAATTACAACAATTTATAACATTGCCAAAAAGCAGACGTCCTAGCATCCTTACCGTCACATAAAAACGGTTGAAATAAATATTAAAGAAAAAATGTTGACATGCATGCGTGCCTAAGGGCCTCACACCTCTGGTGGTAGGGTAAGTCACGGCGCACTACAAACAAACGTAATGCATCGATGTAATAATATAAGTAACCAGCACATTACGTGACTCAACTTCTTCAGTTGTACTTGTTTTGGCCCATAAATTACAAAACACTCAGTTTTGCTACCATCTTACCTCAGAATGAGAGTAAAAAAAATATTTTTCCATTTTTTTCCTTTTTAACTTATTTTCGCTTTGCAATATATCCCCCTCTCATAAATATGATAACAAAGCAAATAAAAAATTGTTGCATAATTTTCGGCGTATATAACACATTTTTACCTGTGCCTGTGTTGCTGTAGACTATTTGGCATTTAAATGTCGATAAATCACTAAATTTTCGCACTTTTTTTCTGCACATATTAAATGCTACAACAACAGTAATAATTTGCTTCACAGCAACAACGTAGTAAGGCATTTAAGTCTTGATTTTTTACAGCCCACAAAATTGAGATTTTATTGCCCTTTTACCTTGGTGTACTTTATACAAATATAAAAATGTATCCCCTCTCACTTTCTACGTCTAGATGTAGATGTGGTTGTTGGCGAACGCCCCTCCGGATAATTTAAAATAAATGCAAAATACATTATATTTTTAAGGCTTCCGTAGACGTCACCCATAGTACGTGCGCGGGTAAAATTTTTATATTGCATGACTTTAAAAAATAATACTCAACCTAAGGTAATTTCTTTTTGACATAATTTCAGGGACTTTCATATTTAAGATTTGTGAAAGCCTTTTTAAAATCAAAAATTTAATCAAGTTTCTGTCTGGGGTCTTTAAATGAATGTTTAACTTAAATATGATTCCCTTTTTATCATATTCAAATCAAAGACAGCATTATTAAGCCCATGTGAAGCTCTTATAGTTTGCAAATTAAAATAAACTAATTAGATTGAGAGTCTTTAGAATTCTATAGCTACAATTTACATCGTAGTCATGAGGTTGTATAACCCCTTTTATTAAAGTAATTTTCACACTCACAATATTCCACAGATTGAAAGCAAAAATAGAAGCTAAAAAGTGGAGCCTTCAGAAATTTTTACATGAAACCAGAGCTATGATGTGGAAGTGGTATATTCAATAAAAATTATAGAAATTCTGATACTTTCCATACATAATAAGAAATTCGATTATATTCGACAGATTATTTAATAATGAGGATCAAAAATATTTTACTTGCTTCTAAGCTATAATTTAGTATTGATCCGTTAGTGTGTGATGTATTTAAGATATTGCGGAAAAAGGATTCGATAAATTTCCCCAAGAAACCAGCAATTTAATTGTTTATTATTTGATTTAGTTGAATAAATACTGTGGTACTTAGTTTGAGCTTGAAACAAATTTCTAATGTATGAAAATAATTCCTTAATTCCGTTCACTTAAAGTTCAATTGCTTAGTACAAGCTCCAAATAAAATTTATAAAGTGTGCTAATGAGGTTCGATTCACTGTAAGTGTTAGCACATTATTTCATCGGATTTCGCTATTCTAAATGACCATTTTATTGTATATGCATTTCTGGATGAATTTGTCAGTTCATCATAGTTTGAATATACTACAGTTGATCATAGATTACAAAGAGTGTTTCATATTGAAAAACTTTAACTTTTTAATAGTTCCAATTGGTTCAATTAACAAAAAAAAAAAATAGGATTGGTTCGTTATCTATATGCACAGGGATTTTTCCAAGTGTGCTAGGAAACTCTCCTAAAAAACCGTCACTAGAAAAAACTTTAGTAAATCAAAAACTATTAAGTCATATAACATTTGTTTAGCCCCTTAAATATTCTTAAATATGACATTCATCAAGTTTTATTATTTAAATGCATTTAAAAATATTGATGGCTTGAAACTAATAGAATTATATTACAGAAAATTTAGTTTTTACAAAAATGTAAAGTATTGAAATTTATCAATTAAAAACAAAAACAAAAAAAAAAAACATATATTTAATTAATTCAATTATTCTACAGCTGGTTTATGAATTCGTTCTAATATAAACACAGCAAGTAAAATTGTTAATAAAAACTTTCATAGCAAAAGTAGCAAAACTTCAGAAAAATATGCGAACATAAAAAGTCAAGTACGGCTTTGGATCAGTTGGTTAAGGTTAATCCTGGTACTTGCAGTCTCAAAAATAATTATTTACGAATAATTAAATACAAGAATTATTTACAATACCACTGATTATGGGTATTTAGCAATATTTGAAACAGCTGTATGGTCAGCCAGAAATTCAATTAATTAAAATAATATAAAAAGAATTTTTGTTGTTATCGTTCACAACTGTTCGAAAAAACCTCTTTATAATAATTTTTGTAAGATATTTTTGTTTAATAATGTTTATTAAACGGTAACTTATTATATAAAAAATAATTTTTCATATAACACTTTTTTTTTATCATTCACACAATACTTACTTTAGACTTTGTCTAAAGAAATGCCTGAGTTCTCCAGTGCGTATGAGTAATGAAACAGGAAACTTTTATTGAAAAGGCCAGTATATGTAGTTGAATGATTCAAAGAGTATGAAAAGGGTTTTAATAGAAAAAAGAGGAATTAGACTGAATTTTTAATAATAATAACTCATTCAAATACCAAAATTTTCTATTTAAAAATTCAATATTTTAAAATTCAATATTAAATGAAATAAACGCGTTATTAATTTATTTATTTTATATTTGGATATAATAATAGAATTATTTGTTTTTAATACTATTGAATTTATTTAATTTATATAATTTATTTCAACATAAATTAATTTAATTTTTTAATTTAATTAAATTTATTTTATTTTGTTAAAATTTTTTACATCACATTAAGTAATGTTTATTTTATTCTTATTTTATTTTTTTATTTTATTTTTTATTTTATTTATTTTATTTTATTTATTTATTTTATTTATTTTATTTTATTTTATTTTATTTTATTTTATTTTTTATTTTATTTTATTTTATTTTATTTATTTATTTTATTTTATTTTATTTTATTTTATTTTATTTTATTTTATTTATTTATATATTTTATTTATTTATTTTATTTTTATTATTTTTTTATTTTATTATATTTTTTTATTTTATTTATTTTATTTATTTTATTTTATTTTATTTTATTTAACAGTTGTAATTTAATGTGACTTTAGTCTGGTTTTTTCATTCAATTGCATTTTCTTAATATCCAGTTAGCTTTCTCCTAATATTTTCAAGTTATTGTAATAAAAATATAATCTCTTATCGTCTGTGATTAGTTTAATTTTTATATCCTTTGAAAAGAAATGAGACATTAAGTGGAAACGTTAGAAAACATCACTGCTGAGTCAGTATCGCTTTTAAAAGATTTTCGCTTAGTATTTTATGTTCATTTTTGAAACATAAAGTTCAAAATATTTGAAATAATTTACCTCAGAAGTGCGTAATCTTGAAATTTTGATATGTTTTGAAAATGTTCCATGCCCCTTATTTCAAGCGTTAACCCAAATCTGAGCACTTCAGAAGTAACACATCCTAACGAACATAACTTTTTGAAAAGTTCCGCTTACTCTACAGAAATGTGGAATTTTAATTTTAATGCTAATTAAGTTCTAAATGTCGATTCAGGTTTAATTTTTTGTTTTTGGCTTTCTGTTTTTATGAGCAAAGTTTCATTTTTAATGCGAAATGATTTTATGCCAACACTGGGAGTACAAAAAGCTTGCATTTTGATTGTGTGGCAGCACATGTGCAACATTTTGTGTGAAATGTGTAATAAACTTTTTTGTTAGTCAATTAAAAATTTTCAAAAAATTTTAAAAAGAATTTTAACTTCATTTGTGGTATGAAAATTTTGCTTTTCATAACGGAAAAAGGATTACTACGTACCTGAAGTCAAATTAAGGATAATAATATATGTACCAGAACAATATGTTGTAGTTTTAGGAAAGTGTGCATAAGCAAAAGTTTCGAAATCCTGAAATTCTCAAGTTCATATTAACATTATTAAAATATATTTTTCGAAAATTAAATTTAAAATATTTATTGCTTATGCTTAAAATTCCAGAGATTACTGAAGAAAATAAGATCAAATAAAAAATGTAAAACATAAAAATAAAATGAAAATAATAAGATATTAATACATGCACAATATGGTAAGGACTGCGAGGACATTCGAATAATTAATATCGAAGAACAATATAAATGGATGGAAATTTCTGAGGAAAACCTTTTAACTTTATGTTTTATTTTACTGCGTAGGTTAATACCGGTATCGCAAAATTACTTATAAAACAACTCTATTATTTTTTTGTTTTATTATTACTTTATATAAAAAAAAAAACTTTTTGTGACAAAATTCTATTTTTAATCATATTTAAACATGGAGAGCTTTCAGACTTTTGTTTAGGAACAGAGTGCGCGTTACAGTTAGTCAAATTTATAGTACATCAAATCCTGGAGAAGAGCCAAGAAAAACATTTGTCGACTTCAAAACCGCTTTTCACTCAACTAGAAGCACTCTCTATGCCGCTATTCCTGAATTTGGTACCCTAGCAAAACTTTTACGACTATGTAAATGACGCTAAGCAACATCACCAGTTCCGTTAGAATCGGGAAGAACCTCATCGAGCCCTTTGATACCAAACGAGGTTTTAGACAGGGTGACGCCTTCGCGTGTAACTACTTTAACCTAATGTGAAAAACGATAGTTCGAACAGCAGATTTAAACCGCACTAGCACAATATTCTACAAAAAATTTTTTTCCAATCTAGCAAACAAGCGAAGTAAATAGGTCTTGGGGTAAATGAGGATAAAACAAAGTACTTTTTGTTAACAAATATATCTCCCGAGCGGCTTTGAACCTATGTCACTGTTGCCAATTATAAGTTCGAAGTTGTGAAAGACTTTGTTTATATAGAAGCCAGCGTTCAATTTTTTTCCATTTATTCTGAGGAAATTTGTCAAATATAATAAAAAAGTGAAAAATATTTTCAGAAGCAATTACAAAGATTGAAAGGCATTTTAACAAGTCCAGTCCTTACTAGAACATTATAAAATTCTGATATGCTTTTATTCATAAGACAGACGACTTAAAGTTATTGACCTTCATAAACCTTAATTCCTGTATTATTCTTTTAATATAATAACTAACATTATTACTTTTATTATTGTTATTTTTTGCTTATAGTTAATTCATACATTATTAATTATAACATATTAATAATTGTTTATATGAACTTAAACAATTTTTTATTGAAAACCCTTAATGGTCAGCAAGCATATACCATATGCTTCGCTCTGATTACATTTATCTTCCAAACACTTGCACTTGCACATAGCCTTCATAGCAATTTTTCTTGTCAAACTGTTTTATTGATACCAATCGACCAACTTTTTCCTTAAGTGGCTATAAATAAAGGACTCCTTCTTATAAATTAGTACTTCTCTCTCTTTGCAATGAAATTGAAAAAGTGTGCAAAAGCTTCATACTAAAGTTTCTTTAAGAATATGTATACACAAATGTATGTACATGAGTTTATATATTTATATTTATATATATATTCAAGAAAATGAAGTGCTATAATATGGCTTAACATATGGGCTTGGAAAGCATTGGGTAATAAAAGAAATAACCTACGAGTACATAATTTAATGTAAGTAATAACTTAACAATATTATCCTGTGCGGAAAAAATAGGTCAGCAAGTTTTCTAAGAAATTTAAATAGAAACATTAAATGGGATATAAACGCATTTCTTAAAACCGATGAAGAATATGGCAGTTAATTTTAATTTTATATTTATTTTATGAAAATGGTTTCAGTAATTCAGGAAAAAAATGGTGATACATGATTTCATTTGATATATCGTAGTTACAGGAAAAATTAAAAAAAAAATCTAAAACACATATAGAATGCGCAAAAATATATTCTGTTCTTTTGATAAATTCACATAAATAAATCAATATCACATTTCATATTATCATATTACTTATTCATATTATACATTCATATACAATGACTCACCTGAGTAATGAGTGATTTTCGTTTTATCAAGCACCACAAGATTAAAAAGTAATTACAGTGTAGTTTGGATAGACTGGGAAACAGATTAATAGAGATTAAAACCTCACGATTCAAATCGATATGTTTTTATGCAGATTGATATTGTCGTTTGGACAAAGAATACATATATACCTATACTAAAAGCACCTCCTGAGAATACACTCAAATTAATAGTTATTGTTATCATTCTAGAACTGCTTATCGTAGCTAGTTTTATCAAATAATTAATTTGTACTGTAATTGCGATGTACAAATAAAAAAAACAAATAAGCTTGAACATCGGAACATCGGAAAAAATTAATCCCATACTAGATGAGGTTAACTGGATTAATAAGAAGAAATGGCTTAAGAAATAAAATTATAAAGTGTTGTAAAATGAGTTCCAGTTTACTTCGGTGTCGTAGAGAATGATTTAGCTGATGGCGTGGTGAACAAGTTTTTCTATTTTTTTCAAAAAGAAAGGTGATCCAAAATAGAAACTTTCAAAGAGAAGAGTTGAAGAGTTTGATAAAAACGTTTAACAATAAAATGACGAAATTATGCCTTCCTACTTTGTCTAGCAGTATAGATCTGAAATGGCAATTTTTTCTCGTAGATGTACACGGCACGTTACTCCCAATATTAACAAGAAGTTGCTTTAGATTATTAGTATTTGATATGTAGATTCTGAATAAAATTCATACTCTCTTCATAATTTTGAGATTAATTAGAGATGCTTAGAAACTCGTGATACATTAGCCTATTATTCGATCTGAATCATTTCTTATATCTTCTTTTTCTTCTTACTTCTGTACGTGGGTTTTAGTATAACGTTAAATCGACTTGGCGTCTTGGATTTTATTTACTTCAAGGATAAAATCAAATCAAGCATAAACTAACACAGAAGGATATTCAAATATACAAAAAAATTTAAATAAATAATAATATAAAAATTTGTTTTATATATAAAATCGTTATAAACTTAGTAGCCAACTAATTTATTTTACTTTAAATATCTAAAATTATTAAACTGAGAGAAGCATAAAGAGTAGAAAATATTTATTTTTTTAGGTTGATTATATTGAAAACTAGTTTTGTTTGTAAAATTATTTATTTAAAGTTCTTAATAAATATTTTATATTTTAGTTGTTATCTTAAAAATTTCATTAAATCGATTCTGAATATAAGAAATGTCTGCAAATCAAAATAATGATATCGTGAATAATACTCAAGACCTCAAACATAACATTGGTGTTGAAAAATTGGATGAGATCAAAGATGATATTAGCAACCAAAACCTTTCTTTAATTGATTCCAGAATTCATTTAACTATTGATGAGGATTCTACACTACCAACATCTGAAAGAAATCGTAGAGCAATCGAAAAGCTAAATCACATTAGCCAAAATATCAACATCTTAAATCGTACTAACTACTTTCGGTGTATATTTTGTGAAGCAGTTCATATTTTTATTCTATTCTAGAGAGAGTTGTGTCCCCACCTCAGGTTATTCCGTTACAAATTGAGGAGTTTAATGAATGTACAGGTGACGAATTAGAAAAGTATATCAATAGTATTGATTGGAGTAAAAGGATTAGAAATGTACTTAAAAATTCAACTATTGATGTCGATAGAGTTCTAGCGAGATTCGAGAAAAGCGAAAGTGGGAAAGGTATGTATATTGTATGTAAAAGAGGTGACCCAACAACCAATTTTTGATGAAATTTATAAAAATTTAAATAAATGCAGAAGATAAAAGTGTTCGTACAATTTAATTTTATATGATAGCTACTGATAAACCTCTGGAGAATATTGTAGAATATGCTTCCACAAATAATAACACCCATACTATTGAAAATATTGCACAATATAAAAGCACTTGCAAGTGGATGGAATGGGTTACGAGCCTTAAAGGTGGTGCTAGAACTACATATGCTGATTTACACAGTGAAGAATTGCTTCAAGAATTCACTCACAACATGGGCCAGAGCATGGAGGATCTCTTAAAAGAAGTTGATGTAGACGATGTTCTATCTGAAAACATTGACGATAACGTATTTGTAGAGAATACGACAACACAATTGGGTAGTAAAAAAAATGACAAAGTGGCAGTCTTCAATAGCGAAAATACAAAGAAGAGCATTGAGCAAGGAGCTAAAGAGAAAGCTACAAATCCTTACTATGAAAAGGCTGAACACTGTCATGATCCAAAGAATATGGGGAATGCATAATTAGTGATATTGCTTCATCAATTAAAATTAAATTATGAGAAAAATGAAAACTGATTAATAAGACTTAAATGTTGTCAATGTCTGCGATTTAACATAATAATTTTTGAAGGAAAATTAGGATGTAGTCATGTTTATATTTTTAAATAAAATGAATATTTCGTTTTCGCAGTTTAGTTTTCAGTTTTTAATTTTATGTCATTTCAAGCATTTAATGATTTTTTTGAACTAATAATTGTATAATATCCACTTCACTTAGTC
>NC_051847.1:138262572-138272780 GCF_002237135.1 Teleopsis dalmanni | reverse complement strand
TGCATATATACTTCTAAACATATAAATTTAAAAAATGTATTCAGCTTAAGAAGATTTCGTCATTTTGTAGTGTTAGAATATTGTCATTTTTACAACAGTTCAAATACACTGAATAAATTACATTAATAAATTACAACATAATGTGAAGCCATTAAATTTCTTTATAGTATATTTCTCTTCATTTACAAAGTAGCTTAAAAGTTAAAAAAAAGGCGCAGGATAATTTTATTTTTCATAGTCAGCGTAGATGAAGTTTAGCACCTACTGGAAACTCAAGCCTCAAGTTGACTTCCCATCGAACTTACTTGCCACACATCCTCTAAACGCTGTTGTTAAAAATGTATCCGCATCCGTTTCAAAATATGCAATTTGTCGTTAGGATTTGTGGCTTTTACAATTTCGACGTATTATCGTTTAACAACGTTACATGGCATTCAGGCGTGTAAACTGCTTAAGTAAATTGAAAAGAAAAATGAAGACTCTTGAGTATATCAACAATTCACATTCACCTGTTTTTTTAGTGTTTCTTAGATTTACTTTGTGCTCTCAAATTTATTCGAGATTTTATTTTTCATTTTTATGAGTTCGCTACATTTCAATTTCGCATGCTAGATACCAGATTAAAGTCAGATATCATTGAGTTACAGTTAATATGAGAAGTAGGTAAGTAGAACAGTAAGCAGAACATATAAGGATACTATTTTTAAATACAGCACTCAACATAAAATTAAATTTATTCTCAAAAATTCATCATCAAAGTCATCACTTAAGTCATCACTCAAGGAATAAGTAATTGTAATAAGTAATCAAATGTTAAAATTGTTGCATCATTCAGTCTTGGGTGTCAGTATTTGAATTGTTATTAATTGCAATAGAATTTGGTTCACTCAACTCCACTTGTTCTTCGACATTACGAGTAGCCTGATCTCTACGACTTTCTAAAATACGATAAAATTCCAGCAAATCATTCCGTAGTATTCGATTTGCGCCAGTTATTTCAGCCAGCCCTTGGCGTATGTTGGTTGCCATGCTTCTGATACGTTCAATATTCAGTCTATGATATGGAGTATGGTTTTCTATTCTTTCCCTACGGAGGTGTCTAGACCTACGCTCACGCCTCGATATGCCTTCGTCAGATGATGGATCGGAGATACCTTCCATATTATTTTGTTGGTTTCTAGTTTGTGCTCTTTCACCTTGGGCATTCATCGGCAGTTGACAAATTGCACAGACCTGGAAACTATTTTCTTTTTGATCATTTGACCAAATTCTGTCATTTTCCCGTTCTTGAGTAAACTCAAGGTTTTGAGAATTATTTTGACCCTGATTACTTGTTGGATCCTGGCTGCCTTGTTGTTCATAATAGTTTTGCTGATCTTGTGGAAAAATAAGTTCCTGATTATCTGAGCGATTTGGAACATTCTCCATTTCCCGGCCTTTCTGTTGGCCTTCGGGTGCAGACCTTTCACCACCTTCGTTATCACGTAGTGGTTGTTGCAAAATGACAGCAAGCCGACGTCGCACTTCACACTCCAAATAACGTTGTTGACTACCAGTAAGAACAATAGAAGAATTATCTTCAGCACTCTGAGGAACACTTTCTGTGTCTACGTCGCAATTATGTAATTCTGCTCTTTTATTATCATTAGCATCCGATTGGTGCTCTGAACTCTCGGCAACCTGTGAATGTGAGCTGGCATGCGAACGTGGTAGTGAACCTGATGCACTCATTATATAAGCAGAGAATAAAATTACAAGTACTTTTTAAAAACTAGAAAATTGTATAGAATTTTAAACTCTATTTTACGGTTACAAAAAAAAATATTCATGTATATTCAACTAAAAATATTTCATTTGAATAAACGCCTACTTATTCAAATTGTTTTTTTGAGTATGCATAAAAATGTTTCCAGTTTAGGTGAAAACTATGAAATCGGTTTTAAATATATATTACAATATAATAATTCTATAAAATTAAATTGTATTAAATTCTATATAAATTATTATACTAATATAAAAATTCTGAGATTTCGTTACAAATTTACTTTATAAAAGTATTCTAAATTATTCTATTCTGAAGTATTCTATTCTTCTAAAAAATTTAGAATTCACAATAAAAAGAAAATAAATACGATTTAAGCTTATCTATAAAATATTTTTCTATATTATTTGTTAGATAATTTTACAGCTAAAAATAATATTGGTCAAGAGGATGTTGCAGAAAGTTCTTAAAAACTGCAGTTAACCCTTATATGTTCCTCACCCATATATTTCATTGTGTGTGTGAGTGTGTGTATATAGAACAATAGAATAATATAATAAACAAATTATTATTTAATATATAATTGAACCAATTTTCTAAGATGGAAGGCATAAAATTGAAAACATTATTATTTTAATATGTTTAATTTTTTTTTCGATTTTCATACTATCCCTTTCAACAATAGATTAATTGAGGATTAATCTAGGATTTAAACTAGAATACACTGTTAGATTAGTCATTCGCCTTGCATTGTCTTAATTAAACCTCGAAGACTGCCGATAAAAATAGTATCTTAGATATGACAAGTTGTAGACTACCATTAACACTATTAATTACAATAATGTCCATATAATAACTTTATATTCCTCACTACAAACTGTAGGGTACTCAATAATATGCCTGACTCACTTTTATTCTTACATCTATTTCTTCGATTTGCATATTTGTGACCGTAAAAAGTGCACATAAATGGAGACGTTATTGCACCAAGTAAAGCAAAATGTGTAAAAAAGTTAATGTGAAGAAATATAATTTACACACCGTCTTACAGCAGATCTGTTCAGTTGAGTGTAGAAGGTAAATATAACAGAAGTCTAGGAAAGTATTTCAGTTCATTTTCTTTGCACTTCACATAGCGTTAAGAGGTTTTTAAAATACTGTGCTTAAAGTAGAGTATATAGTACATGCTGTGGTTTATGCAATTTGCTAATGCAAAGATTATGCAGGCTAAGCATAAAATCTGATTTCTATATAAATTGATTTTATTTAAATTTGCAGTCAAGCCAAGAGAATGACTACTTTAAGTATTTATGAGCGCAAAATGCGATTGTATCTTTACGGCACAATAAACTCATTTCTTGTGAATATTTCCTTCCCCTTTTTCTTGGTCAATTATAAGATAAATTATAAGTACACATATTTTATGTTTCAAATGCGTGTCATAATAGTAAATCATATTTATAGCTTCATACAAGAACAAAACAAGTAACCAGAAAGTAATTTTTATTTGTTTATATTTGCCAAAAAAAAAACAAAATAATAAATAAATAAAAATACCAGAAGAGAATAAAACTTTTGACCTACACCATTGACCTATGGCACGTAGAACATCAACTATTTTACTATCGCAACTAACTTAGATAATAAAACTGTAGTCGCGAACATTGAGAACGAAATCAAAGTATTTGTTCTATTATAAATTATCTCATTAATATTTAATAAGATTACGTTTATAGCTCAGATACAAAATTTGTTTGAAAGTAAATAAATATAAATTGCTTGAGTAAAGATTGACAGAAATACGAAAAAATAATTTAATACTTTCCAGGACTAAGTGAAGTGGACATTATACAATTATTAGTTCAAAAAAATCATTAAATGCTTGAAATGACATAAAATTAAAAACTGAAAACTAAGCTGCGAAAACGAAATATTCATTTTATTTAAATATATAAACATGACTACATCCTAATTTTCCTTCAAAAATTATTATGTTAAATCGCAGACATTGACAACATTTAAGTCTTATTAATCAGTTCTCATTTTTCTCATAATTTAATTTTAATTGATGAAGCAATATCACTAATTATGCATTCCCCATATTCTTTGGATCATGACAGTGTTCAGCCTTTTCATAGTAAGGATTTGTAGCTCTCTCTTTAGCTCCTCGCACAATGTTCTTCTCTGTATTTTCGCTATTGAAGACTGCCACTTTGTCATTTTTTTCACTACCCAATTGTATTGTCGTATTCTCTACAAATACGTTATCGTCAATGTTTTCAGATAGAACATCGTCCACATCAACTTCTTTTAAGAGATCCTCCATGCTCTGGCCCATGTTGTGAGTAAATTCTTGAAGCAATTCTTCACTGTGTAAATCAGCATATGTAGTTCTGGCACCACCTTTAAGGCTCCTAACCCATTCCATCCACTTGCAAGTGCTTTTATATTGTGCAATATTTTCAATAGTATGGGTGTTATTATTTGTGGAAGCATATTCTACAATATTCTCCAGAGGTTTATCAGCAGCTATTATATAAAATTAAATTGTACGAACACTTTTATCTCCTGCATTTATTTAAATTTTTATAAATTTCATCAAAAATTGGTTGTTGGTCACCACTTTTACATACAATATACATACCTTTCCTACTTTCGCTTTTCTCGAATCTGGCTAGAACTCTATCGACATCAATAGTTGAATTTTTAAGTACATTTCTAATCCTTTTACTCCAATCAATACTATTGATATACTTTTCTAATTCGTCACCTGTACATTCATTAAACTCCTCAATTTGTAACGGAATAACCTGAGGTGGGGACACAACTCTCTCTAGAATAGAATAAAAATATGAACTGCTTCACAAAATATACACCGAAAGTAATTAGTACGATTTAAGATGTTGATATTTTGGCTAATGTGATTTAGCTTTTCGATTGCTCTACGATTTCTTTCAGATGTTGGTAGTGTAGAATCCTCATCAATAGTTAAATGATTACTGGAATCATTTAAAGAAAGGTTTTGGTTGCTAATATCATCTTTGATCTCATCCAATTTTTCAACACCAATGTTGTGTTTGAGGTCTTGAGTATTATTCACGATATCATTATTTTGATTTGCAGACATATTTTATATTCAGAATCGATTTAATGAAATTTTTAAGATAACAACTAAAATATAAAATATTTATTAAGAACTTTAAATGAATAATTTTACAAACAAAACTAGTTTTTAATATAATCAACCTAAAAAAATAAATATTTTCTACTCTTTATGCTTCTCTCAGTTTAACAATTTTAGATATTTAAAGTAAAATAAATTAGTTGGCTACTAAGTTTATAACGATTTTATATATAAAACAAATTTTTATATTATTATTTATTTAAACTTTTATATATATTTGAATATCCTTCTGTGTTAGTTTATACTTGATTTGATTTTATCCTTGAAGTAAATAAAATCCAAGACGCCCAGTCGATTTAACGTTATACTAAAACCCACGTACATAAGTAAGAAGAAAAAGAAGATATAAGAAATGATTCAGATCGAATAATAGGCTAATGTACCACAAGTTTCTAAGCATCTCTAATTAATCTCAAAATTATGAAGAGAGTATGAATATTATTCAAAATCTACACATCAAATACCAATAATCTAAAGCAACTTCTTGTTAATATTGGGAGTAACGTGTCGTGTACATCTACGAGAAAAAATTGCCATTTCAGATCTATACTGCTAGACAAAGTAGGAAGGCATAATTTCGTCATTTTATTGTTAAACGTTTTTATCAAACTCTTCAACTCTTCTCTTTGAAAGTTTCTATTTTGGATCACCTTTCTTTTTGAAAAAAATAGAAAAACTTGTTCACCACGCCATCAGCTAAATCATTCTCTACGACACCGAAGTAAACTGGAACTCATTTTGCAACACTTTATAATATTATTTTTTAAGCCATTTCTTCTTGATAATCCAGTAAACCACATTTAGTATGGCATTAATTTTTTACTAAGAAATCTATCGACTTCTTCAGTCGATTTCAGTTAAGGTCCGATGTTCAAGCTTATTTTTTTTTGTGATTAAAATAAAAGTTAAAACATGATTCATCACAATTACAGTACAAATTAATTATTTGATAAAACTATGATAAGCAGTTCCAGAATGAGAACAAATAACAATTAATTTGGGTGTGTTATCAGGAGATGCTCTTAATATAGGTATATATGTATCCTTTGTCCAAACGACTATATCAATCTGCATAAAAACATATCGATTTGTATCGTGAGGTGGTAATCTCTATTAATCTGTTTCCCAGTCTATCCAAACTACACTGTAATTAGTTTTTAATCTTGTGATGCTTGATAAAACGAAAGTCACTCATTACTCAGGTGAGTCATTGTGATATGATATATGAATAAGTAGTATGATAATAAGAAATGTGATACTGAATTATCTATGTGAATTTATCAAAAGTACAGAATATATACAGAGTCATTGTGATATGATATATGAATAAATAGTATGATAATATGAAATGTGATATTGATTTATTTATGTGAACTTATCAAAATATATATTCTGTTATATTTTTGCACATTCTATATGTGTTTTAGATTTTTTTTTTAATTTTTCCTGTAACTACGATATATCAAATGAAATCATGTATCACCATTTTTTTTCTGAATTACTGAAACCATTTTCATAAAATAAATATAAAATTAAAATTCACTGCCATATTCTTCATCGGTTTTAAGAAATGCGTTTATATCCCATTTAATGTTTCTATTTAAATTTCTTAGAAAACTTGCTGACCTATTTTTTCCGCACAGGATAATATTGTTAAGTTATTACTTACATTAAATTATGTACTCGTAGGTTATTTCTTTTATTACCCAATGCTTTCCAAGCCCATATGTTAAGCCATATTATAGCACTTCATTTTGTTGAATATATATACAAATATAAATATATAAACTCATGTACATACATTTGTGTATACATATTCCTAAAGAAACTTAAGTATGAAGCTTTTGCACACTTTTTCAATTTCATTGCAAAGAGAGAGAAGTACTAATTTATAAGAAGGAGTCCTTTATTTATAGCCACTTAAGGAAAAAGTTGGTCGATTGGTATCAATAAAACAGTTTGACAAGAAAAATTGCTATGAAGGCTATGTGCAAGTGCAAGTGTTTGGAAGATAAATGTAATCAGAGCGAAGCATATGGTATTTGCTTGCTGACCATTAAGGGTTTTCAATAAAAAATTGTTTAAGTTCATATAAACAATTATTAATATGTTATAATTAATAATGTCTAAATTAACTATAAGCAAAAAATAATAATAATAAAAGTAATAGTTCATTCATTAGGGATAGTTATTACATTAAAAAAATAATCCAGGAACTAAGGTTTATGAAGGTCAATAACTTTAAGTCGTCTGTCTTATGAATAAAAGCATATCAGAATTTCATAATGTTCTAGTAAGGACTGGACTTGTTTAAATGCCTTTCAATCTTTGTAATTGCTTCTGAAAATATTTTTCACTTTTTTATTATATTTGACAAATTTCCTCAGAATAAATGGAAAAAAAATTAACGCTGGCTTCTATATAAACAAAGTCTTTCACAACTTCGAACTTATAACTGGCAACCGTGACGTAGGTTCCAAGACGCTCGGGAGATATATTTGTTAACAGAAAGTACTTTATTTTATCCTCATTTACCCTAAGACCTATTTACTTCGCTTGTTTGCTAGTTTGGAAAAAATTTTTTGTAGAATATTGTGCTAGTGCTGTTTAAATCTGCTGTTCGAATTATCGTTTTTCACATTAAGTTAAAGTAGTTACATGCGAAGGCGTCACCCCGTCTAAAACCTCGTTTGGTAGTAAAGGGCTTGATGAGGTTCTTCCGATTCTAACGAAACTAGTGGTGTTGCTTACCGTCATTTTATATAGCCGTGAAAGTTTTGATAGGATACCAAATTCAGGAATAGCGGCATATAGAGTGCTTCTAGTTGAGTGAAAAGCGGTTTTAAAGTCGACAAATGTTTTTCTTGGCTCTTCTCTAGGATTTGATGTACTATAAATTTAACTAACTCTTACGTGCACTCTGTTCCTAAACAAATGTCTGAAAGCTCTCCATGTTTAAATTTGATTAAAAATAGAATTTTGTCACAAAAAATTTTTTTTGTTATATAAAGTAATAATAAAACAAAAAAATAATAAAGTTGTTTTATAAGTTATTTTGCGATACCGGTATTAACCTACGTAGTAAAATAAAGGTTTTCCTCAGAAATTTCCATCCATTTATATTGTTCTTCGATATTAATTATTCAAATTTCCTCGCAGTCCTTACTATATTGTGCATGTAGTAATATTTTATTATTTTTATTTAATTTTTTTGTTTTACATTTTTTATTTGATCTCATTTTCTTCAGTATTCTCTGGAATTTTAAGCATAAGCAATAAATATTTTAAATTTAATTTTCGAAAAATATATTTCAATAATGTTAATATGAACTTGAGAATTTCAAGATTTCGAAACTTTTGCTTATGCACACTTTCCTAAAACTACAACATATTGTTCTGGTACATAACAAACTCAAATTTCAAATTTTCTATTATCCTTAATTTGACTGTAGATACGTATTAATCCTTTTTTCGTTATGAAAAGCAAAATTTTCATACCACAAATGAAGTTAAAATTTTTTTTAAAAATTTTTGAAATTTTAATTGACTTACAAAAAAGTTTATTACACATTTCACACAAAATGTTGCACATGTGCTGCCACACAATCAAAATGCACGCTTTTTGTACTCCCAGTGTTGGCATAAAATCATTTCGCATTAAAAATAAAACTTTGCTCATAAAAACAGAAAGCCAAAAACAAAAAATTAAACCTGAATCGACATTTAGAACTTAATTAGCATTAAAATTAAAATTCCACATTTCTGTAGAGTAAGCGGAACTTTTCAAAAAATTATGTTCGTTAGGATGTGTTACTTCTGAAGTTCTCAGATTTGGGTTAACGCTTGAAATAAGGGGCATGGAACATTTTTAAAACATATCAAAATTTCAAGATTACGCACTTCTGAGGTAAATTATTTCAAATATTTTGAACTTTATGTTTCAAAAATGAACATAAAATACTAAGCGAAAATCATTTAAAAGCGATACTGACTCAGCAGTGATGTTTTCTAACGTTTCCACTTAATGTCTCATTTCTTTTCAAAGGATATAAAAATTAAACTAATCACAGACGATAAGAGATTATATTTTTATTACAATAACTTGAAAATATTAGGAGAAAGCTAACTAGATATTAAGAAAATGCAATTGAATGAAAAAACCAGACTAAAGTCACATTAAATTACAACTGTTAAATAAAATAAAATAAAAAAGAATTAAATAAAATTAAATAAATAAAATAAAATAAAATAAAATAAAATAAAATAAAATAAAATAAAATAAAATAAAATAAAATAAATTAAAATGAAATAAAATAAAATAAAATAAAATAAAATAAAATAAAATAAAATAAATTAAATAAAATAAAATAAGATAAATTAAAATAGAATAAAACAAATTACTTAATGTGATGTAATATAATGTAAATAAAATAAAATAAATTTAATGAAATTAAAAAATTAAATTAATTTATGTTAAAATAAATTCTATTAAATTAAATAAAATTCTAAAGTATTAAAAACAAATAATTCTATTATTAAAATCCAAATATAAAATAAATAAATTTAATAACCCGTTTATTTCATTTAATATTGAATTTTAAAATATTGAATTTTTAAATAGAAAATTTTGGTATTTGAATAAGTTATTATTATTAAAAATTCAGTCTAATTCCTCTTTTTTCTATTAAAACCCTTTTCATACTCTTTGAATCATTCAACTACATATACTGGCGTTTTCAATAAAAGTTTCCTGTTTCATTACTCATACGCACTGGAGAATTCAGGCATTTCTTTAGACAAAGTCTAAAGTAAGTATTGTGTGAATGATAAAAAAAAAGTGTTATATGAAAAATTGTTTGTAATATAATAAGTTACCGTTTAATAAACATTATTAAACAGAAATATCTTACAAAAATTATTATAAAGAGGTTTTTTCGAACAGTTGTGAACTATAACAACAAAAATTCTTTTTATATTATTTTAATTAATTGAATTTCTGGCTGACCATACAGCTGTTTCAAATATTGCTAAATACCCATCATCAGTGGTATTGTAAATAATTCTTGTATTTAATTATTCGTAAATAATTATTTTTGAGACTGCAAGTACCAGGATTAACCTTAACCAACTGATCCAAAGCCGTACTTGACTTTTTATGTTCGCATATTTTTCTGAAGTTTTGCTACTTTTGCTATGAAAGTTTTTATTAACAATTTTACTTGCTGTGTTTATATTAGAACGAATTCATAAACCAGCTGTAGA
>NC_051847.1:138258812-138262472 GCF_002237135.1 Teleopsis dalmanni | reverse complement strand
TTAGTTTTGACATTTTTCAGTATCAATTTGAGTTAAAGCATTTCTATGACTCTATGTTATCCATCAATTAAAATTTTTAATGCAATTAGTTGTTGTGGTCTCATCCACTGAAAGTATCTAATTTTTATAACATATTAGGACTATAAAAAATTAATTTAATTACGCTATTAAGAAATAATTTTGCTACATTATATGATAAAAATATTTAAAACATAGATACAGATGTATCTTTAATAATCAAAAATTAATATTAAGTATAACAGAATTATTTAATTAATAATTTATATATAAAATGTATGTTGGTTTACAGTTTTTTAATTTTTTTTTTTTTTGGAAATTTTTAAAATTTCCTCTTACATAAAGTTCAAATTTTATGTGTGTCCTGGATATGCATTCAGCAGGTGACATCTCCATAACTCTTAGATTGAGTGGAAAATAAAATTTATATGTAAAAAGTTTCTGAACATAAAAATCAATCAATATAGAGCTAAACATGTTTAGTGCTAATGTGGACTTTATTACACATTGAAAGAGTAAGCACATATGTTAAAGGACTTGTTGTGCTAGAGCAGTGTTTCGCAAACTATGCTCGGTGGATCACTCAGAGCTCCACAAAAGAATTCCCAATGCACCGCAAAAAAGCAAAATATATGGTGTTTGTATATGCAGTTTGTAATCGCGATATAAAATTTACTGTTCCAATATGAAAAGTGCTGCGTGCCGGAAAAAGTTTGAGGAACTCTGTATACGAGTGCAAATAAAATATAAAACACAAAAATCTGTCTAAAATCACAGAAAAATATTGGTTTTTCTTTTTAGTTGAAACACATGCATACTCTCATAAAGGAAACGACTTACATAAAGAGACATAAGGAACATTAAGGAGTACATTTTATGGCCAGATACTCCTGTTTACGTGTACCTCGTATACAATACAAACACCTATTTTCACCTGAACCATTTGTTTACTGTCATTGCATTCATTTCCGGACTTGAATTTGTTAAAGGCGACAGTAAGTGCGTGCGTTGATGTTTTTCATCAGTATTTACAGAGTCTTACTTAATAAATAAGAGGAAAGCAAATAAGTAAGGCAATAATTCAAAGAAAAAGAGCTTCTCTCAGAGAATATCCCTGATTTCATCAAATTTATTTTAATGTATTGAGTTGATTTAAGACTTGTTTTATTACTATTATCATTTTTTTTATTTACATCTTCATCAACAATTTAATTAAATAAATTCGTTTTTCTTTATTTGCAGTTTGCTTCGCTGGTCCACATGAGAAACGTCTACTACATTCACTTTTGGACAACTACAACAGCCTGGAAAGGCCTGTAGTCAACGAATCCGATCCATTACAGTTAAGTTTCGGCTTAACGCTTATGCAAATCATTGATGTGGTAAGTAAATATTTCCTTAATTTAATTACAGTTTGTTTAAAGATATAAGATATGCTCAACACTTATTTGATATACTTACTTCATCAATGTATTTACATTGCAATTAGTTAAATAAAAAGTTGATACATACGTATGACCCGCATTTGTTGAATTATCTTAATTAAATGTAGAATTAATGTTATGTTAAAATAGAATCGTGACGGTAACACCTGTAAATAAACTGTTGCAAATGAAATAGATTTTCTGAATTACAATAAAAAAATTATATTATTTATTAATTACAGTGAAACTTCCATTACTCGAAATCCAATTTTGCAAAGAAAAGGTTCGACTTATGGAGACTTCGAGTTAGAGAATTTTTTTACTTTTCTTTTATTTTTGAAAAGACTAGAATCACATTTTAAGATTTTTTTTATTTGCAATCAAATACAGCACAAAAGTTATAGTGAAGTAAAATAATTTGAAAAAAGTGTTTGGGATTTTAAATATTTTTTTCATCAGTTGTAGTATCATTCGTTTGCAAATAAAAATTCAGAATTTTTAATAAATCTTCTGCTTCATTCTTGGAAGGCTGATGAACGATTTCATTCACCGAACCCTCATCAACATTTTCCGCTGCGCTTAGAATTGGATGCACTATAATGAGATATATATATATATATAGAGCTATAATGCTCAATAATATCGTCATCTGTAGAAAAGCTTGATTTACAAATTTCATTGTTATTTTATTTATCATTTATTACATCACTTAACGGTCTTCATCAATGTTATTCCAGAAAATTAGATGAATGTCGTCCTGTTCGTCCCTTGTAGAAAAGAAAGTAAAAATTGAAACATTTGGTTTGGAAAAAGGGACTTCCCATAACACCAAAATTGATTCATACTTAAAACCAAAATACGACTTATATGCACTGTCCCATATTTCTATTGACACGTGACAATATTTTTACACGAGTTATAAAGAAATTTGAGTTATAGAGGTGCGAGTTAAGGAACCAGAACTATATGTAATTTGTTCTTTAAAACCCTGTTGCACTCTTTTCTGTTCGAGTTATAGAATATTTGAGTTATGCAAGTTTAACTGTATAATACAAAATACTCGTATATAACAGTCTACAACCAATATATATTAAATAATATATAATTATATATATTACTTACCTTAAAATACATTTAAAGTACTTGTTTCACGATTTGTTTAATGTTTTTATATATCTAATTAATACATATTTTTATTATAATTTAAATATAAAATATTTAAATCATTAAAAAAAAAATTTAATTAAATTTGTTCGATACGCGTTCAGTAATGTGTATGTAATGTGATGTGTAAAAGCATCTCTGAAGACAATATCAAAGTGAATTGATTTAATTTATTTATACTGCTTTCAATTTTTTAATTATCGTCAATTTAATATATTTCAAATTTTACTTCAAGAGCTGCTTGCCAACTTTCAATTACTTCTACTCTGATATGCTAATACACATTATTGCTTTATTAAAGCATTAATTATTGAAATATTATACCATTTTATAGTCAATATTGAAAGAGAAATTCACAGAAACATTTCTCTTATCCAGCGGCAGAAAAACGCACACGAAAAAAGCAATTCACTCCAGCCAAGCCACGTAGTACGTACGTTCAAAAATGTAGTAAAAATTCTATTTTTTTCCGAAATTTTAATGCATTTTCTTATCTGCCTGAACCTATAAGTAGCGCGTATCGTTGGATCAAGCCCTGATGTTTGTGTTCAATAATTTAAACACTATCATAACCTTAAGGTAAATTATTATTCTCAACATGAAATATTTTTGTATAAAATTTTCCTTTCACTTTACATGAGATAAAAATTTACGCGTATCCTGAATTACATACTCTCGATAATATCCTTCAGGGAAGCTTTTTGCGATTTCTTTGGTTTTTCGTTCCTTTTTTTTTTTTTTGTTAAATTAACAGTTTTATAAAAATGTTTAATATATATAAGTGTAATTGAGTGTATATACACGGCAGTTGAATATACAAAAAATAGTTGAAGCTTGAACATATTTTCATAATGAATTTTTTCTTAAGTCGTTCACTCTGGCAGCTGAAGTTCGTATGCTTTTTGCACATTTGTAACTGAGATGACAAAGAAAGAAGGAATTTTTAAATTAATTTTCGCTATCAGTCATGACAGAAGTGTATTTCCGCGGCAATCATTCATCACAGCATATGTTCTGCCTTATGTCGTATATGCTATATGACGAATAATATATT
>NC_051847.1:138253180-138258712 GCF_002237135.1 Teleopsis dalmanni | reverse complement strand
TGGTTAAGAGTAGCATTGGAAGTTATTTTATTTATCAGTTATTACATCACTTAACGGTCTTCATCAATGTTACTCCAGAAAATTAGAGGAATGTCGTTCTGTTCGTCCCTTGTAGAAAAGAAAGTAAAAATTGAAACATTTGGTTTGGAAAAAGGGACTTCCCATAACACCAAAATTGATTCAACACCAAAATCAATTGAAAACAAAAATACGACTTATAGTATGCACTGTCCCATATTTCTATTGACAAGTGTCAATATTTTCACTCGAGTTATAAAGAAATTCGAGTCATAGAGGTTCGAGTTAAGGAGCCAGAATTGTATGTAATTTGTTCTTTAAAACCCTGTTGCACTCTTTTCTGTTCGAGTTATAGAATATTTGAGTTATGCAAGTTTAACTGTATAATACAAAATACTCGTATATAACAGTCTACAACCAATATATATTAAATAATATATAATTATATATATTACTTACCTTAAAATACATTTAAAGTACTTGTTTTACGATTTGTTTAATGTTCTTAAATATATAATTAATACACATTTTTATTATAACTTAAATATAAAATATTTAAATCATTAAAAAAAAATATTTAATTAAATTTGTTCGATACGCGTTCAGTAATGTATAAAAATATCTCTGAAGACAATATCAAAGTGAATTGATTTAATTTATTTATACTGCTTTCAATTTTTTAATTATCATCAATTTAATATATTTCAAATTTTACTTCGAGAGCTGCTTGCCAACTTTCAATTACTTCTACTCTGATATGCTAATACACATTATTGCTTTATTAAAGCATTAATTATTGAAATATTATACCATTTTATAGTCAATATTGAAAGAGAAATTCACAGAAACATTTCTCTTATCCAGCGGCAGAAAAACGCACACGAAAAAAGCAATTCACTCCAGCCAAGCCACGTAGTACGTACGTTCAAAAATGTAGTAAAAATTCTATTTTTTTCCGAAATTTTAATGCATTTTCTTATCTGCCTGAACCTATAAGTAGCGCGTATCGTTGGATCAAGCCCTGATGTTTGTGTTCAATAATTTAAACACTATCATAACCTTAAGGTAAATTATTATTCTCAACATGAAATATTTTTGTATAAAATTTTCCTTTCACTTTACATGAGATAAAAATTTACGCGTATCCTGAATTACATACTCTCGATAATATCCTTCAGGGAAGCTTTTTGCGATTTCTTTGGTTTTTCGTTCCTTTTTTTTTTTTTTGTTAAATTAACAGTTTTATAAAAATGTTTAATATATATAAGTGTAATTGAGTGTATATACACGGCAGTTGAATATACAAAAAATAGTTGAAGCTTGAACATATTTTCATAATGAATTTTTTCTTAAGTCGTTCACTCTGGCAGCTGAAGTTCGTATGCTTTTTGCACATTTGTAACTGAGATGACAAAGAAAGAAGGAATTTTTAAATTAATTTTCGCTATCAGTCATGACAGAAGTGTATTTCCGCGGCAATCATTCATCACAGCATATGTTCTGCCTTATGTCGTATATGCTATATGACGAATAATATATTTCTTTAAGCGGTTGCACTAGAGGGCATACATTTTAATAGAGTTTTTATATTCACCCATACATCATACACAACTATATTGCGATGGTCATAGTAGAAATTGAAGTTGCAGTATCTTACATTGTGTTTATCAAAATTTGCAGCAGTCACTTAAATTTTAAAGAGATATATTTAGTAATCAAAACGTTTGAAACGTTGTGAAGAAATCATCGGGTTCTTGAATAAGTACATACATATTCATATAAACTTTAAGAGATTTATAAACTTTAAGCAACTTTCATCTTTAAAGTTTTGATTCAGTTTTAATGGCATCTGCATTTACACTTTTAATGGGGTTTGAAAGGTAATGTAAAGTTTAAATCCGAAGTCCCCTTATATGCACTGCGCTATACACTACAGGTCAAAACCGTAAAATGTAATAAAATGATATATATTTATTTTATAGCTGTTATTGCAACTATACAATCAAAGTAAATTTTGTTCAAATGTGACACTTGATGCATTATTTATTATTATTGGCACGGCAACCATCGGATCTATTGTACCCCTTGATAGTTGATACATACAAATAATAATAATAATAATAATACGCCTTGCTCGACGTCAATGATTTCGAGCAGCCTCTTATACTGGGCATAGGCTGTCTATAAGCCGCTCCCATTTTTCGCGCCGTAACGCTACGTCCTTTATGTCTGTAATGTTGCTTATGTTTCTACCTAGGGGCTGCAAAATGGTATTTATTTCATTCAACGTTGACCTTCTCCATGTTGTTTTTGGACTCTCTACCTTGCGGGTTACCTTGCGGGTTGTATACCAACGCCTGTTGACAAATTTTGATGGGAGCTTTTTGAAGTGTATGCTCGATCCATCCAAATTTTCTTTTACGAATTTCAAGATCTCTGACATCTTTAACATTTGTTCTGGGTCAAAGATCGTGATTTGATATTCTGTTTGGCCAGAAGCTACGTAAAATTCTGCTAGGACAGCGGTTAACAAATACTCTCAGTTTGCTTTGTATGTTTTCTGTAACAAACCAGGTTTCGCAACCATACAGGAGAACTGAATGAACGCATGCTTTAAAGATTTTTATCTTTGTGCGTAAACTATAAGTATTGGACCTCCACACTTTACGAAGCCTTGTAAAAGCACCAAGGGCCTTCTTTATTCTACTTATCACATCTTGCGCTGTACCTCCATTTTCAGACACAAATAATACTTGTTTTATATTCCAAATTGATTCGAAGTTGTATTTTTTATAGCGAACATATGAAAACTTTTTCATATGCTGACAAACTAAGTAATAACTATATACAATTATATTTGTATATATATGTATATATATATACAAACTCAGTAATAACGATATACAATTGTATCGAACAATTCAAATCTCGATATAGTCACTATATTTTTCTTAATTTTCTTTCTTTTATCTATGAAGTTAGGTAACCCTGACTATTGACTACACATGTAGGCAGTTAAGACACTTAGGACAAATTGATTCATTGTGATAAGAACAATCCCGGTAGGACCCTTGAAAGTTAACTTTCGATAAGCTGTTGGGTAACTTTTTTGCAATATCTTTTGCACAAAAAAATTCCGCTTCTTAAAATCTTCTTTTTGAAGTTCTCCAGCTGATACAAATTTAAAATTGTTATTTGTTCCATTTGTATAGTTGTACTAAGTTACGTATCCTTGGGGATAGATACCCTTCCCGAGGATTGCCTGCGTAAGATTCTAAAATTCATTTGTTACTGTTATCAGGTGATGTCTGCAGTTAGTACAAATACCACTAAAAATAGTACTATTTGAAGTATGACTTATAGTAACTTAGCTTCACTTGCGGTAAAAATTTAATACCACGGGGGTTAGATCCGCAACCTTGGTTATCCTGCCCAATAGAATTTGACTCTTTTAAAGGAGTGTTGTGGTTTTTGTGGTAAAAATAGAGATATACGTGGGTAGAATGACTGCACTTATTTACTTTTATTTGATACAGAATTGTCTTTTCCAATCAAGTCTTGTGACCGAATGAACAACAGAGGTTGTCTATATCCAAACTTAAAATTTCAATTGATATCTGCAAAATTCCAATTGGATATTAATCAGCGCATTATTCTTACACTGTATTAAGAATACAGTGATGATAATCTTTTACGTCAGAAAACCATGTTAAATAATTTGGTTAAGTGGTAACTCAGAGGAGACTATTCTATTCTTATAAATAGGATAGGAGACTATTCTATTCTTATAAATAGAATAGGAGACTATTCTATTCTATATTCTTCGAAATATTTGTCATATGTTTTTTTAAATATATAAGATAGCTTGACCATCGAAAACCATTGAAAACATTCAATGGTATCCAATGATTGGACGCAGACTTAGGATTATAGTATGAATATAAATAATAAAAACAATATCATTAATGTTACATTAATCTATGACAATGCGTAATTAACTCTGGATGTGTTGTCGTGCTGTTGATGATAATGATAAAAACATTTAAATAAAATGAATTCATGTGCAAATATTTAAGTGTAAAAATCCATCGTAACTAGTCTTAGATATTTCAAATCGTTAAAAGGTGAGTTAAAATCCGAAATCCCATTTTATTTTTATTTTTTGCACAAATAAGAGTTCATCATATATTGCTAATTATTTGTGCACTATATCTTCATTAGTTTTCTTGAAAAGAATTCCGTTTTCTTGTCACTTTCCATTATATCAGAGTTGAATGTAAGGTAATAAAATTAATTTAATGCAAAGTAAACATACCTACATTATGAATATAAATCACGAAGTGACAAATTATACAACAATAAGTTAAGGTACACGTGAATACAGTTATGTTAAGGATAAGCAATGAGTTCTCTTTAAGTTTTCTGCTAATTATACATATAACTTTTAACTTTATGTTAAGAGGGAAGTGCTTGTACGAATGTATATCGTCGACTATCTCATAGTACATAGATTCAGATACATTAGTTACACAACACATGCTCGTCTGGTAACAAATTCCATTGTGTGTAATTTCTTGTCAGTAATTAAATGCAAAGTACCGCCATCAACAAGTAACTATGACAACTAAAAATCCTTCACAGGTTAATGGCTATGCTGCCGAACACGAAGTAATTATTACAGAGAAACCAGCTAAATAAGGAAAATAATGAATTATGAAAAATACATGTACTCAAGCAAATAAATTAAGAGAAACACAAAATAAAATTTGAGGAACAGAGGCATATCCTTCCAACAAACAACAAAAAATGCAAAAACTTTCTTCGCGAAGTGACTTGTCTTTGCCTCCATCAAAATCTGAAGCAATTCAGTGCACTGAAAGCAGATGAAAAATGTATGATGTGGCAGCATAATTAAATCTGTTATGTCAGGAGGTGTAGTTGTAGGAAGGATTGCAGTAGTGACAGGAGCGACAGGAGCGACAGTAACGACAGGAGCAGCTTAAGCGTATGGTCATCAAAATGTGTGCAAAAAATATGATGTAACTTAAAAGTCATGTAAAAATATGAATTACGACATCAACAACGACAGACCGTCGGGTAAGGATTTCTCTGGTAGCTCTGATGTTGGCAACAATTGAGGTACATATGCCTGGCCGACTTAACATTTGTAGTGTCATGGAAACAGTAAAGACTTTCATGCCTTCACGTAAACATTGTTTTAATGATATGAGAGATTTCACTCATCATCACTGTTCCACACTGGTTGGTTGAATGCTTTTGTGATGTGATGAGATTGTTTCTACTAAGAAATATTGGATTAAATGCCAACTTTCAGTTTGTCTGCGGTGATGAATTTTTATAATACATCAAGTAGAAAGTTGATCAAATATTGTTGTAATATTAAAGGCACTAAGGTAGTGCCAATCCAAATATACTCGTATTTAAAAATATTTCGTTTCGAAAAAGAAATTAAAGTTGATTTTGCTGGATTTAGAAGTGAACCCATTTGTTATT
>NC_051847.1:138227207-138253080 GCF_002237135.1 Teleopsis dalmanni | reverse complement strand
CTCCAGCTGATACAAATTTAAAATTGTTATCTTTTCCATTTGTATAATTGTACTTAGTTACGTATCCTGGGGATAGATACCCTTCCCGAGGAACGCCTGCGTTAGATTCTAAAGTTCATTTGTTACTGTTATCAACTGATGCCTGCAGTTACTACAAATACCACTGAAAGTACTACTATTTCAAATATGACTTACAGTAACTTAGCTTCACTTGCGGAAAGTACTACTATTTCAAATATGACTTACAGTAACTTAGCTTCACTTGCTGTAAGAATCTAATACCACGTGGGTTAGGCCCGCAACTTTAGTTATCCTGCCCAATAGAAGTTGACTCTTTTAAAGGAGTGTTGTGGTTTTTGTGGTAAAAATAGAGATTTACGTGGGTAGAATGTCTGCACTTATTTACTGTTATTTGATGCAGAATTGTATTTTCCTACCAAGTCTTATGACCGAATGAACAACAGAAGTTGTTTATATCCAAACTTAAAATTTCAATTGATATTTGCAAAATTCCAATTGGATATTTATCAGCGCATTATTCTTACACATGTATTAAGAATACCGTGATGATTATCTTTAACGTCAGAAACCCACGTTAAATAATTTGATTAAGTGGTAGCTCAGAGGAGTTTATTCTATTAGTTGTCCATTTATGCGAAGTGTGGAACCTAAAGTGCATTAATACAAGAAAATTGTAGTTCATGTACGAAAAATTCTTCGAAATATTTGTATATGTTTTTTTAAATATATAAGATAGCTTGACAATGTTATTCGAAAACATCCAATGGTATCCACAGACTTAGATTGTTGGATGTATGACCAATGGCGTCCAATGATTGGACGCAGACTTAGGATTATAGTATGAATATAAATAATAAAAACAATATCATTAATGTTACATTAATGTACGACAATGCGTAACTAACTCTGGATGTGTTGTCGTGCTGTTGATGATAATGATAAAAACATTTAAATAAAATGAATTCATGTGCAAATATTCAAGTGTAAAAATCCATCGTAACTAGTCTTAGATATTTCAAATCGTTAAAAGGTGAGTTAAAATCCGAAATCCCATTTTATTTTTATTTTTTGCACAAATAAGAGTTCATCATATATTGCTAATTATTTGTGCACTATATCTTCATTAGTTTTCTTGAAAAGAATTCCGTTTTCTTGTCACTTTCCATTATATCAGAGTTGAATGTAAGGTAATAAAATTAATTTAATGCAAAGTAAACATACCTACATTATGAATATAAATCACGAAGTGACAAATTATACAACAATAAGTAAAGGTACACGTGAATACAGTTATGTTAAGGATAAGCAATGAGTTCTCTTTAAGTTTTCTGCTAATTATACATATAACTTTTAACTTTATGTTGAGAGGGAAGTGCTTGTACGAATGTATATCGTCGACTATCTCATAGTACATAGATTCAGATACATTAGTTGCACAACACATGCTCGTCTGGTAACAAATTCCATTGTGTGTAATTTCTTGTCAGTAATTAAATGCAAAGTACCGCCATCAACAAGTAACTATGACAACTAAAAATCCTTCACAGGTTAATGGCTATGCTGCCGAGCACGAAGTAATTATTACAGAGAAACCAGCTAAATAAGGAAAATAATGAATTATGAAAAATACATGTACTCAAGCAAATAAATTAAGAGAAACACAAAATAAAATTTGAGGAACAGAGGCATATCCTTCCAACAAACAACAAAAAATGCAAAAACTTTCTTCGCGAAGCGACATGTCTTTGCCTCCATCAAAAACTGAAGCAATTCAGTGCACTGAAAGCAGATGAAAAATGTATGATGTGGCAGCATAATTAAATCTGTTATGTCAGGAGGTGTAGTGGAAGGATTGCAGTAGTGACAGAAGCGACAGTAACGACAGGAGCAGCTTAAGCGTATGGTCATCAAAATGTGTGCAAAAAATATGATGTAACTTAAAAGTCATGTAAAAATATGAATCACGACATCAACAACGACAGACCGTCGGGTAAGGATTTCTCTGGTAGCTCTGATGTTGGCAACAATTGACGTACATATGCCTGGCCGACTTAACATTTGTAGTGTCATGGAAACAGTAAAGACTTTCATGCCTTCACGTAAACATTGTTTTAATGATATGAGAGATTTCACTCATCATCACTGTTCCACACTGGTTGGTTGAATGCTTTTGTGATGTGATGAGATTGTTTCTACTAAGAAATATTGGATTAAATGCCAACTTTCAGTTTGTCTGCGGTGATGAATTTTTATAATACATCAAGTAGAAAGTTGATCAAATATTGTTGTAATATTAAAGGCACTAAGGTAGTGCCAATCCAAATATAATCGTATTTAAAAATATTTCGTTTCGAAAAAGAAATTAAAGTTGATTTTGCTGGATTTAGAAGTGAACCCATTTGTTATTCTTCACCGATTTTTTGTAGTCTGTGTAACTTACATTTCATTTGCTAAACTAAATGGTAGTTATATTCCACAGTTTTATGGTTTTAAAAATATATACCAACTTTTAAAGGAGACAAAACATAAAAGATATGATAGTTTTAATATCTAATTGGGTATACGTTCTGCTCCATTCTGCGGATCCAAATTAAATTTTTAAGTAAAACATTCATATGATTAAGATTTCATTTAAATTTTTTAAAAATAACCAGGCAGAAATCAAGTTCGGAATATAACATAATCCTGTCTTCCGTAGGATATTCATATGTTAGTTTTTGATGACTTATCGGCATATAGCTAGTAATAGTTTGGCAATATAGTTGGTAGTAGTTCGGCTAAAATTTTATAGATGATATTTTGATTATCACCACCAAAAAATCCAGCAGGAAAAAATCGAATCATTTATTATAATTACTCGTAAAGTTAAATGTTTTGGCAAATTCTAGTCCATATTCACATTTTCAATTTTAAATCCAAAAGAAATAATAATCATGTGATACTAAGGTTTTAAATCTCTTCATGTGGAAGTTTTCTTGCACGTTTTTAAAAAGTTGGAGCCTTTACACCTTCCGATTAAATACTTCACAGCACCAGAATATAACTTCTGATGGTTGCAACAGTCTCTCCATAGCTACTTAAGGATTTTCACTATTTTCATTACCACAGTTGGAACAATTTGACATGTTAATTTATTCTCAAATAGAAAAATGAAGTTCATCACAAAAATCAACGGGAAATGCAACTACTAACGGATTAAACTATTATTAATAAGTTTTGTTGAATTCTATACATTTAGTGATAGATAAGCATTCCATGCTGTGAAGTAGTAAGCTCTAAAATAAACATATAATAGCTTGAGGTACAATTGTCACTGAAGCAGTGCTGCCAAATCAGCAACTGTCAAACAATGACACTAAATCAACATGTAAACAGATTAAGACAATATTTTTTAGTTAGATTTAAGTTTCATCTCATAATCTTAAATAAAAAGTAGTGAATTTATTTTAACTAATCTTCTTGGTGTACTATGTGGCAACGCCAAAACAAAATCAATTATATTTTGTGTATCTGGCAAGTTTTGACAATTATAAAAGTTTGGTTAACTTTTTGCAAATAATTGCAGTATGCCTAGGAGACTTTTTATAAAATTGTAAAAGTGAAAATCCTTCACTAATAAAATTCCTCCATTCGAAAGGAATGAACAGTGGTGCAATCAAATTGAAAATGGATTCTGTTCTCGGCTTTGCATTATCGTTAACAACAATAAAATATTGGAAAGCTGGATGATCCAAAAATTAAATTATGTGAGATAACAGAGATGAGAAACATATCAAATGAATGTGTATCAAAAATTTACATGAATATTTGGATATGAAGAAACTTTCGGATATATTATTTCACACTTTAGGGAAAACAATAAGCCCGGGGTAGAGAGAAAGGGTAGAGCCCGAGAATAGTGTTCCCAAACGACTACGAATTCAAAAATCGGCTGGAAAAGTTTTCGTGTCCATATTTTGAGATTCAAGTGGAGTAATTTTCGCAGACTATTTGGACTACTTAAAAGGGAAAACATCAGACTACTATTCCATATTATTGGATTGATTGAAATCGGGAATTCAAGAAAAGGCGACTATATTTGTTGAAAAAAAATTTTTTGTTTTGCAGGATAATGCACTCGCTCAACGAAAACCGTGACATATTTTGGAGGACTTAATAAATCGTATTATTTAAAAATAATCTAAATGTTGAAAGATCGTTAAACTCGGTATATCGATCTAAATTCGATTTATTAAAGAAAAAATAGTATGTTATGAATAGAAAGAATAGTATATAGAAAACACTTTAGATAGTAGAGAAAAAAGTAGCATTTGTGAACACTTAAAAAAAAAATGGTCAGTTTGTTGGAAATATATCATAAATTTATTATTGATTCCTTATTCCCTTATTAACAACAGTTAATTTATAAAACTATTTCTCTTGAAATAAAATAATTAAAATTTCATTTCATATAAAAGTCTCTCGATGAAATAAAGAGTTATTTTATAAAATTCCATATCAACAGAAGAGCAAAAGACACTTTTCAATAAGTTGACTAAATGTCGATTCGAATAGAATTGGTTCATGAGAGTTTTATGCTATTGTAATAAATATAAGCTCTATTATACTCGCACTTCTACTCGTATATAACATCTACTAAGCTTTCTCATGCCCACAGGTGAAGTTACTGTTTCTAAGTAAAATTGAAATTAATGCCCCAAAATTTTGTATACAAATTTTGTATGAAAAGAAGATTAAAATTGATTTTTATGTGGTAAAATAATGACAGCAAATTTCTCAATATAAATTTTTTACTTACTCGTATTTTTAAAATATTCAAAAGAATTCCACAAAAAATTTAGACAGGCTATTGTACGTGGGCTTAGTAGGTCTGGTAGTAGCATCCTGCAGGAGCAAGGCGTATGAGGAACATACTTTTACTTGTTGTGCGAAAACTCTCACGACGTCCATTGTTGCTTTTATACTCGGTATTAATATTGATGTTTGCTGCATAATGACTGCCTCGAATAGCAGGCAGTGTAAAATTTTTTGGAATTTACTTCATTTTATACTGTTTTTATCGGTGTTGTAGGTGACTAATAAATTATTCATAAGTTTTAGCCTCGAAAACGGCTTTACTGGTACCTGAAAGAAACCTACGCAGCCACGCAACTACGTAAACTGAGAGATGGAGTGTGAAGTTAGGCGAAATTGAGTGCGAGATAAACTTGTGCCTAACAGATGTATATGTATAGCTTGTATATATGTATATATAGATGTATATATATTATCTACAAATATACTTATTTATATATATATGTGCTTGGTTATATTTTGTATATATTTTCTTTTATATACCAGCTTTATCAAAATTGTTTTTATTTAAATTTACGTATCACACGCAAAAGTTTGTTAAAATTTTGAAAACATTTAAGTACTTTAAATTGCAAATTGAGTTTGTAACAACGCCAGATAAAAATTCTATTCCAAGCGAAATTTAAGGATATGCATTAAATTGTGAAGGAATCAAAATTGAATTTTTCAAGTTTGAAACGTCATTCTTGGCAAATTTGGCGTGTAATTCTATGGCAGTTCAGTTCAAATGGGGAGAATTACTCATATTGATGTCAGCATAAATATATGCTGACAAGCATATTGGCGTTGATGGACAGACTGTCTGACGCTGTTTCTCATAAATTTGCAGATTCGTTTGCAGTCAGTGGTTTCACACAGTCTAATGTTATAGTGGTACATAGTTTTCACAGGATGATTTGTACTTAACTTGTTATGAATATTAAATTTCAACTACAGATTCAAGTCAAGCACTTTCAGAATTAATTTTGTTATTTTTCACAGTTAGATATATAAATATACATCTGTTAATGAATTTATTGATTAGTTGTTTAATATTAGTTGTTATTGGAATAATGAAATATTTGTTTTTAATAATATTATAGAAATTTAATTATGATATTCCGATTAATGGTCCTTATAGTTATAAAAAACTCTTAATACAGTGAAGTCTTTAGAAACTCTTTAAAGGTTGGGTCCATATAGTAAATTTATTTAAGTGAAATTAATAATTATATTTTTCTTAGCAGATTACGTGCTGTCATTTACAATACAATTCACCAAAAAAGTTAAGTTTTCTCTAGGCAGCTCCTTACCGGCTAAGAGTAACTGGGTATCATTTTCATCACAACATTTGCTACTAGGAAGAAAGTTAAGTTCATGGTAATAGTTACTGACTATTATAATGATTTATCTTATTAATTATGAATTTATTATAATTATCCCATTGTGAATATATTAAATTTATTTTATTCATTAAATAATTTAGCTAAAATTAATTAAATCATAATTGAAATACCCTCCATAAAATATTATTGGAAATTTGGAATTTAAATAATATTCATTTGAGGTATTTAAAAGCATTTTTTCATTAATAAAAATCAATATTAAATAATTTTGAGAGCAATTGAAGAGCTAATTTTGATGTCATTGAAATTTAGAACCTAGCAATCTCTTAAGATCTTGTATCTTATTCATCCATTGAAATATTCTAAATATGTTTTCAATGGAAAATTGAAAAATCATCCATGTAAAAATTGGCTTATTCATTTAATTCTATCATATCCTATCTGCTAGATAATATTAAATCTTGGAATGGACAAAATCAGCAATAGAAGCAATAGAACAAAGAAAAGTAAGAACAACTTTCTGCATTCAGACTGAACAAATATTTATTTGTTAATATAACTAATATATAAAAATACATTATAATCATTATTTTATGATTATTTATGATGAGAATAAGAATTGCTTGATAAAAGCTCTACTGGCGTTCTAACATAGTATATTTCTGAAAATCAAAATCAGGTAAAAATTCAATTAATTTTATTATTATGAAAAGAGATTTTGCTGTTGTGGTTCAGTACTCTTCGAAATTTCTCTGAAAATCAAAGTATAAAAATTTTGACTGACACATTAGTATCATTTAAGGTAGGAAAAACTTATTTAGTGATCTTGAAACTAGTAATAAAGTACTATATGCAGAGGATCTATATTTTGTTAATGCAGTCAAATTAGGGTTCTGTGTATTTTAGTGCACGTAGGTATTAAGTCGATGAACTTGCTAAACAAAAATAGTATTTTTGATTTATTGTCCTTAAAGATTACAATATTGGAAGTTTGAATAGTTAATAATACATATTGTTACGGAAAACAATAATTTTAATTGCAAATAAAGTTCGGTTTAATTTAACGATTCCTTGGAAGTAATAATATATATTGATAATAAAATAATAACAAGATCAGAATATCACCACTTCAATTTTTTCAGCATATTAATGCGTTGAGATCTCAATTATAACTTCCACGTTTTAAGTGAAAGCTCCATCATCTGTCCAGAGAGCATCGCGCTTCATTCAATCTGTCGTCAAATCATTTTTCCGTAAACTATGATTTGGTAAAAGGGAATTAAAACCAAATTTAAGAAAAATAGTTTTTCTGCAAAATTCAAAATTTTCCTGAGGCATTTGTTTATAAAGGTTTGAAGTTTATGAACCAGGTTGTTGATTGTAAGCCAGGTTTCGCAGCCGTAGAGCTGAACGCTCTTGACATTAGTGTCAAGAGTATAACCGTAGCTTGGTATGCCGGAAAAGTATTGAAGACCTCCATAATTTATTCAGCAACGAACGGCGGACCATGCCTTGTTAATTCGGTTTTGTATATCGGCTGCCGCGCCACCATGCGGCGATATTATGCCGCCTAAATATGTGAAGCTGTTTACTTTGTCGATTTCTATATCGTTCAGGTTGAATTTGCTGGTAGGGTCAGAATTATTTATCTTTATTGTGCTTTCGTCTTTGCCGTGTTCACTGTAAGGCCAACTTTCGCGATTCGTGAACTAAGTCGTTGATGTCGTCAGTATATTCTAGATCCTTGAGGTGCTTTGAAAGCCCCCGGCGTATACCCCGTTGTGACTGATCTATAGCTTTAGTAAGGTCGTCGTCTAACACAATTAAGAACAAAAATAAAATAAAAAATATAAAATATTACAAATATTAAAATTATATTATTTTATAATAGAAGAAAAAACATTTTGCTTTCTTTTAGATAGAACAGCGCAATAAATTAGTAAGCACAGATTAATTTTTAGGGTCAGCGTAGACGCGTGACCTACTTAAATATTCTGCCTTTATCTGTTTTCAGACCCACAGTTAAAGTTTTGTTTCAGTATATTTATATATTTTTAATTCTATTTTATGGTATGTAATAAATTTTACTTTTTTGCTTACATTAATTAAGATTGTCAATAAAATAGCTATTCATACTGTATATATGTTAATAGGTCAAGGAAAATCTAAGAATTAAAATAGTAATTAAAGTAAAATGCAGAAAAACTGACTTCTATAAATCATTTTGTATTATCAGTTATCAGTTTGTAGCGGTTCATTCCAATAAGATTTTTGTGTCAGTATTTTTAGCGCAATTTAATTGCTATCAATATATAAACAAACTTAAATGTTTTCCGAATACTTTTTTATTTGGAATGCATTAAATTAATTCCACATTTCAAGGATTTCTTATTACTATGAGAGTATATTGTATAAATTTTATGCTTTCTTTTGATATTTAACTGACCGCATAAAAACTTTCACAGGATTTTTGTGCTCACTTTCAATACCGATGAAAATGTCAATGTGTCGACCTTATCATTCAACAGAAAAGCATAAATCCTATAATGAGAAAGTAAGCCACAGCTGCGCCAGCTTGTCATATGCCACTAAATACATGAAAAAATCTGCTTTTTCCGCACTCAAATAAGAAGACATAAACATGCAATGTAACATTAAAATTCCATTTGCGTTTTACTGATATGCAACATAAGTTGAAGATAATCAAATAAACAGCAGCAATTTTATAAATCCTTTGCAGGCATTCACCAACAGTTCACATTGAATATAAAGCAGCCAGTAGTGAAAATTGAGATTGAAAAGAAATACCAGAGAAATTCAGTTAAGTATCGTATTCGGACCAAGAAACCTCGAAGGGCACAAAATCAGGAAAAATATAAATTTTAATTTTTTTAGGGGTTTTTACTCTTCGCTAAGAAAAGAAATTCTTATTGACAATTTTAGAAAAATAAATTTTAAAACTTCAGCAGAAATTAATTTTTGATTAAATTTTATTTATTTTATTTTGTCATTTTTATAAGTTTTGTCATTTAAAAACATTAAATAATTCAGAACACTTGCGGCCAAAAAACAAAAGAAAAAGTTAAGAAAGTTTTTCACTTATAGTATTTTCTTTTCGTTTCTTTTCTTCTTTATTTAAATACGGCATTAGAGTGAGAGGAGCAACATGCAACTATGTTAATTGGTTTCATAAATGCAAAACCAAACTTTCCACAAAAGCGTAGAATATGGAAATCATTTTCATTGAAAAAAAATATGGCAACACCGTCCGCTATAATGAAAAATGATTCCAGCACTTAAATTTGCAGCGTATCGGTGGCGTATGCGCTCCTCTAATTGAGCGTTAAGTTATCGCCATTTTTGTTTTGCTATTAGGCGTGCATTGCACAGAAAAAACCGCAAAAAGTACAGTACAAATAAAAAGGAAAATGTTAAAAACCAAAAAAACGCATTAAAAATGATGTTTAATTAATTTTCTGTATTCATAGGTGTCAATGCGCTCATTTATCTAGAAAGCAAAGGCGTTGATGGCGTTGATGTCGTTAATGCTGCAAAATGGGTGTGAGAAGTGCGAATTTTGGCACATCTAGCTTGGTATTGGTGTGGTCCTGCAGTATTGAGTCTTTTTGTATGTCGCATGTATGTGTGTGTGTGTGTGTGTGCTTTGTGTATTTGTGTACAGCTTTTCCTGCTGCTGCTGCTGATGCTGATGCTGCTGTTGCTCGTACTGGTGGCGCGTATTGAAATTATTTAAAATAGCTGCAAGCCACAACATGGCGTTAATTGCCACTTCGAAAGCAGCCTGGCGTATGCCAACAACATTAAAAATCAACCAGCACGAAAAAGATGTTTTACACTTCCCAGTCACGTATTATGAACTCTTTTGATGTTGCTTTTGAATTCCTTCAATGGAACTGTAACGTTATGCTTAGCGCCTCTGTTTGGATGTAAGGATATGTTCGGATGCTTGTACTGGTTGTGTTTGGTTGCGGTAAATGGTTGAAATTAAATTTTATTAGAAGTCATAATTCTTCCTTGAAACGTTCAGCAAAAAAATAATAAGAGTTCACATGACGTGGATATATTTTTTTTAACGCCAATATTCAAATTGAAAATATGCTTGGGTATGAATTTGCAGAAATTTAAGTTATTTACATGACTCAATTGAGTCATTAAATGCTTAAATTAGAGGAATATTGACGTAAATAAGTTCTACTTGAATTTAATAAAAATTATTGAAATGACTTGGATTCTTGGGAGTGTATTAACAATAACAAGAGAAGAAAGTGAAATTTAATAACTTCTAAATATATTCCAGAGAATATCTAAAAGACAATAATTGAAGACTTAACAAAAATTGTAATTATAACTTCGGAGTAAATAACAAACGATATTTAATAAGAATCATGGTGGAGTTATGAGAAGGGAATAAAATGTTGACATTCTGTAATAATAATTGATAGGAAATTGATTAGTTTCGTTTATAATTTATTATACTTCGAAGAAATGAACGGAATTTCAAAATTTCTGGCGCATATATAGATATAAGTTGAGTACGTATGGAAGTGAAAAGTAAAAAGTCAGCATTGAAAATCAATAATTTAGCGCGAGGTTTTACCAAACGTGGTTGTTCATTTATTCCACTAAGTTTTGAATTTCAAAAAATTTGAAAAAATTTAAAGTTCGAGGTTCAAAAATTTGTTTGTTACATACTCGTACGCATTGTATTTTAAATTAGGTTCTTAAAAAGACCAACATGTTAGTTTATCTTACATAAATAGCGTTTCTGGAATCGCCTATTTTCCTAAAAGCGATTTCCTAATAGTGAAGAAAAATGAAATTCAACATTATCAACAAAAAAGAGCCTATGAAGTTAATATATATCCACATTTTTCCGAAATTCTAATGAACTAAAAGAATAAATCACGCCAACAAAATAACTATTGAGCTAATAATAAAGTCGTCTTCTAAACTGTATCTCAGCAATATCTATAGATCTGTTAATCTCATTTACATACGAAAAATCATATGGAAACACATAGAAGGAAACATCTGTAGAAATAAATTTGTCCATTGCTAATAGACACTGATAACACTAAATAATTCTGTAAGTTATTAATACTGTACTATGTTATATAGAACATGTGAGTACAACTTGGGTAACTGAAGCTGTTTACATTACCTTTTTTGCAATTATAGTTTTGACAGAACTATGGTTACGCTCAAAGAATCTAATCGATCAAGTACTGACGAGTAAATCTTGACTATTAACTGAAATACAGCGTGTGTTGATAGAGTTCTCTTTGTTTGTGTTGACTGCTCAAAGTATACAGATAATAAGAGATAGTAATTACTTAAATTAATACCCAAAGTATGTCTAATTCATTACTTGACTCCTAATGAGAAATATGCATATGTGTCAGTCATAGATTTATTTGAACTTATTTTTTTTTCTCTCAAGACTAGAAGGAATAAATCACGTGAAATTCTAATGTTCATGATAAATTAGCAATGCCACGTAGATAGACATATGAGTATGTGGTCATTAGAATTGAAAGTGCAAGTTTAAGCTCCTTTTACTTAAGTCATACATTTGGCGAATGTATAGTATCAATTTTTGATTTCTGTTCTTCGTAATTCTATACTTAGAAAAATGCAGGCTTGAGTATCTTAGAATTGTACGAAGATAGCAAGCTGTAGCTAGGCAAGCAGCAAGTCGTTCTTATTTTGTAATGGTATAATATATAAAAATTAAAAAATTAAGTTATACTAAAAATATTAAAAAAAAATATATGATTTTTTTATAATTAAAACACAAAGAAAATAGTGTTTACACGTTTTTTTCAATATAAATCTTTTGATTTACTTTTTAAACCATTTCTAGTATAATATTTAAGAATACGAAGCATAAAATAAGTTCTAACGAAAACAAAGAGGATACCTACGTTATTGAATGGAAACGGGTGTTGGTCCTAATTTGTAATTAAATTGGAATATTCATTATGAGTTTACTCTAAAATTAATTTTTGACCACGATGCTTGCAGTATTATTCCTAAAATTGTATTGTTTGCCATCTGTGACATCAATTATATGTAATATTTCTGACAGCCTTCTTCTTGTGGAGACCCTTTTGGAAGTGTTGAATTAAACTTGGTCGTCGAACTCGAATAGTAACACAAGGATGTAGACCCAGCACTCTTCACTTGCGGTTGTACTAGTTACTAAGTACCCTTATTTTCTTATTTGGAGCTCTGAAGATGACTGTGATATATTAAATCACCAACGCTGATTATTGACTAAACAATGTGAATTCACCCCTGAGATATAATACTGAATTTTTGGCATATTTCACTATTTTTCTCTTGAAAAGTTAAAAATTCTGTTGAAGTAAGTAAAAACTGATGCAATATATATAGAGAAGATGTATTGGCAGAACGCCAGTGCCAAAAGTGATTTGCAAAGTCTCGATTGAGCAACATTGATGTTGAAGAAGTACAACGTTCTGAAAAGCCAGCTGAACTTGATGAAGATAAATAAAAGCACTGACTGATGCAAACCGTGAAAATGTTAACAATACGTTAAACGTTTAAAGCACTTCGAAGTCTAATATTCATTCAAAAAAAATTAAGCCATCTTTTTGGTGAAATTTCAAACGACTCGTTTCTTCTTTGAGCATCTATCGGAGAATACAACGATCAACTCTCAGTGTGATATCATCAGCTGAATAAATTGAAAGACATTTAATATTTAAGTATAACAGACTAAGACTGCGCTATTGAAAAGGCCGAATATACCACCAATAATCTATAATATACTTGATTGAGATATACTATTACACCTCATGTGTTCTCCAGATAAAGTATTTAGTTATTATTTATTCATGTCTCTATAAATTTGTAAGACCTTCAACCTCTTTAAATGAAGTGGTCAAAATGACTTGTATAGATAAGTGGTAGTCGAACCATTCGAATTTTTACATATGAGTATGCGTTCTTTATTGAAGTACAGTAAATGTCGAACCAACAAAACTTATAATAAAATAAATTATAAATATTGTATACTTAAATTAAATAATTGCATAATAAAAAATGAAACAACTTTAAAAAGTATTTTATAAAATTTATTATTCAATTAAAAATCGACGCTACTGTTAATTAAAATTTCATTGCATTAATAATTTAAAGCCTAAAGCCGTATTAATGGCTTACATACTGAATACCATATATTCCTTATTTAAATATTAAACTAATTTGGACAATTAGATTTTTAAATAATATTATTACTTAATAATGTACAATATAATGCCATAATTATAAAGTTAATTGCTAATTAAAGTATTGAAAATTATTTAATTATTATTCATGAATAATGTGCACATATTTTTATTTGCTTACAGAAAAAACCGTTGGAAATTATTTCAAATTATGAATATACAGAAGAGTACTTCTCTTTTAATATATTCCGATTTTCATTGACAGTTTTTAGCAAACAAATTAATTTTTATTCATTTTTTTAAAAAATAATATTTTAAATTTTTTTACTCTGTACAGTATTTTATACATACATATTTTTATTTAATTCGCTTAATTCCATTACAAAACCGCAAATAATGAAAATTAATAATTAATTTTGATGTGAATACAAATAAAATCTGCTGCTGTCTTTTTTTTTTGTATATTTATTTTTTAAATTTATTTATTTATTTTTTTGGTAAATATTATTTGTTGGTGTCTGTATACTCGAATTAATATCAGTAATGTAAGTTTTTCAGTAGGCTTATACAGAATCTTTATGGAATGTAAACAATATTTTTGATTTGTTTTAAATGTCATAGTAAATTTTTATTATGGTAATGTGTATTATTCACATCATTTAATTATTGGCTGGTAGATATTTTGGAAGAGTATATATTATTAATATTAGACTATTTCAATTTAATTCACATGCCAACTGAGCTTTGCGTGTTATACTAAAAAGTAGGAGTTCGAAAAGTTTGTCTCACAATAACCATATATTCACATATAACCAGGATTCAAAAAATTAGAGAAATTGTATCGAGTTCATTAGCACCTTTAAATGGAAATAAGAACTAATATATATATATATATAGGTATATATATAAATGCTTGCAACCACTTTTCAAACACAACAACCTTAGCGCGAAGAAAAGAAAGCTGATCTACAGCCAGATAATTAGACCAGCACTACTTTATGGGTGTGTTGTGTATAGCAAAGCTGCCGACTTTACTATCGAGAAGCTACAAGTTGGTCAAAGTCAGGCTTTTCGAAGACTCTTCAAAGTGCCATGGTACGAATGACATGCTAAGAGACCATAGAATAGATCCGGTCAAAAAATTCACAGCCTTGAAGGTATATATGAAAACCGACAGACTGCCCTACTTAGCGCAATCTAGACTCAGAGTAACCACTAACCGCACGGGGCGGTTCGCAGATCTTAGATCAGTCAATGAATAATCACGATGCTTATGAGGAATAGAATAGTTAGTCATAGAATAGTTTGACAGAAATATATTAGTTCATAAATTATTGACAAGAAGTATTGTGATTTAGATAAATATTAACAATATTAACATTAAAAGAGAGAAAATAACATTGATAAGAAAAATTATTTGTAAATAAGTTCATGAACATAAATTTTATTTTTTTAAATCTATTTGGATAATGGCTCATTAAGAGTTTTCAACTGGGTTACTAGAGGCAAAATAAGTGCTAAGATTATAACAAAAAGAAGAAACAGAAACATTTTTTTTGAATTATAGAAAGTCAAGGTAGTATCAGAAAGTAATTGTATTTATGTAAGATTGTAAAGAAAATACTGCTTTACATTTAGAAAATTTAAAAGATTTGGAATAAGACATTAGTATCAGTTTATAAATTTGAAATTTTATTTGTCTTTATAGTGTCACATAACTTACAGTGACAACTATAATCAATAAAGTGATGAAACATAAACTATTTAAAAACTTTAAAATTCACTAAAAGAGTATTATAAAATTAATACCTGATTATACTTGTCTCATATGTTAGCAGTAAGCATTATCATCAATTCCCTTAATTCTTTTATTAGGGACTTATGATTCATATTTTTTCTGCAGATTACTTAGAAGTTGAATATGCATTATGTATTGTCCAATTTACAAAAATTTACGTTTCAGTAATAAAATTTATTCAAATTAAATCTGTGTCTTTTGCAGAGTTTAAGAGAATTTCTCTTTCACTATTATTTACTGAATTCTATGACAACAAACTAGGTATGTATCAGAGCATTGTATTACCTTGCCTTGATGAATTTCATAAAAACATTTCCAATTTTAAAGCCATATATGTTAAAAGCTTAGCTCGAAATAACATTTTTAATTAAAATCCATTGTCGAATGCCAGTATCCGGGAATTCGGAGTCATGCCAATATAAAATTGTTTTTAAATTTTACTACAAAAAGTTTTTCTATTCAATTATTCTCTGCTTCAACTGTTATATCAAAATGAAACATTTGAATGTAATTAAAAAGTTAAATTATCAGTTTCTGGTAATAGTCATTGTAATATAAAAGTGAGCCTCGTAAATTAACTTATTACATCTATTTTGGTTTTATTATTAATTATAACACTAAATAAAATCAGTTTGTGGTCTTAATAATCTTCGCAGCTTGATTTAGTTTATTTTATTATTAAATATGTATAATTTATATAATTAGATTTACATTAAATTATATTAAGTGATGATTTAATGGATTTTGCGGCTTTGTTAATTTAAGTATTTAATATTTTTAATAATATATTTTAAAGTAAATCTAGGTAATACTTGATTATATTTATTCAACTTATATTGTAATCATTGTTTTGGACATATACATTATATACTTATTACTAATATAATATTTCATTTTAAATGTAAAATATTATCATTAATTATTTGACTTTGCTTTGTTAATAATTTATTAAAAAGTGCTTACATATTAGCACACTTTTCATATCTTATGATACATTGATTTATGTGACATACACATATTTAATTAAGAAATGCTGCATTATTTCAATCTATTGTTTTATAGAAATTGCTTCAATTAATTTTTGATTATAGTTTACATATTGCTGCAATATTTTACATACGCTAACTTGTATTTTTTAAATGGTTTTATATTTGAGTATATTTAGTCTATCCCAGATCCGTTGGGACTAGTTTCGTGCAAATTCTAAACCCAGCGACATCGATGAGTGAATGATACCTATTAAGTGATTGGTGGATACTTTAACTACTTACTGTAACATTTCAACGAATTCACTCAATATATTCTTAAAACTTGACATACCACTTGACCGCTTTGAGCAAGTCAGTTGAAAAAACGCTATTGAGGAATGAAGGAGGAATATTGTATTCAGTTTTGAATTAGATAAAGGTAGCAGAGAATCATAGTATAGTTCTAAACGTATATAATAGGTATAAGAGAACGAATGTAAGTTTTGTGCACAGGTTTTTCGTAAGCCGAGACGATTTCGTGACAGTTGTGAAACGTATGAAGACATTGCCGATAAAAATTTGTGCAATGAACAGAATATTAAAAGAGTCAAAATAATTCTCCGGAAAGATCATTAAGAGATCTCCAGACTCAATAAAGAGGACAATGTAAAAATACAGTTTCTCATATTTTGATAAAAGATTTCTGTGATATTCTCTAATGGACGACCAAATAGATGGGAAAATTTGGTTGTCAATGACTAGTGATGCAATTTGGTGCCTCCAATATTATAATATGTAATCACAAGTAGACTGAAGTAACTAACTATTCAAATATGAGTATGAAACACAATCGACGAAGAAGGCCGTAGAATAAGAATATAACGTAGTATATTACTTTCCGAAAAACAAGCGTTGTATACGTGTTATTGTGAATTATGCTTTAGATTTATTGTGAAGCATTTTAATGAGTTTGGTTCAGAAACAAATTTTAAAAAAATGACCAGTTCCATAAAGCTTTTTGGTTTATTTTATTTATATCATACGCTAAATGTATTAGATATGTTATCTGAAAATATATCTTGTAATATGATTTCCTTGTATTTATAACATACCAATATTCTATAGCTGACCTGTGTATTGAATTATTTATTATCTGCACATATATAATAAATTTTCATATACTTTTCTCAATACATTGTAATTTTGCCCACTTCTATAACTAAATATATACTAATAATTATCGTTATAATGTGTATTTCTAACTGATAACATATTTTTAAAATATACACCTTACATTTTTTAAATTAATACTAAATTTTAAAAATATCTTTAATATTTCTTATTCCATATATGTTTAAAATGTTACTTTTAAATCGATTTAAATATCTTACAAAACCATTAAAATATTTTTATTAAGTATTTTATATTCATTCATATTTCAAGAAAACTAAACTTATTAGATGAACTTATTAGATAGTATTGAGAACTACATTCCATCTTCCGTGCTTTTATCAATCAAATATATAATTTTCTATCATCTGATGCCTGTAAGTAAGATAAAATATGTTAGAATATGTAACAGTCATATATAACAATTAAATAAATATATTAATAAAATAATTAGGTATTAAATCAAATAGAGAAGTTTTTATTTATAATATTGTTGTCTCGGTAAACTGACCTTTACAAGCCTGACTTAATACCAGTAACTTTTTTTTTATTCAGAGCATAATTTTTTGCGACACCCTAAAAACTATGTATTAAAATATTTGCCAGAATCTCCACACTTATAGACATTAGACATGCTAAGATAGTCTAAGAACTAAGTTTCTAAACAATGGATTTTGAATAGAAACCAAGATAATAATGAGTACATATTCATACTTTTTTCTTTTTTATTTGTTTAATTGGTAAGTCTTTGGCTAAATGTATAGCACTCGAGATTAATTTATAACACTCTAGATATTTTGCCAGCGTAGCAAGATTACTCCGAAATTAACAGCTGCTGCATGTGATTAGACAGAAAAACTGTGACTTGATTGGATATATGTATTTGTGAACGAATAAATGTCTGCTAACACTAGCCGTAATTTTATTTTTTCAAAGTTGCAAAAAAACAACATTAAGTCTGATTGAAAGAAATTGGCATTACTTTTTAAATATGTTAAATGCTTTGTTTTGACATATGTTTTTGTTGTGTTGAATATAACATGAAATATAAAAATTTTAAACAATAAAAATTAATTAATTTAAATAAAAGAAAATAAAATGAATATAGAATGGCAATGGTTAGAATTTTTGTCTTATATATATAAATTAATTTATTTTTCTATGTATTTAAATTTCTTAGTAAATGAAATGCTAATATTATTTTAACGGATGATTGCAGTTTTGCAATATATTTTCAGCGACCATTCACAATAGACTGATTTTTGGATTTGACTGCACTGAAATTTAAGACAAACATTTTTGCGAGTAAAACCTAATTTTGAAGATTTTAAAAGCATAACCTGCGAGAATTTTTTTGCTACTCTCGGCTTTAATAACTACACCAGTGAGAATCTCTTGAGAGAAATTTGAGATATGATAACTTTTGCTGTTGAACCAATTGAAAATAACTAATGAAACACTTAAGTTATGTGAGGTTAGGTTACTGACGCACTTAGACCATGAGGTCCATTGTGATACCCTTAAGAATTTGACACCTATCACTATAATCATTCAGTACTGACCACAAAGCAATTAACATGAGCTAGGGAAATAGAATTTAGCTCTCTTAGTGAATAGAAAAAGTGCGACCCTATGTAGGAGAGTCTATGTCTGACGAAAGCAGGACACTATAACAGAAAGTGTATTGGTGATTTCTCTTTGTCGTCTTCTATGCAGTGTCTATAGTGCAATGAGGTCCTGATATTGAGCCTCACAACATGTCCTCCCAATGGGCAAGTCCCGTTATAATTCTCATTATCTAATCAAATTCATAGTCAATCAAACTAAACAATTATAAAAGATAATTAATTAATAAATAATGTGAGTTGTAACATATAAAATTAAATAAAATATTTTCGTTAAGATAGTTTAACTGGTGTAAATATTTGATTTTAATTATTTGAAAATTAATTATAGAATTTTGCATATTATATAACACCTCATGTGTGAACAATAAATTTAAAATATTAATATGTACAAGTAGAGATACATGTATTTATCAATTTAAAATATTGAAAGTTCAAAGAACATTAATCACATATCAAATTCACCCATGCTGAGATTTACCTGATATATTCTTCTGAATAAAATAGCATTAAATTCTTATGCCAGCATGAATTTCACACTTATTTATATTTGTTACCTGCACTCGAACACAAGACGAAGCTGTATATTATAGTGAACCGGAAACGGAAACCCACTTTACTTGGTAATTTTTATTAAACACGTGCTTGCTGCACAAGTTGTTCCCATCAAAAATCGAAATTGCCAGTAACATTACGTAAAATTCGCATAAATATAAAATTTTGAATTACTTTGAACATTTGTTGTGTCTTAAAATATTTATGCGTATCCTTTCTGCTATGTGTCGACACACTTTGTACCACACAATCCTTTTAACCTAAATACACAGACCTCTACGTCGTGCTTGTTGCGCACTCCGACACCAACAATTCAAAGGCTCGAAGGACCTTATTTACAAACATTTTTTAACAAAACACTTTCCTTTTGAATACGAAATATGTTTTTCGGATTGAAGTGCGGATGTGTGCCAACAGAGCAGGTGCAAGTTGGTTGACTTGCCACAATGTTGCCAGCGCTAATAAATTTCCTTGCTTACATTCTGTAGCCTTACATCCTCTTACAAATGGCTTATGTTTGTTTATGTGTAATAATGGCTGTGTAATGTGTAGAAGGCGTTCGCTTATGCAGCAGCGCAAACCCGAAATGCTTAAATTTGGCCACAGAAATTTAGTCTGAGGAAGTTTTATGTTTAATTTGCTACATTTGTAAATATTTGCTCTACTCGCTTTTATTAAGGTTTGTTTGGTTGTTCTTGTTTTTTCTTGAAACATTCACAAGATTATGAGCACACATTTCGCATTGTTTATTTTACACTCGAAACGCAAGAAAAATATTAAAAAAATCATAATAAACATTTTTTATGAAGAATGAAAAATGAAATATATGAACATTTGATACTGAAAAGTATAATTTATGATATCTGTATTCGGGTACTTGATTTACTTCAATTTAAGGCCGAAATCTCAAACGAGATGGTTGCTTTCTTCATTTGCTCATATGAAACTCTTTTTTGGAAATATCATATAGTGAAAGTAACAAATATGGTTTTCGTTTTCATTATGGAGAAGTGATAAAAGGGGTTCTAATAGTGATATGTTCTCGTTACTGTATATAGTTAAATGTAATAGAATATAGCCCTATGAAAGTAATTTGCAAATTTTGCAATCTTTTACAAGAAACAAATCGAAATTAAATTTGGTTTTTTAATTTTTGAGTTGTTACGTCTAAAATATTTTAAACTCGGTTTTGATTTTTTAAAACAAAAATTCCTAATATTTTTAAAATTCCTAATATTAGGAATTCGGCTGATGAAGGCAAAAGCAAATTTGCCGAAATACGTATAGAAATATACTAAAAATAACGATCGAAATAAAAGAAACAATTCTTAAAAAATCAAAATCGATTTTGAAATCAAATTATTTGAAAAATAACAAGACTTAAATAAGAGACATTTGAGATTGAAGTCAAATAATCACAAAAATTGTTACTGCTTTCTTCGTATTTTTTACTGACCGTACAGCTGTTTTGAATATTATTAAATACCTACCATCATTGTTTTTGGAATTATTTCATATCAAATTAACAAAACTTTAAGTTTGAACATATAAGTCAAATACGATTTTGGGTTAGTTAGCTAATGAACACGGACTCTGGATACAGAAACCAAAATTTAAATTCCTATCTCATTGTGATGCCATTGAAGTTATTAGAAGCATGCGAGCTACACAGACCATTGTTTTCAATGGTTTCAGTGGTTTCACGTTTCAGTTGATGTTAAGTATAAATTTAGTTTCATTACTTCTGGCCGGTTACTAAAAAAACGGTTTCTTAAATAATAAAGCCATTTTGTCAGTAGTCATGAGAAATAAAAAGTGATTGATAAGAACTACTATTTGAAGTTAAGCACATGAACTGCTAGCTTGATGAAGCCTAAACAATTTTTGGTTGTTCTCTAGTCTAGTTTAGATCATAGGATTTAAGCTATTTTGTTGTTTGTGCTAACCTAACCTTTATTATTATTCTGTACTCATCTTTCCTTTTAATTAAATCTTTAATCTTTAATTTACTGTTGATGAGTTAAATTTGTATACTATCTTATATGTAAATGATTTATGAGATCGTAACAATTATTATTAGATTTACTAGGTATATTGTATTAGATCGTAATTAATTGTTACTTTATATCATTATTTTTTTTATATCAATATTGATTAAGTTTTTAACAAAATATTAATTATTTTTTCTAATTTAATTATAAATATTTATCACCTTTACAATGTGTTCATGGCATCTTAGTACAAATTTTTTCACAAAATATCTAAGTTTAAGTTTTTATTCCTTTTTTATTTGGCATTACGAATGACCTATAAATCAAAAATTATCTATTAGTATTCCATTAATTATCTCATTATGGTTTTATTATCATTTCACTATGATTTCAAAGAGCAATTAAAAGTGTAATTTCAATCAATAAATATAAATTAAGAATGATAAAGTGCTTTCTTTTGCAATTCCGACGATAAATTAAAAAGAGTTGTTTTTTTGTCTTTATCAGTTTTAAATGGATTAAAATCCTCGTGAACTCTTATTGAAGTAAAAAAATTTTTTCAGTTTTCTATTAAAAATTCAAAACTATTTGTAAACGTATTTATGCTGAAAGCGATTTGAATTTCTTAAATATTAAAAGAAACTTTTTTGTAAATTTTGTGTAACTTTAACCAGTAATTAAAACATTTCTTTAAACAAAGGGGATCCATTAGCAAATATTCATTAAAAAATGATAACTTAAATTGTTTTGTTAGTGGTAACGACCTCTTTATTGTCGTTCCTTAAAGCAACTGAGCAAATACAAAGAGTGAATACAAAGTTAAACCACTTGAAACCAATTTAAAAAATAAAAAATCCATTTTTTTCCCAGCTAAAGTTTTTCTAGTGACAACGGAAAATATTTATTTTCCCTGTGACTTTTAGGATTATGAAAGTAAAGTTTTCTACTCTAACATTATATTGCCACAATTATTGCAAAAACTATATTCATGCTACAAAAGTTTGCAAAATTAAGATAAATATAATATACAAAAGTACAGTTTGGGGACAGGAATCGGCAGAGAACGAACATGACACAAATACATTATGTGCTAATATATTATAAAAATGATAATGTGTGATATATAGTTTATACGTGTGTAATATAATATATAGGCGTAGAACCAGATATAATCATTAATATGTAAATTATTATCATTTTTCCATCCTGATCTCTTATAAATGTAATATTTCATTACTGAAACAAATGGTAATAGTCTTGCATCAAAGTTATTGAAATCTGGAACTTATTGGTACGAGTGTAATGTATGAACTAAACATCTATTTTTCGCCATCATTGGCCTGGTATTGTAATTGCGAATCGATGATATTATAGGTAATTCGAAATATTCACCTTAAACCTATGTATCTTAAAAAGTGCAGATATTGATGGCTATATGTACACAAATCCACTCATTTTGCAAAAAGTAATTGATCGCTATAATATTTCAGGTTTACCTAATGAGTAAAGCCTTGCAACGAAAGACGGTATTGTATTAGTTATCATTTCCGGATATTAGGTAGACTTTTACAAAATATTTCGAGTTAAACGCATTGCAAGAAACGTTCGAAAAATTCTCAAACTATTCTATTAAGAGAATGCCTTTTTCTTAATAATTTGGGTTTATAAAACAGCAAAGAAATAAATGAAATATATCAATTACCCAATGGGTAATTAATAAGAATGTTGTCTTTCTTGGTCACAAACACACCTGCCATTGTCGCTTGGGGATATAGTTGGGGATGTAGTGACATTATCGTGCAACAAAAACCTACTACTTGTGTTTTGATATTCTAACAGAACTTATAGATAATAAGCGATCACCGTTAAGTTTTCTGCTATGAAGCGAACATATATCACTGAATCGAAGAATATGGCTTTAGAAAATAACCATATTTCATCAGCATTTGAAGTGGCTAATATGTTTAACGAGTTGTTTTGGAATACTTTTAATATATCATTGCTATGATGAACTTTCCGTGCTCAGAGAGGACGAAAACAAGTTCGGCATTTTCAATGAATTCATAGAATGTGTTTTTATTAGTTTGAGATGAGTAAAGTTATAAGAAATTTATCAGTATTATTTTTATTATTAAATGCGCAATCTTTCAATTTGTTATAGGTAATTGAAAATTTGTCATTTTGCCCGCTTGGAAAACCAAAAATGGTTAGCCAACCCGACCAGCAAGCGTATGCTAAATAGCAAGCGTTCGGGAGTACGGTTGCAATGAGGTATAGCTAAGAACAGTTACTTGTTGATGGATAAATCCCCCGGATATATAATGTTCAAAAATAGTGTTTACCTCAAAAAAATACTAATATCAGCAGTTAAATACATATTAGTTCCATGTAGCTATGAGTCAGTTAATACTTAAATAACATTACATTGTATATAAAAATTTTAGTTATCTATATCAATAGCGGCTATTTTTCTTATTTTATTTATCAACTGAAAAGTCTTCTGAACTCATTACAACTGGACTGCCGAACGCTTGCTTTTTTGGTTTTCCAAGCGGGCAAAATGAGAAATTTTCAATGACGTATAATTGATTGAAGGATTGCGCATTTAATAATAAAAATAATATTAATAATAAGAATAAAAAAATAATACTGATATGGTTAGAAGCTAACTAATTAGTAACTTGTAACTATTATATGCATTGCACTCGATAGATATTTCTATAATTTAAGAACTAATAGACAATAATAGAAGTTAACTAGAGATAGTAAAATACTTTCTTAGAAGTGTAGATTATTAAAAATGTTCATAATAGTGTTGATTTCGAAATGTGTTTACAATATAATAGTGTAGAACAGGACTGTCCAAAGCGGCCTATTCGGCTTACGACTAATATTTGTGCAGCCTGCATCTCTAGTCTTCCACAATTAGGCAAATTTTTCTTTTTTATAGTTTAATGACATCACATTATTTTATTTGTATGGTATCTCAAATAAATTAATTAAAATGTTTAAAATAATTTATTACACTTCACGTTCATTTATTTAATTGACAAAGACTTTAGTATATATATATTTCTCTGTACAGCTGATTCAAAAAACTCGTATCTAGTGCCGTAAATTATTACATTAAAAATAAAATATTTTTCATGTGATAGCAAATAATATTATTAAGGTTGATATTGATAAAATTAAATACTTAGGAATCACGTTTGATAAGCGATTCACTTGGCACAAGCACATACAAGTCAAAAGAAGTAGTTGCACAAAAACACTGTATTGCTTACAACCACTTTTCAAACATAACAACCTTAGCGCGAAGAACTGAAAGCTAATTTATAGCCAGATAATTAAACCAGCACTAATTTATAGGTGTATAACAAAGCTGCCGATTCTACTATCCAAAAGCTACAAAGTTGCTCAAAGTCAGGCTCTCCGAAGGTTCTTCAAAGTGTCATGGTACATCCGTACGAATGACATGCTAAGAGACCTTAGAATGGATCCGGTCAAAATATGTATAAGGGACAGAGCTCTGAAGCTATAGTACTGTCTAATCTCAGAGTAATCACTAGCGGCACGAGGCGGTACGCTGATTTTAGATCAATCATTGAATAAACACGAAGATTATGAGGAATACTCAGATTAGTCAGTGAGATGGATGGGACTCTGCAGAAACCCTCAGCTATCAAAGAGTAAAAGTGCTTAGATGCACTAACTCGGAAAAGGCTCAACATAAGAATTGTAAAAGATAAATTAATGAAAAATTAATAAAACTAAATTTATCATTATGGCTATTCATATATTTTTTCACCAAAAAGTTATAAACGTATGTATTTATTTTTGCGGTCCTCCAACCTATTCTATTCTGGTCTGGACATTCATATACATATTCACATACATTCACAATAGTGTGGATTTTGAAATACTTTTAGAATCGTGTTCTACAATAAAAAGTTTGAGAATATGAAGAAAATCATATTAATGGTTTAAATTAGTTTAATTATGTGTTTATAAGAGCTCTCTAGTTTTAATGTATTTTAACTAATTAAGAAAATAATTCATATCACATATTTGGTGGAGTTTTTTTTGAATTAGTGATAAGTTGGAAAAATATTTGTTCAAATATAGGAAGCAGCGAACTTTAAATAAATAGTTTATTTCAGGGGCCGAAAAATTCATTTAATTTTAATATCTTTTTTGTAGGCTATTAAGTCAACTCGATTTTATTAACAATAAAAGAAAATCGTGTATATAATTATAATTTTTATTTAGATATTTTTTGTCCAATATTTCTAATTCTTCTTTAATTTCTCTATAAACTCTTGAAGACGACTACGGAGGTGGTCGAAATATTG
>NC_051847.1:138220027-138227107 GCF_002237135.1 Teleopsis dalmanni | reverse complement strand
AAATAATAATCATGTGATACTAAGGTTCAAAATCTCTTCTTGTGGAATTTTTCTTATACTTTCGTTCGTTTTTAAAAATTTGGAGCCTTTACACCTTCCGATTAAATACTTCACAGCACCAGAATATAACTTCTGATAGTTGCAACGTATCTCCGTAGCTACTTAAGGATTTTCACTATTTTCATTACCACAGCTGCAACAATTTGACATGTTAATTTATTCCCAAGTAGAAAAATGAAGCTCATCACAAAAATTAACGGGAAATGCAACTACTAACGGAGTGAACTATTATTAATTAGTTTTAATGCATTCCATGCTGTAAAGTAATACGCCCTAAAATAAACATATAATAGCTTGAGGTAGAATTGTCACTGAAGCAGTGCTGCCAAATCAGCACCTGTCAAACAATGACACTAAATCAACATGTACACAGGTTAAGACAATATTTTTTAGTTAGATTTAAGTCTCATCTCATAATCTTAAACAAAAAGTAGTGAATTTATTTTAACTAATCTTGGTGTACTTGGTGCAACGCCAAAACAAAATCAATTATATTTTGTGTATCTGGCAAGTTTTGACAATTATGAAAGTTTGGTTAATTTTTTTCAAATAATTGCAGTATGCCTAGGAGACTTTTTATAAAATTGTAAAAGTGAAAATCCTTCAGTAATAAAATTCCCTCATTCGAAAGGAATGAACAGTTAAATTAAAAATGGATTCTGTTCTCGGCTTTGCATTATCGTTAACAACAATAAAATATTGGAAAGCTGAATTTAAAAGTGGTCGTACGAGAGTTATTGTTGAAGAGCGATCGGGTCGTTTAAAAGAGGTCACCACTATTAAAAACATTGAAAAAGTCCACGATATTGTACTGGATGATCCAAAAATTAAATTATGTGAGATAACAGAGATGAGAAACATATCAAATGAATGTGTATCGAAAATTTTACATGAATATTTGGATATGAAAAACTTTCGGATATATTATTTCACATTTTAGGGAAAACAATAAGCCCGGGGTAGTCGTTCCCAAACGACTACAAATTCAAAAATCTATCAGAATCTATCAGATATCTAATCAGACTATTTGGACTACTAAAGAGGGAAAACATCAGACTACTATTCCATATTATTGGATTATATATTTTTATTGGACTATATTTGTTGAATTTTATATTTTGCAGGATAATGCACTCGCTCAACGAGAACCGTGACATATTTTGGAGGACTTGATAAATCGTATTATTTAAAAGCAATCTAAATGTTGAGAGATCGTTAAACTCGGTATATCGATCTAAAAGACTATATTGAACCATAAAATATAATTTTGCAAAAAAAAAATGCGTTTTTTATTACTTAGGTCGTGTGTTTATCAATTTACCTAGTATTTAAATTCAGTCCATCTCTGCTTTACTCATTATTCGGTTCCTAGTTTTTTTTCGACAAAGAAAGTTTCGATTTATTAAGGAAAAAATAGTATGTTATGAATAGAAAAAGTGGTATATAGAAAACTCTTTAGATAGTAGAGAAAAAAGTAGCATTTGTGAACATTTAAAAAAAAATGGTCAGTTTGTTGGAAATATATCATAAATTTATTATTAATTCCTTATTCCCTTATTAACAACAGTTAATTTATAAAACTATTTCTCTTGATGTAATGTATTGGAATATTTGACTTACACTCGCTCTAATTAAAATTTCATTTCATATAAAAGTCTTCCGATGAAATAAATAGTTATTTTATAAAATTCCATATCAACAGGAGAGAAAAAGACACTTTTCAATAAGTTGACTAAATGTCGATTCGAATAGAATTGGTTCATAAGAGTTTCATGCTATTGTAATAAATATAAGCTCTATTATACTCGCACTTCTACTCGTATATAACATCTATTAAGCTTTCTCATGCCCACAGGTGAAGTTACTGTTTCTAAGTAAAATTGAAATTAATGCCCCAAAATTTTGTATACAAATTTTGTATGAAAAGAAGATTAAAATTGATTTTTATGTGGTAAAATAATGACAGCAAATTTCTCAATATAAATTTTTTACTTACTCGTATTTTTAAAATATTCAAAAGAATTCCACAAAAAATTTAGACAGGCTATTGTACGTGGGCTTAGTAGGTCTGGTAGTAGCATCCTGCAGGAGCAAGGCGTATGAGGAACATACTTTTACTTGTTGTGCGAAAACTCTCACGACGTCCATTGTTGCTTTTATACTCGGTATTAATATTGATGTTTGCTGCATAATGACTGCCTCAAATAGCAGGCAGTGTAAAATTTTTTGGAATTTACTTCATTTTATACTGTTTTTATCGTTCAATGTTGTAGGTGACTAATAAATTATTCATAAGTTTTAGCCTCGAAAACGGCTTTACTGGTACCTGAAAGAAACCTACGCAGCCACGCAACTACGTAAACTGAGAGATGGAGTGTGAAGTTAGGCGAAATTGAGTGCGAGATAAACTTGTGCCTAACAGATGTATATGTATAGCTTGTATATATGTATATATAGATGTATATATATTATCTACAAATATACTTATATATATATGTATGTGCTTGGTTATATTTTGTATATATTTTCTTTTATATACCAGCTTTATCAAAATTGTTTTTATTTAAATTTACGTATCACACGCAAAAGTTTGTTAAAATTTTGAAAACATTTAAGTACTTTAAATTGCAAATTGAGTTTGTAACAACGCCAGATAAAAATTCTATTCCAAGCGAAATTTAAGGATATGCATTAAATTGTGAAGGAATCAAAATTGAATTTTTCAAGTTTGAAACGTCATTCTTGGCAAATTTGGCGTGTAATTCTACGACAGTTCAGTTCAAATGGGGAGAATTACTCATATTGATGTCAGCATAAATATATGCTGACAAGCATATTGGCGTTGATGGACAGACTGTCTGACGCTGTTTCTCATAAATTTGCAGATTCGTTCGCAGTCAGTGGTTTCACACAGTCTAATGTTATAGTGGTACATAGTTTTCACAGGATGATTTGTACTTAACTTGTTATGAATATTAAATTTCAACTACAGAGTCAAGTCAAGCACTTTCAGAATTAATTTTGCTATTTTTCACAGTTAGATATATAAATATACATCTATTAATGAATTTATTGATTAGTTGTTAGATATTAGTTGTTATTATAGAAATTTAATTATGATATTCCGATTAATGGTCTTCATAGTTATAAAAAACTCTTAATACAGTAAAGTCTTTAGAAACTCTTTAAAGGTTGGGTCCATATAGCAAATTTATTTAAGTGAAATTAATAATTATTTTTTTCTTAGCAGATTACGTGCTGTCATTTACAATACAATTCACCAAAAAAGTTAAGTTTTCTCTAGGCAGCTTCTTACCGGCTAAGAGTTACTGGGTATCATTTTCATCACAACATTTGCTTCTAGGAAGAAAGTTAAGTTCATGGTAATAGTTACTGACTATTATAATGATTTATCTTATTAATTATGAATTTATTATAATTATCCCATTGTGAATATATTAAATTTATTTTATTCATTAAATAATTTAGCCAAAAATAATTAAATCATAATTTAAATACCCTCCAAAATATATTATTGGAAATTTGGAATTTAAATAATATTCATTTGAGGTATTTAAAAGCATTTTTTCATTAACAAAAATCAATATTAAATAATATTGAGAGCAATTGAAGAGCTAATTTTGATGTCATTGAAATTTAGAACATAGCAATCTCTTAAGATCTTGTATCTTATTCATCCATTGAAATATTCTAAATATGTTTTCAATGGAAAATTGAAAAATCATCCATGTAAAAATTGGCTTATTCATTTAATTCTATCATATCTTATCTGCTAGATAATATTAAATCTTGGAATGGACAAAATCAGCAATAGAAGCAATAGAACAAAGAAAAGTAAGAACAACTTTCTGCATTCAGACTGAACAAATATTTATTTGTTAATATAACTAATATATAAAAATACATTATAATCATTATTTTATGATTATTTATGATGAGAGTAAGAATTGCTTGATAAAAGCTCTACTGGCGTTCTAACATAGTATATTTCTGAAAATCAAAATCAGGTAAAAATTCAATTAATTTTATTATTATGAAAAGAGATTTTGCTGTTGTGGTTCAGTACTCTTCGAAATTTCTCTGAAAATCAAAGTATAAAAATTTTGACTGACACATTAGTATCATTTAAGGTAGGAAAAACTTATTTAGTGATCTTGAAACTAGTAATAAAGTACTATATGCAGAGGATCTATATTTTGTTAATGCAGTCAAATTAGGGTTCTGTGTATTTTAGTGCACGTTGGTATTAAGTCGATGAACTTGCTAAACAAAAATAGTATTTTTTATTTATTGTCCTTAAAGATTACAATATTGGAAGTTTGAATAGTTAATAATACATATTGTTACGGAAAACAATAATTTTAATTGCAAATAAAGTTCGGTTTAATTTAACGATTCCTTGGAAGTAATAATATATATTGATAATAAAATAATAACAAGATCAGAATATCACCACTTCAATTTTTTCAGCATATTAATGCGTTGAGACCTCAATTATAACTTCCACGTTTTAAGTGAAAGCTCCATCATCTGTCCAGAGAGCATCGCGCTTCATTCAATCTGTCGTCAAATCATTTTTCCGTAAACTATGATTTGGTAAAAGGGAATTAAAACCAAATTTAAGAAAAATAGTTTTTCTGCAAAATTCAAAATTTTCCTGAGGCATTTGTTTATAAAGGTTTGAAGTTTATGAACCAGGTTGTTGATTGTAAGCCAGGTTTCGCAGCCGTAGAGATGAACGCTCTTGACATTAGTGTCAAGAGTATAACCGTAGCTTGGTATGCCGGAAAAGTATTGAAGACCTCCATAATTTATTCAGCAACGAACGGCGGACCATGCCTTGTTAATTCGGTTTTGTATATCGGCTGCCGCGCCACCATGCGGCGATATTATGCCGCCTAAATATGTGAAGCTGTTTACTTTGTCGATTTCTATATCGTTCAGGTTGAATTTGCTGGTAGGGTCAGAATTATTTATCTTTATTGTGCTTTCGTCTTTGCCGTGTTCACTGTAATGCCAACTTTCGCGATTCGTGAACTAAGTCGTTGATGTCGTCAGTATATTCTAGATCCTTGAGGTGCTTTGAAAGCCCCCGGCGTATACCCCGTTGTGACTGGTCTATAGCTTTAGTAAGGTCGTCGTCTAACACAATTAAGAACAAAAATAAAATAAAAAATATAAAATATTACAAATATTAAAATTATATTATTTTATAATAGAAGAAAAAACATTTTGCTTTCTTTTAGATAGAACAGCGCAATAAATTAGTAAGCACAGATTAATTTTTAGGGTCAGCGTAGACGCGTGACCTACTTAAATATTCTGCCTTTATCTGTTTTCAGACCCGCAGTTAAAGTTTTGTTTCAGTATATTTATATATTTTTAATTCTATTTTATGGTATGTAATAAATTTTACTTTTTTGCTTACATTAATTAAGATTGTCAATAAAATAGCTATTCATACTGTATATATGTTAATAGGTCAAGGCAAATCTAAGAATTAGAATAGTAATTAAAGTAAAATGCAGAAAAACTGACTTCTATAAATCATTTTGTATTATCAGTTATCAGTTTGTAGTGGTTCATTCCAATAAGATTTTTGTGTCAGCATTTTTAGCGCAATTTAATTTCTATCAATATATAAACAAACTTAAAAGTTTTCCGAATACTTTTTATTTGGAATGCATTAAATTAATTTCACATTTCAAGGATTTCTTATTACTATGAGAGTATATTGTATAAATTTTATGCTTTCTTTTGATATTTAACTGACCGCATAAAAACTTTCACAGGATTTTTGTGCTCACTTTCAATACCGATGAAAATGTCAATGTGTCGACCTTATCATTCACCAGAAAAGCATAAATCCTATAATGAGAAAGTAAGCCACAGCTGCGCCAGCTTGTCATATGCCACTAAATACATGAAAAAATCTGCTTTTTCCGCACTCAAATAAGAAGACATAAACATGCAATGTAACATTAAAATTCCATTTGCGTTTTACTGATATGCAACATAAGTTGAAGATAATCAAATAAACAGCAGCAATTTTATAAATCCTTTGCAGGCATTCACCAACAGTTCACATTGAATATAAAGCAGCCAGTAGTGAAAATTGAGATTGAAAAGAAATAGCAGAGAAATTCAGTTAAGTATCGTATTCGGACCAAGAAACCTCGAAGGGCACAAAATCAGGGAAAATATAAATTTTAATTTTTTTAGGGGTTTCTACTCTTCGCAAAGAAAAGAAATTCTTATTGACAGTTTTAGAAAAATAAATTTTAAAACTTCAGCAGAAATTAATTTTTGATTAAATTTTATTTATTTTATTTTGTCATTTTTAAGTTTTGTCATTTAAAAACATTAAATAATTCAGAACACTTGCGGCCAAAAAACAAAAGAAAAAGAAGTTAAGAAAGTTTTTCACTTATAGTATTTTCTTTTCGTTTCTTTTCTTCTTTACTTAAATACCGCATTAGAGCGAGAGGAGCAACATGCAACTATGTTAATTGGTTTCATAAATGCAAAACCCAAACTTTCCACAAAAGCGTAGAATATGGAAATCATTTTCATTGAAAAAAAAATATGGCAACACCGTCCGCTATAATGAAAAATGATTCCAGCACTTAAATTTGCAGCGTATCGGTGGCGTATGCGCTCCTCTAATTGAGCGTTAAGTTCGCCATTTTTGTTTTGCTATTAGGCGTGCATTGCACAGGAAGAACCGCAAAAAGTACAGTACAAATAAAAAGGAAAATGTTAAAAACCAAAAAAACGCATTAAAAATGATGTTTAATTAATTTTCTGTATTCATAGGTGTCAATGCGCTCATTTATCCAGAAAGCAAAGGCGTTGATGGCGTTGATGTCGTTAATGCTGCAAAATGGGTGTGAGAAGTGCGAATTTTGGCACATCTAGCTTGGTATTGCTGTGGTCCTGCAGTATTGAGTCTTTTTGTATGTTCGCATGTATGTATGTGTGTGTGTGTGTGTGTGTGTG
>NC_051847.1:138216080-138219927 GCF_002237135.1 Teleopsis dalmanni | reverse complement strand
TAAATGACATATAAAAATGAGGAACATAAATTATTCAAAATCAGAAAAAGGAGACCACAACACTTACCACAACCTTTTACTTATTTTGCGTAATCCTAAATCTCCCAAGTGTAAAATCTCTGCAATGTACAATTTAACACCCTTTTAATCTTTTGGACATGGTGCAGCAGGTATTACAGCATCCAGTATTTCCTTTAAGCACAAGTAACAACACGAAGCAGCCAAGAAGGCAAGTATTTTCGCAACTTCTTAGCACTTCGGTTAAAGTGCAACTGAATATTTCATCAGCTTTGGTGCAACTTCTTGTGTACTTAAAATCAACAAATATATTCGCACTCACATTTAAAGTCGCCAGAATGTAAATGCAAAAATAATAAAATAAAATGTATACATTATGCACGTAGGTAGTGCAGGAGGTGCTAAAGGTGCCAGCGGAAGTAGTTGCAAACTTGCATTTCCGCTAAATAAACAAACAATTTTAAACACAAAATTGTCTGTTGCTAAGCTGAGGTGCATTTCGGTTTTCGGTTTTCGGTTGTTGAGCCTGTTCCACTGGTGCTTCCCAGAGTAACACCACAGTTTGGCGCTATTAAAGTTTTCTGAATCCTAAAAAAATATTTTACTATAAAAAGGTTTTATTTATTTCTTAATAATTTCCGGCTTATACCAGCAATTTCATGCTCTTATTTCTGTCGGCACAATTGTACAAGGACTGCTCGTTTTGGTAAGGATTATTTCCTGACAATTTAATGAAGTACAATCACAGTAACATTTGCACCATTAAGTGATGAGAGGAAATTACGCTGTTGGGACTCATGTTCCAACTTTAGTGTTAGCCAAATTATTACTTTTGTACATAAAAAGAAGTGTTTAACGAGTACTGCACAAAATATATTATATGATAGTAGCAGATGCTCACAAAGGACGAGAAGATATTCAGAATTTTTGGGCTGAAACTGATATGATACCATTTTATTGAATTGGATGTAGAGTCCTCAGATGGTAATTTAGTTTTCCGTTCTTAATTGATAAAATAACAAGTTTAATTTAAACTCAAACATTTTATAAATGTAAGAGGTGTAAGAGGTGTGGTTGACAACGACTGAAAAAGGACTGTCAGACGTAGACAATGATAGTAAATATCTACTTAAAGAAGTTATTGAACACAAGCATTCTTAAAGACAGTGTTCCAATTGATGCTACTATGCATACCTGAACAGCGAAGGTGGTTTCTGTTATTACAACTGTTGCATTTGACTGACGTGGTGAGAAGTGTTTGACTTCGATCATTAGTGGTAACTTGAGAAAAAAATGGCCGAAACTGGTTTTTAGTTTGAAAAACTTCTCGCTGCTTATAGAGAACAAATACCAAATAGACACTTATGTGCTGGTATAACTCCTTTTGGGAATGTTGAATGGCGCGTAGTCGTCAAAATTTATGACTAGTTTCAAGACATAGACCCGGTCGCTTCTTTAACCCTTTTTTAAGTAAGATTGAATTGATAAGCTCACTTGGGCACAATTGTTGATTTCTTTGATAATTGATAGTAATGGACACAATTTATCAGGTATTATTTCTTCATTCAATATAAAATATCCAAGTAAGTACTTCATTCGTTCGTGGAAGCTTTTCGAACCACATCTGAAATCACGTGATCAATTATCCTTGAAACTGAAAACATTTGTAGTCTTTATCATTTGTACAGCTTGAGATATGATCATTTGAAAATTGGTCTAAACTGCATATTAATACTAATTAATTAAATAATATTTTTATTTAAAAAAATAAGTTTAAACAAAATTGCGTAGATGATGAAGTCAGATTTTGTATAAATCTGTGCCGCTTGTAAATGAAAGACCTTTATGCATCAGTGGCAAGCAAATTTCTAGCACATATCCAGAATCTCTCAGTATTGTAAGATGACAATATAATCAACAGCGACTTGTTCAAATTTCTATAATAATTCTTAGATTGGTTTTGTTTAGTTTCATATAATTTTCACAACATTTAAAATTGAAAATCCGTAAAAGTAATGTTGATTGAGGTAGCTTTTTCTGCTTTTCTAATTACTTCTGAATTAGTGAGAAGAGATTACTTCTAATTATGCTACAAAATAGTTTCAGTCCTGAACTTCTTTAGCAAGTTTGTCTGCTAAAGAATCCTTAATTATTTCAGCTAAGAATATTTTTAAAATACCTTCTGCTCAAAAAGTATACGGATTTTGTTCTTTGTTAACTAGTCATTAAGTATATGGAAAATTCTTGTTATACGCGATTTTTTGACCAAACACGGCACCACTGTTATCGCTCAGGCACCATATTCGCCAGATCTGGATCTGTGCGACTTTTTCCTGTTCCCGAAACTCAAACACTTGCCCCTTCGTGGTAAGCGTTTTGAGTCTATTGAATCGGTAGAAGAGAATTTGCCGAAGGAACTAAAAGCCATATCTTCACGGGCCTACGAAAAGTGTATGGAAGATTGGGTTAAGCGTTGGCATATGTACATTAAGACCGAAAGGTTTTCGGATATTCTCATTTAAAATTCGCGCGCTGTATATTTTTCGATATTTTAAGTTTATGTAGTTTGGCAGCACTGTCCTTAATTACTATGCCAAAAATGAGCGCGATCTGTCAGACAGTTCGTTTACGGCAGCTGTTGAAACCAGTTCACCTCAGTAGTGCGTTGCGAAAAAAACAATGGAAAAAATATTGAACAAATAGTTTGCATCAAATTTTGTGTTTCGAACGAAATTTCGTGTGCAGAATCGTTGCGAATGCTACAAAAGGCTTATGGGGGAATCAGTTTTATCGAAACTCAAGTTTATGAGTGGTACAAAGCCTTTCAGGACGGTCGTACGACCGTCGAAGACATGCCGCGTTCTGGACGACCTTCGGCCTCTACCACCGACGAAAACATTGAAAAGGCAAAGGAAATCGTGTTCCAAAATCCTCATGTGAGTGTTAGAGAGATAGCACGAGAGCTAGGCATCGGTCGTGAGAGCTATCCGCCGTAAACGGCCTCAATTGTGGAAGGATAATTCATGGATTTTTCATGACGATAATGCTCCCTCGCACCGAGCCAACATTATCAACGATTTTAAGGCCAAAAATTCAATAAATACCATCGAACAGCCACCGTATTCACCTGATCTTGCACCGTGTGACTTTTTCCTGTTTCCCAAACTCAAATTACCACTCAGAGGAACGCGTTTTGAATCCATATAAGACGTAAAACAGAATTCGCAGAGGGAACTCAAAGCCATACCGGAAAGCGCCTATAAAAAATGTTTTGATGATTGGAAGAAACGTTGGCATTTGTGTATCGCTTCTAATGGAGCATATTTTGAAGGAGATAAAATAAATATTGATGAAGATTAAGAATTTTGCGTTTTATTTAAAATTTCCGGAAACGTTTCGGTCACAATGTAAAATGATAAAATTGAATACTAACAGTTAAATGTTACATTTTATGATTAGTAATGATAAGTATAATTAAAGAAAAATTTGTAGTATTGACACAATTTGACGCTGACACTCAGAATTAGTAGGCAGTCTAAGAAGATGAAGATATATGTATATATCAAACAGCTATCGGTACGTTTCTTTTATTATAAGTTAGATTAAAAAAATATAAAAATAATAGTTTGCTTTTTATGTGAGGATATTTTTACCAAGATGAATCAGCAAATAAATAATAAAAACCTTTTTGCTTAGTCTATTGAAAAACCCAAATATGATGCCTTTGTTTAACCATTATCAATCCTATATATAATTTTTATTACTGTATACTTTTACATTTAATAAAGTTACTATAACTGTTTTTTACAGCCTATTGAAATTGGAAAAA
>NC_051847.1:138191231-138215980 GCF_002237135.1 Teleopsis dalmanni | reverse complement strand
TAGGTGGACCCACTAATATAGCGAGAAATACCAACTTTGTAGTTTAGCTGTAGTGCAGCTGTAGTTTAGCTGTAGTTAAATTCTAGTTTAGTTATAGTTCAGCTGTAGTTATGTTTTGAATAGCTGTAGTTTAGTTCAGGTTTAGCTATAATTTAGCAACTACAGTTTAGCTATAGCTAAATTCTAGTTCAGCTGTGGTGAAGTTATAGTTTAGTTGTAGTTTTGTTCGAGTAAAGCTGTAGTTTAGTTCTAGTTTAGCTGTAGTTAAGTTCTAGTTTAGCTGTAGTTAAGTTCTAGTTTAGCTGTAGTTAAGTTCTAGTTCAGCTTTAGTTTAGTTCGAATCAGCTGTAATTTAGTTCTAGTTTAGTTACCGTTTAGTTCTACATTAGCTGTAGTTTAGATCTAGTTTAGCTATAGTTATGCTTTAGTTTAGCTGTAGTTATGTTCTAGTTAAGTTGTAGTTTAGTTGTGGTTTGGTTTCAGGTCAGTTGTAGGTCAAAGAAGTAGAAGAAATAGAGATAAGGGAAATGGAAATGAAAATGAAAAAATAAAAACTTGTTATTCTATGCTCAGTGCCAATATTATTTTATATATTAAATATATTTGCTTACTTATTCTTCTCAGTTATTCGTTACACGTTACTTTCGCCACAAACGAATGCGGCTTAGGTTGCAAATTTTAAAAGCTGTGCGCTTGAAGGACACTCGATGCAATGTTGTATTATAATTCTATTGTCTTTTCCAGTTGAAAAAGTAAAATGAAGGCATTCTCAAGTTTTGCATACAACAAAAGCACTTTTCGAACAATGCTGCCAAAGCAAAATAATATTATTTTCATATTTTATGTAATTAAATGCACTCGTGCTAAGGAGAAAGCGTATATTTCGTAAATTTAATTAATCGTTTTTGTTTTTAATTGTTAATATTAAATTGGTTTAAGGAAACTACTCTCAAACAAATAAAACTAAGCAAGAAAAGTATTTTAATTCTGATGCTGTGATGCTGGGATACTGTGATGCTGTGATGCTCTGCCATTCGAGAGGAGATGTGAATGAGTAATTAAAGCGCTCGTTTCTGTGTGCATTTCAATTTGTGTATCTGTCGTTTTGCGGAAAATATGCCCGCATATGTTGCAGTTTTAATTGCGTTTTTCAAAACCGCAAACAAACGTATACAGGCTCATAAGGACATACATATTAAGGATACACATAAAGACATTTACAACAAATTACACGCTCATAAAAAGGAAATTTTAAGCAACTTTCGTAATCTTACATTTCGTTCTATATTAAATAGAAGAATTTTCCAACTGCTCGGAAAGTTTAATGCGCTCCAAAGTAATATTCAACACTTGCGGTTGTTGTTTAATGTTAACGTATTTATGTCCTGATATGTAATTGCGAAAGTACATATGTAGCCTGTACTTGAGGATCCCCGCCTCACTTTCATATACTCTACTCTTGCATAAAAAGTTATTAAAAAGTTAATATTTTTAATATACTTTGTAAAAGTGGAGAGGCAAATTAAATTAAACAAATTAGTTGCATTTGAATTTTAATGTTTTTATTTTATGACGAAGTGGCATTTTGCATTTATTTACATTAAAAATTTTCTTAATTAATTGTTGAAATGTATGAATTTGTATCATTTAAGTAAAACTTTTATGTGACGTTAAGAAGTAAATTTAGATTTTATATGATTGTAAGAACTTAATAAACAACAAATTTTTAGCAGTAAAAAATACTTTAAAAAAGCAATAACAATTTTTGTGATATAAAGATATAACAAAATATTTGAAACAATTAACAAAATGCACAATATATATACATATATACGTAGTCTTCAAAAGTATACGAAATTTATAATTTGATGCAAACTGTAGTATCTATGAAGAGAATGAGGAGTCAGCCACACTTGTACTGTTAGAATGCCCATACGGAATAGGCTCCTGGGAATGTATATACTTACGGAAGCGGCAATAAAACTCCGTAAAATAGATGCTATACTACTTTTTATTGACGCAATAGGGTTTAGAGACCTATTATAAACCCAGAAGGTGGCATAATAGAGCCGACGGTTGCAGTGTCACATCCCCTAATAATAATAATAATAATAATAATAATATTATAATTTGAAAGATATAAACACCCCAACAATTTCTTCTTTCTTATTTTGGACTCACACGATAGTTTTGTTTGTCATTTTGGCTGTCAATTCTTTTTGCTTTCAATGCAAAATGAAAAATTTTGACAGTAAGAATTATATACAAAATTCTAATGTGAATCCCGTGTTAGTAATAATACTTTTAAGTATTTAGCGATAGCGCAAAGGTATCGTTCTGCAAGATTTTTAAACATAAATTAAATATATGTCTAAGATTATTTTATATATTGTACAAAAGATAACAACTCTTGTTTAATAAATTTTTCTAATTTTGTGTAATCTTAAGATCTATTGTATTTTGTAAGTTATATAAAAAACTATTTTTATTCATTTATTTGATATAACAATTCAATAAAATATGATCTACGCAAAATCTTATTCACCTGAAATGGAGCCATGTGACTTTTTTGTTCTTCTAAAGATAATATTACTTCTTCAAGAAAGGCGTTTACGGTACATTGTAGCTGTAAAAGAAAAATTACGGAAGAAGTCGAACTATGCCGAGGTCAGCTAAGGAAAAATGTATTCAGTGTCGTAGCCAGAAAAACATTAGGGAATAGATCCCTCCTTAACAGTATTAACTAGTGATTATACACTTTCAAGTTGGCAAAATAAATTTTGTTAGATTGACGATTTTTAGAGTTGTATATAATAATTGCAAATCATTTTTATACAATATGTAGAACTGTTCTGAGTTCCAGAACAAAACTCAGAGACATAACGCAACTTGGATATATTGGATATACGCTAAAAAAAGAACCAAAAACTAAGAAAACAAGCCTTGAAATAAAACCCTTGAAGAAGCAGAGGAAGATGTCGCCAAAAAACAAACTGGAGACGATCTATTATAAATGCAATTAATGCCGTTTTACCGAAAAATAAATATCATTGTTGAACTGATTGATTTATGAGTACCATATGAGTAACGAAAACTCCAAACGGAAACATCAATGGACGGATGGACTCTGAAAGAATCATTCTTATTCAAATATGAAGAGTAACAGAACATCATCATCAATGGCACTTCAAATAAAGCAATGACCAACGATAAATTTTCAAAAAGGAAGTAAAAATAATCTGGATGGTTGTTAGTTTTAACAAGACGATACCACATTTTGTATTGAAAGTGAAACTGAGGAAAGATTAAGACAATTACAGGATGTCTACAATATATCATGATCCAGATTGTATGATTTTACTTTGGTGAGGAATATATTGTGGCAGTATTTGAAACCGTTAGTGATATGAGAAAGAGTCACCAACGACTCTAGCCTTGAAAGTTGACCTGTAGTCGCCCACCTTATTGAAATTTAGAGTTCTACTATGCACTTTTTAGTGAAGTTCTTAATATTCATGGCATGAGAGGAGTATTTTTGAAGCTTTCAAAGTTGTTTTCTTTTATTTATTTAGTTTACTTTCAATAAAAATTTGATATGAATTCACTGGCAACTTCAGCTTTCAAAATATAGTAGAATATATGAAATAAAAGTAAAATCAAATTACAGTAATTTTTAACGAAACATTAATTCAGTTTTAAAAACATTAAATTTGTGAAAAGATTTCAGGATACTTGTGTTGTAGTTTGAAGTTTTAAAATTCGCTACAATGTTCCTCCGCGATTGCATTCCCGGAATCACACAATGGCAAACATCATTCAAAACCTATAAAACTCTGAAACCAAGGCAGAATGAGATTTTCCATGAATGTAAAACATTGTTTGGATGCTCGTATGTGTTTATTGTGCATTGCAGCAATAAAACAATAAAAAGCAGGAAAAGCATTTAAAATAACTCAAATGAAAAACGCGAAAATAATAATCCAAGTTAAGAAAGGGAACAAATGGAAAAACATTGTTGTCATTCCTAAAAATGTAGCAAATACTGGCAAATGCGTACCCAGTGCAGAAGCTTCCCTACCACTCGTACTGGGAGTGTAAAATTATATTGCTGCGCGTTCTCGCTTAACAAGTTGGCCATATATCCTTATATGTTTGTGAACAATACAATTTCTGGTATGAGCCCATATCGGTATATGGAGCATTCAAATCGCATTCACGCAAATGTATCTCCTCAGATGTGAATTAACGTAAAGGAAATGCGAGAGCCTCGGTGTCGTCAAGTTGACAAGTTTGTGTGTTAACGGATTTTGAAAAACACTTCGGTGGTATTACGTTTTGATTGATAAATTTAAGTTCTTAAAAATAAATTCTCTGGAATATAAAAGTTAAATGAAAAACACATTAGTCATTATGACATTGTGATGGTTGAAATTCTTTAACGCATATAATGAATAATAATATTAAACTCAGTTTAAATAAAATTTTTAAAAAAAAGTTTATATTATATTGATCGTATTTCCCAAATAGATATTTACTACAAAATCAACTATTTCTAATAGATCAATATCGCCAAAAACAAAAAATGTAGCGTTTGCTTCAAAACCTTGATGATCTACAAAAATTTGGCAACTCTAATGCAATCCAAAACGTTGACTTTATAGTTTATAATGCAATCTCTTCAAAATAAAGCAGTTGACCTTTAAAGAAGTATTTGTTACCAAACTATAGTATTGCCCTATACGCTGCGTTACACTTAAAATAGAAAACCGTGCTCAAGTCTGAATATATGCATAACGTTGTTCTGGTGTGTCGTTGATTTTGTATGTAACAAGCTAAATTCATCCAATTTCAATACGTTTATTACGATGTTGATGACAAAGGTGTTAACGCTCCATTCAAGCTCCATTACTCTGTACTATATGTGGACAATATACAATATTGTTGATTATTTGATTTATAAGCTAAAGTCAGGACATTTGTTGCGATTTTCATCTTATGTCTATGTCTTATATTATGGTTTAGTAATTTTACGGCTTTAATAGTAAATTAAAATAAAACAAATCCAAATTTTTATTTAAAAACATTTATGGATAATATATAAAAAATTTATAAAATACATTATTCATATATTTTCCACGGATAGTACTGGAGTTAGAAAATGAAATCGAAATATAGAAGCGATATATCTCCCAAATGCACTACAATTGTAATACTTCTTTAATGAATTTTTCTTTACAGTATTTAGACAGAGAAAGATATATTATAACATATTGAGTGCCGCTAATTACACAGTGTAGTTATTTATATTTTCTCAGTAATAACTCCAGTGAAAAAAAATCGTATAATCTTGGTGGACAATTCACTTCACCTAAACATGAGATTACTCGTCTAGAAAATGTCTCATTAATTCAAACCAGAAGTTGTTGTGTAACTGATTAAGCTAAAACTATTTTTCTTCAAGTTGGGAAAACTTCTTCACCAACCGAAACAGGAAATGTTGTGTAACTGATTTCTTGTGACTCCGTTCAGCTAAAACTATATTTCTACATGTCTAGAAAATATCTTGTCCAGTTTAAACAAGTGGTGTTGTGTGATTGGTTTCTTGTGGCACCCTCCAGCTGAAACTATATTTTTCCACTTTCATATTTTCAATTTTACAACAAAATAATCATACATAGTATAACGATCAGAATTGTCGATTTATGTCCTTTGATCGAATGACCCCCATATATTGTTTTTTTTAGATGATATGGTATTTCGGTAATTGCAGCTTTTACTATTTGGGACTATTAGACGTCAATTTTGTTTACAAATTTGTTTTGAATTTTATTAGTAAATCCATCGAGCCTCATCACTGAATAAAATTGTCATGGGTTTTTATGGCACATTTTTACAATTTCACCACGTTTGAAGGTTGTTAAACGATACATATTTTATAATGGCAAATCTTCAACTAAACACATAATGAATGGAATAGTATGATGTATATTATAAAAACATTGCTTCCAAATCAGGACCACAAAATGGATCATCCTTTATTAGCAACAGTAAAGCTCAAGTAATGGAAACTTTATATAAATCAATATGTATTAAATATGTGATTTCTTATTATTAATTTTATATAAAAATAAGTTATTGTTAACAATATTAAAAATAATAATATTACAAAATTTTTTATTCAATTTTATATCACGTTTTTTATCGCAGTATAAAACTCTAACAACTAAATAATTTGAGCCAAATGCATATCAATAATCGATCCAGTCCGACCTATATATGTGGATGTTATCTGGATCAAAGTGTTTATGTTTCTGGGTAAATTGAATATTCAACGAATGCAATATTCTGTCTTTAATATCTGTGTTTAAAAATAAGCTTCAAGATATCGCGAAGAATTCGTTTTAATAAAATTTGAATACTGATTAAATTTTTCATTCCTTTTTTTTCGAAACCGGGTTAAAATTGCATAGCGAGTCACATTTACTTCAACTGATTGCGCTTAAATTAAAATCTAGAAGAACTGAAAGGATAGAACAAAAAAATTATTTGAACTCGAATGGGAAGCTCAATTTTAATATTCTTGCGATATTATTTTACTTTTGTGTTTCTGACACCGTTCCAGGTGCCAACCTGATTACGCGCACTTTGTAATTTTAACGAGACTTTAAAAGCTTTGACATAATAAATGCGTAAACAAAGGGAACGTGACCCATATACGCCCATAAAGTCGAATTCACATCCGGCGAATGCGGGCGGCTGCACAAAGTGTTCGCGCTTAACACAAAACCAAATATTTTTAATAAAAAATAAAAGCGACAAAATAAAACAAAAATAAAAACCAAAACAAAGCAAAAAAAGTAATAATAATAACATAAAGAATACAGAAGAATACAACAATAACAAATATAGCAACAGCAATAGTAAGAGTAGAGCACATGAACGGGGGAATAAATGCAGGCAAAATACAATAAAGTATGAATTTAACATTTTAATGTGAATGTAAAAATGTTAAAAATGCAAAAATCGGAAAAAAAATTCGGAGCAAAATTAATGTTAAATGCAAAAAATGTTAAAATACACAAAATAAAATAAAATACACGAATGTATATGAAAACGAAAACAACGAACAAAAATCGCACTTAAATGCCTTTCACATTTGTTGCTGCCTTTCTCTTTATTAATAAATAATTGCACGCATACATGCACATAAATTCGTGCTCACACCCCACACCCCACACCACACACAACAGCATAAATAGCATGCATAAAAGTATATTTTTTTGATTTACATATGTTTGCTTGTGTTGTGAGTACTACGTACTTTGTAGTGTTGCCGTAGTGTGTAGCCGGTGTGGGAGGGACGCATATTACATTTCGTTTTATTGTCTGCATTTCCAATTTATTATCATTTTGCATTTTTTGCGTAAATTTTTTTTTCATTTTTATTTGTGCGAAGTATAAGTAAACAAACCTCACTTGTTAAGGGGCAACTTCTGCACACAACGCACAACACACAAATAAACATATGCATGCACACGCATTCACACAATCAAATAATAAGTGCTCCATATGCATACATGGGCTTTTAATGTAAATTTATTAATTTCTTTGGTGCCTTTTTAAAGGACATTTTTTGTCGTTCCCTCTTCACTAGTCGTTGGGCTAGGCGCAGCGCGGATGCGTGTGGCTTTGAATTTTGTCTCAAGCATCACTTAACGTCACTCGGAAATTTATGTTGGAAATTAAAATTAAAAATTACTTAAATGCTTCTTATGCAATGCAAACATTTTTCATTGAAATCCTCGATGATAAAAAAGTTTCTTATTTCGAAATAAAATTCAAGTTAAAATGATTGACTGTTACTTTTCTTTATTTGAATAAGTTTGAAGTTCTGAAAAACTTGGTTTATTTGGGAACCAGCGTAAACACGAAAAATGACGTCAGCCTAAAGAATCGACGAAGATTCACTCTAACCAACGGATGTTACTTCAGGCTAAGCATCCAATAAAGCCCTTTCTTGACAAACAAAAATCACGTTCTCTTATCATACCTGTAATATTCTTCGGAAGATCTATTGTCCCTTACGCGTTGGCAAGGAATATCGAATTAGATGGAGCCTAGAGATTCAACGAAAATCGCTCTTACGAACAGATGTTACTTCAGGCTAACGAGCTAATTGAGAAACAAAGTCCTCTCTCAACAAACAAAAATCACGCTCCACAAATCTCTTATCATATCTGTCCTGCTGTGTGGTGTAGAAGGTTGGACAATTACCAACAGTGATGAGAAATTGCTGGAATCATTCGAAGGTAAAATTCTTTGGAAGAAGACCTAAGGTCCATTATGCATTGGCAACGAATATCGAAATAGATGGAACGATGATTGAACTGTATGAGCTATACCGCGACATTGACATAGTTAAGCGTATAAAAATTCAACGGGTTCGCTGGCTTCGCTGGCACTAAACACAATGGACTGATTTTTCAGAATTAGTTTTTATGAATTAATTTTTGTTATAGAACGCAATGTCTAGGCACACTAAACTAAATTCCATTGACTTTTATTTATACTGTACCGCTGTTATATGTATAGTACATGTAGTTAACAGATTACATATCTTATTTCTTTGAAACATTTTGCATTATAAATTTGTTGCATTTTTTGCTTTGTAATATGTCAGCTCTTAAAAATCGGCTTTCTTTACAAAACTCAAGACTCCTTAAAAGTAACAAAGTCCTTGAGGGGTGAATGGTATGCCTACAAATTTAAAAAATTAAAAACAATAACAGGTGCCACTTGCCATAAGAGGGAAATATTTTTGTTTATAATGTACCACTGTACATACATACATATATATGTACATATACACGAATATAAAACATATACTAAGGTGAAATGTGAGTAAAATAAAGGCGGACTAATTTCTACGGTGCGTTAAAAAGTAATTAAGTATGCCTAAACACATTATGGCTTAAAGGGTTTTGTTAACCGAAAAATGTTATGCCTTCGCACTTGCTCTTGCCTGCGCCTGCATGCATGCATAAATACGCTTTAACATGAAAGTGAGTACAAGCGCAAATCTGTTCATAAATACTGTTAAGTAAATTCGCATTTGCAGTGGCAAATGTAAGCCATGTGTGTACATTTGTGTGTGTGTGTATTGTATTTGCAGCGAACAGGCTGTCTTTTATGCACTCACAATAAAAATGTCAGCAGCACAAACCGCTAACCCTTTTTTGTTTATGGCGCTGTGCTTGCATTGTTGTTTTGTGTTTTGTTATTGTTTTTTGTTTTTGCTTTAATGCAAACAATTTTAAGGCATATAAAGCACTAAAAATTACAACAACAACAGCACCTACAGTACTTATACGGCCAATGCAAAACATCCCAGCGGCACCATTATGCCAGCGCTGAAAAAGTAATTTAACATAAACTCACTGTAAGTATATGCAAAATTAAGTAAATATATTTAAAATGATAATTATAATTTTTGTTTTGTATTATATAGATGCATACTGTAAGACATTATAAATGTTTGGTGAAAAAGAAAAAGGAGGAATTTTTATCGTTTAAAAAAGAAGGTATAAATGAAACAGGGAATTTTAATCGTGCATTTATTAAAATATTTTATTCTTTTATAGAAAATGATTTTCAAAATTTTGGTACGAAAACAACACCTTCCTGCAGTACAGCTGAACATATTAATGGTGATATTAATAAGTTAATATTTAAATAAATTAATATGAAAATATGTTAACAATTTAATATGTAAATGAGATAATATTTAAATAAATTAACATGTAAATAATTATATATAAATAATTTAAAATGTAAATAAGTTAATATGATATATAAATATATTATATATTTTTATGTAAATATTAATATTTTGATTTTATAAAACATAAATATAAAATATAATTCATCCAAAAAAATTTTTAGTATTTTATTTAAAAATCAATAGCATAGGTAAAATTGAAAATTTAAGCGAACATATCAGCGCTGATATGTTGCATTACAAATTCGAAAAGGTAAGCTAACATGTCAGCGCTGATATGTTGCATTACAAATTCGAAAAAGTAAGCGAACATGTCAGCGCTGATATGTTGCATTACAAATACGAAAAGGTAATCGAACGATTCAGCGCTTGCCCGCAATGACATGCACGTGTTAAAGTAATTAGGAGTTTCCTTTGAATAATCAGCGCTAGGCATTACCATTCAGCGCTGAGGGAATCGATTCCCTCAGCGCTGAAAGTCCCGCTGGGATGTGTCAGCAGTTAATTGTTTTAACACCTACGAACCTCTTTACAGTGTGTTTATATGTGTAATTGCATATCCACTGTGTTGCGCCTGAATTTGTACTTGGTTTTGTAATTGCGTTTGTACGGCAATAATCCGCCTTATGGGACTTAAATCTCGTCGAATATATTTTGATTTACACAATTTTTATTTTATGCTCTACCAACGTTTTTAATTATTATTTGGTGGAAATAAATTTTTAGATATATTTTTTTATAATCCCATGTTGGCCTGTATATGTGGAACCTTGAATAGTTCAGTATTAATTTACATTTTTGTTGATCAAGTAATCGTGGTGAGTTTATATAATATTCATACTCACCAAATCATATTTGGGTATTAATACCACTTTAAGTTAATGCATCGTGGCACAATAATGGTGGAATAATACGCAATACAAATTGCATATTTCAGCTACTTATAACTTATACAATACGAATTACATTTTGAACTACTTTCTATTCTAAATTCTTCAGATATTACTTCCATTGTTTATAATATGTTTGAAAGCATAAAAAATGAAAAAAAAACCATTGGAAAGTGATTATTAAAGCTCTTAATAAATGATTTTACAAAAAAGCAAAACAGAAAAACCGTTTAAAAGACGCTCTGATTTCACTCTACAATTATGATTACAATAACCCCTTGCACATAGTTAACGTTTTTAGGACATTTGCGCTGTCTCATTTAAGCGGTTTTACTCATTATAGCCATTAATAATGATAATTTACCACAAATGAGTTTTCTTATAAATTATCTTATTATCAGTAAATCAGCTAATTTAAATTTTTTTTTGTTTGTATGCAGTTATTTGTCCAATTTTTCACCAAAATATTTGTTACAATTATGTTGACAGAATGATTTTAATAAAATTAAATATATATGTCTACATATATTTAATTGATTTTTGATGTCTGTTTTGACGAAAAAAGCTACATTTCTAATATAACTAAAATTTTCAATAGAGTGGTGTTTTAAACAGCAGTAAATAATAACAATAAATTTATTAATTAATTGAATTAATTAAAATAAATTAATTATATATATTAATTATTAATTATATATAAAAGTTAATTGAAACTATAAATAAAATTATAACTTAAATTTGTTCTATCAATTCTAAAACAAATTAAAGGCGTGATCACAATGGGAAAAATGAATCGTGTGTGAAAAACAGAAATGTGTCAATATGAACATCGTACGTAAATTATATGTTTTCAATATTTATATATATAAATGTTGATATATTCATGGTTTAACAAGATTTAATACTTGAAACTTGAAAACTTTGTATTAAGATTAATTATTTTGCATATCCACAAAATTTGTATTTTAACAGTTCGAAAAATTGGCAGCAATTATTAATATAAATATAACATTCACTTATCATATTTTTTTTTATAATAGAACAAAAATTAAATTAAATTCTGTTTAGTTTATTGAAAGGATTTTAATATTAACAGAATTATAAGATTTCAAAACAAAATATATTTATTATCGATTTATATATTTCGTCGCATTAAACCAAAACATCCGGCGCTCTCTTACATCAAACTTGTGTCATTTAAGTTGTTTTGCTCTTTAAGTTCGCTAAAGAGAATAATTTAATATACAAAGAGCTTTCATGTGGTCATTACAAATCAACTGTTTTGAAATGTTGAAATGTGAAATTACCAAAATTTTTATTTTGTCATATACGTTATGTGTTTTATACGTAAAATGTAATATTGCATTTACATGAAAGTTTTGTTTTTAATTTTAGTTATCATTTGAAATTATTCTTGATTTCGGTAGCAAAATAAGTTACAAACATTAATTTGTGTAGAAATTTTAGGAGCTGAAAACAGAATGATTCGTAATTTTTACAAAATCAAGTTGATTTTAAGTTGGACAGTTCACCATAGTATAGTATTGTACAGAGTAAAGTTGTGCTATTGTGAACGCAATATTGAATGAAATTTTCATACTAAATAAAACAAAATTGTTATCTCCATACGAGTATATCATATGTGCCAAGTAAATATTTAGTGAAAATAGTTAAAAAGAGTGCATATATGATAAATCTGACAAACAAATTACAATAATGTTGTATGTTTAACGATATTTCTGCTTTTTGATTGCAGATGTCAGTTTAAAATTTTTGACAGCTAAAATGATAAACAAAACTCTTGTGTGAATTCAGTATAAACAAACAAATTATTTCACATGTATAAGACACGGAAACGACGAACTCTTAATTTCATTAATATATGTAGTATTAGCTGCAGTGGAAACATAATATAAATATGAGTTGACGAAAACTTATTACTATTTTTATTAAAATCTCGTATGTAGCATCACTTTTGTGCAAACTCGTTTTACAAAATTTTAAGAACTTTTAATAAAATTAACATAAAAATTAACTGCACTCAAATCGTAGTGACAAATATTCAAATCAATTTCTAGCATAATTTAAATAAAATTTGAGTAATGCTAAACTTGTAGTGATTTCACAAAAAATTTCAAATAACATTAAAAGTTCGCTTTAAAATGGTTTTACTTGGCAAATGCTTGCTCATTGCATAAATACTCAAGCAAAACATAAGAATTTTTGTGTTATGTGTATTTGCCCATGTGGCATCACTGTTAACACAAACCCAATTCTGTTTTGACAGTTCGCATGTTTTGTTTTGCTTGCGTTTTCTTTCTCCGTCGGCACGTGTGTGGGATTGTATGGCGAATAATTATTATTAAAATTAATTTAAAAAGTAATATAAAATAATAAATTTAATATAAATTGTGAAGGAACTTAGTAAGTGTTTAAGGGGTAATACGTTTTTCAATAATAAAATAAGTTTTGTTTGGTTACAGAGTAAAATACGTTCTGCGCAGAAACACAACACAACAAGTTGGTGGTTGAACATAAAACGTGCGTTCCACATATAAAATTAACGAAATTCCTGAACGAAATATTTGATTTAAAATGGGAAAAACAAAGAAAGTAATTGTGATTAAAGATAAAGATGAGAAAATAAAAAATCCCGAAAAGTTTCGTTTACGCACAGAGGAGTCTGCAGTTTTGGATAGCAAAACAAGTCAGAAAATTTTGGCCGCCGCAAAAAAACAACACCTGGAAGAGAAGGAGGAAGATGCCGGCTTCAAAATAACCAAAAGTGTTAAGTTTGGCTTGGATAACAAAAGCGAAGACATCGATGTTACTGACACAGACTTTTTCGATGACATACAAATGGATCCGGAAGATATGAAGACTTTTGAGCGATTCTACAATCCGCAAACTGAAAAGAAAACATTCAATTTGACTGAAGTCGTTATGGAAAAAATTAAAGAGAAACAAGCCGGCGTATTGTCGAAATTAAGTGATGCTGGTTCATTAGACATTGAAGATATTGATCCAAGGGTTAAAAGCATGTACGAATCTGTGCGAGATGTTATGAAGCGCTATCGTAGTGGTAAAATACCGAAGGCATTTAAAGTCATACCCAAATTGAAAAATTGGGAACAAATACTTTTCATCACTGAACCGCACAATTGGAGTGCTGCGGCTGTCTTCCAAGGAACGAGAATATTTTGTTCGGTATTGTCAGAACCAATGGCACAAAGATTTTACAATTTAGTGCTACTGCCCAGAATACGAGATGATTTGTGTGAATACAAAAAACTCAATATGCACTTATACAGTGCACTCAAGAAGGCTTTGTTCAAGCCGGCTGCTTTTATGAAAGGCATCATCTTGCCACTATTGGAATCGGGTGATTGCAACTTACGTGAAGCTATTATTTTCGGTAGCGTTATAGCGCGCAACTCTGTGCCTGTTCTGCATGCATCTGCGTGTTTGTTGAAGATTTGCGAAATGGGTTACACTGGTGCCAATTCCATATTTATTCGTTATCTACTGAACAAGCGTTACGCATTGCCATACCGCGTGATTGATGCTGCAGTTTTTCATTTTCTGAGGTTTGAGCACGACAAACGCGATATGCCAGTGTTGTGGCACCACAGTTTACTCGTTTTCGTCCAGCGCTATAAAAGTGATATCTCCTCCGACCAAAAGGAGCTTTTATTAAATCTTTTGCGTAAACAATCGCATCCAAAAATTACTAGTGAAATTAGAAGAGAATTATTGGCAGCAAAGTGCCGCGATGTTGAGGCGATGGAATCCACTAATACAGCTGAAACGAATTCGAATGCGATGTACACAGATTACAAGATGGACGATGATTAGTTGGAATGAATTTATAGTTGAGAGTTGAGAGATATTGTGTAGTGTGATTTAAATATAACTTATTTATGTTATATAAAAATTTAATTATTTCTGAAATTATAGAATAAAATTGCTAATTAAATTCTGAAAGCAACTGTTTTGCGTAGCTCAGTGCGTGTGGCGACGTTTGTGGGTGTGGGTGGGTAAAGTGCAGCAATTACTCTTGGATTTGCTACTTGTTCATGCGTGAGTTTGCTTTGCCGTTTGTGTGTGAAATCCGCCACTTCAGCGGATGACAGGCAAATTCGTTACATGCCTCAGTGCGCCCAACTGGGAACTTGTGTGCGTGTTAAGTTCCAATTTATGCGAAACATCAGTAGTTTAAACTGCATTTAAAACAATTTTTATTCAATGTTATTGCATAAATAATATTGTATGTATAAATGTGTTTATATACATAAAATCCGCTGCATATATTATATATTAAATCCATCACATCTATTAAAATGTGATATATTTGCATATTATGTTAGATTCAAGCTGTTTTCATTGATGGATGCTAAATGGAATATTTAGTGAAATTAATGCTTTATGCATCACGCTACCAAAGCAGCTTAGAGGTTGGGTATGATTAGCTCATCACTTCGTGATCTTTAGCTAATTGAGACTTTAGCATTGCAATAATGATTACTTAGTAGTAACCATATGCTTGTGTTGAAGAAAAATAATACCTAAGTCATATTGTCAATAAACCATGTATAATCATGAATGTTATTGTTGCGAATTGTTCCGGATCGTCCCTAGTCTTCTTTATCAAGTATGACTTGGTTAGTGCTATTTGCAGTAGTTGTTGTAGGCCAAATTGATATGGTAAGCAAGCACTTGTCAATCTCGACAATTAAGTGCTCTTCAACACCCGCTAAAGTGTTTTTACAAGCAGCTCCCAGTGGGTTACCATAACAACATACAAAGGGATAGTATGGGTGAAGTGAGAAAAGGTTTGGAGTTCCCTAAACGGAAGTACGTAAAATGTTAACGAAACACGGGATAATAGTTTGAAATAGGAAGAAAAATATGACTTAAGATAGGAATAAGGATAAGAAAATAGATATGGATGTTGTTTATAACTTTTAGTTTAAGAAATTTGGTTCCTATTGATTTATGGCTTAACATGGTTAAAATGGCTCAATTTCTTCAACAGGAGCTGACCCTAGACATTAAGAGTTTTCTTAGTTTTTTATTCGACATTGAGTGTCATTTAAAGCAGGTTTCCACTGGAGTATGGTTTTTTAACCACACGATATAAGCAAGTCAGCGATGTTGCTAGGAGATAATTCGTTGAAGAATGTTAATGTAGTAATCAAATTACAATAAGAAACGGCTTTGTTGGATGCGGTACTTGTCGTCCATTATAAGTCAATGGAATTGTGTTCTAAAGAACTTACACGTGAAAATTTATTAACAAAACTATTTTATCGTTAACTATTATTATTATTTATCATATTAATTATTAACCGTTTAGGATTGAACTGCTTTGGAGCTACGGTCTAAAAGAAAAGACACTAAGGTTAGTGTTGGCTCTTTGACGTCCGAGCAGTTTTCATGATAAGATCTAGTACCAATAACTATCGACTCCCGAATTGGTATGAATTTAAACTTTTGAAGAAAATAATATCCTAGTCAATTATATATAGTAAACATATTAGTTAAGTAAGATCTAATTAGTGTCGACTTAAGAAATGGTTTAAATGGTACTGCTAAAATATAATAGGCTAAACTAAACTAAACTGAAATAAAGTTATAATCTTAAGAGATCTTAGTCTTAAGATCTTATCTTATACTTAAGAGATCTGTATGGGTGTGTTGGTCTAAAAGCGCGCATCGTTAGTCAACTTTAAAAATGGTTCAACTCCTTGTTAGTAGTTAAGTTAAGAGATTGATTGATTCTATGAGGATAATCTGAATTAACTGATGATAGATGGAGCTGATGAACGTCCTAACATGACAATTATATGTTACGATAGTTGTGTATTCATAATGGGTGTTATGGTGGATACGATAAATTAATAAGATAAAAAGGATAAAAGCGACTAAAATATCTAAGAACGACTGTCCGAAATCATGATTCTGCGGTGGTGATTAACTATCTTTTATATGAATCCATTAATGGTGATGTAGACTTTATTTCTAGTTGATATATTTGGAAAATGGCTGCGTGTCTGAGTTGAAGATAAATTGATTATCAGATATACGTTAAATAATTTCTTTATAATATTATCATAATATTATAATATATGATTTAGTAAAGAGATTTCGTTAAGTGCATAATCCTTGCATTCCAATATAACTTAAAATAGAGGTCCTTTATGTTGATATTTTTTTAATAATAACATTTTTAAAGCTTTAATAAAAATAATTTCAGTTATTATTTTCTTTCTACAATTCCTATACGTCTGAATTTATGTTTCAGTTATAAAGTCATATTATTTCGCTTAATGGTTTTTGTAAATATGTTAAGTATAATTTATTGCAGGTGCACAATCATTAATACATTCGAAACCATACTTAATGAGCTCAAAAACCTTGAGCTTACACAGTTAAGTACATAATTGCTAATGATTTGCTCATTAGTTTCATACTTAACACCTTGTTGTACCGTCGAAGTCAGTGGAACACGAATCTACGAATCCATGAATCCACATATTTATTACTTCGGTTCGTTAACAAATTCGAACCGTTGTTTAACGCAAAATTATTGGGATAATTGATTTCATAAATAAGATTTGGTGCTTCATAAATAAGAACTAAGAAGTCTGAAGGGTTTCATTACCAATTTGACTAGCTTCGTCAATTAATTATTTTCGAGAATACATATTCGATAATTGATGTGAAGTGAGAATGGAATATTATTACTGGGTGTTATGTTTTTGATTATTTGATGGTGATAAATAAATATTATAGTTTATCTAAGAATTTAATTTGGTTTGATGACAAATATATTTGAAAATAATTTTATTTACATTATAGCGAAGGACCTATCCGTCCAGTGCCCTATTCTTAGTTAACTTTAAAATTAATTTTAATATTAATTCACAAATAAATAAATATTATTTAGTACTGAAAATACATGTATTCTGACAGAAAGCCTCACCAGGACATAATATATTCTATTCATATCACAACTTCGATGACGAAGATCAAAGCGTTTAAATAGTGAAAATATATATTATAGGAAAATTATATACATTATATAAATATATATATATATTATATAAATATATATATGTACTATATTCTGAAAATAGTACTCAGGTATCCTGTCGTGAATTAGTGTGGAATGTAATATTCTCCACATCTAGCATTTCCTGATTATTTATTCCGGTTCCTGCAAATTTTTTATTATAGTGAAACGTATATTTCAAATGTGGAGGTCAGTAATCACCTGTTTTTAAAAACAAATTATTTTTACAGCAAACTCATTTCCAAAAGAATCATAAATTTAGTATGAATCAACTTAACATTTTAGTTCTGAACCACTCTTTATGTGAAATAAACTTTACGTTCCCAAACTATATCAGACTTTAAAGATTCAAACCGAAGACTAAGAAAAAAGTTTTATTTATCTTAAATTTAAACAATAAAATAAATAAAGCTCTTAAATCATTTATAGAAATAAAAGCTTCATGGCTTAAAAATTTTACTCCCTGGACTCCAATTACTCTAACAACAGATGTGAAGCTATCTCGAACAGAAGTTAATTTAATTGTATAGTCAAATTGTATTGATATAATATAATTAATTAATAAATGTGATTTCGTATTTTATTAATACAATAAAGTGGAAATTAGTAGCACTTTAAAATTATATATAAGAGAAACAAAATAAAGGTTTTATATATAATCCTCAACCTGTGTAGATATATTTATATTAATATAATCATGTGACCGAGCATAACACTCTTCGAAGATTACTGAGTTATAATCGAACCTTTTATAGGAAAAATTATCACAATGAAAATAATATATAATTATAAAGCACTTAATTGCTATTATAAAACACCAAATATCTTATATATGCTTTTTGACAACATCTGATTTTGTTGGTAATAAAGTACAAAAGTAGCTTTAGTGGCACATCACCGAGGTACTGTAACTGACTTAATATGGTTTTAGTATGGCAGCCCATGATGATTAAGTTTGGGTGGCATCATCCTAAAACTGGACTCCTCTTTCTAAATGTGATAGATTAATGAAGAAGAGTTGTGGAGATTTGTTTGTATATGTTAAGATATCGATATAGATGTTTGCAATATATTGAAGAAAGTTATATTTTTAAAAGTAATATGAGTCGAAAGTAATAATTGTCTAGTTAATGGCAAGAAAAGTGGAATTTTTCTTGATTTTCCAATATTTGAAATGAAAAAAAAATTCTAGTCAAGATTCTTCTGAATCGTGAAGTAGAATGTATATTCCTTCTCATACTTAGAGAAAAATTTTTCAAAGAATTAGAACTAAACTTTACTTATTGTCTTATTGACGGAGATAATTTCGGCTACGTACATGGTGCCAATCTTCGATTTAAGTCTTGACATCGTTATGGAGAAAATATGAATGACTACGTGCATGATTATTCAGAGTAGAAGATAAAGGTAAGATGAATTCCTCCATTAATTTAATTTTTTCAGAGAAAATGCAGTTTAATTTGTAGTAACCGTTAAAGTTCCTAGAGATTTATTTTAAATTGAAAACGAAACTGGTAAGCAAATACTACTTGATAAGGTCAAGCAAGTTCCTACAGCTATCGCGTGTTTTTTTAGCTGCTTGAGAACTTATGATGATAATACAAGACAGAAATATTGTTGGAATAAAATTTTTTTTATTATAATCTCGTAGATAATTGCATGGAATTTATCTTTTGAATGTAGTTCATTCGATTAGTTTAATTTTTGACTTTTTTCCAATAAATGTTGTAGTATGGCATCAGTTGTGGTATGAATATTGGCTTGCAATGGTTCTAGAGTTGCGGGTTTGTCGGTATAAACTAATGACGACATAGTTCCATAAAAATTAATCTAGAGGTGTTAAATCGCACAAACGAGGACAACAGCACTACTTCTGGAAGTAAAGTTGATATATTTCGTAAAAAATTGATTGTTCGATTGTAAAACGTGTTATATGGCAAGTTGCACTATCTTGTTGGAGTTAAATGGCGTCGATGTTTAACTGATTAACTTTTGGAAACAAAAATTCAGACAGCATGGCTAGATAGTGCTCACCATTCATCGTAATGGCAACTCCTTCTTCATTTCGAAAAAAATAAGGATTGATAATGCCGCCAGAGTGTAAATCGCATTAAACAGTCAATTTTACTGGATGTAATGATGATTCGTTAACGGCTTAAGGATTATCTTCGGTCCATATACGGTAATTTTGCTTATTGACGTACCTATTTAACCAGAAAAGAGCTTCGTTACTAAACACAATTATGTTTATATTTCCACAATTGTGAACCTTACTAAATAGTAATGTCCACATAGTTTGACATTTTCAGTTTTCAAACCATAGTGCAGTTAAAAAAATACCCGATATAAGAACTCGATCATTTGTAACCGATTAATTAGTTCTATTTTATATATATGCATTTATCAAACTTTCAGTCAATATAGATGTTCTCTGACTTAATCGAATATACAAACATTTCTTTTGTGTGGCCTTAAAAAAGAATTATGAGAAAATTAAAGACCAACTGAAAAAATTCATTTAAAATTTTTCAATTATTTAGTGTTTCGCACGAATTTATTTATGTTTGAACCGAAATGTCAACAAATTTCAAACAAGAAGAATCTAAAAATAAAAAAAATTGAAACTTCAAAGCACATGTCATATGAGGGACCTTCATCCGATGTACTTCTGTGTTGACATGCACTCTGCCAGCCCAGAATACAATATTATGTGAGCAGTTATCACTGCAGGCACAAATGAAACAACAAGTTCAGATGCTAATGACAATGTTGGGACATACTAAAGGCAAAATTCAAAATTTAAGACATAAAGTGACACATCACAAAGTAAATGACACATAAAAGGATGAAATTCGGTAAGGTAAAATAGAGCAGACTGCAAACAGAAGGTCGCATTCGAAATTCAAACAAAATAGACAAAATTACGAAGAACTCATCTAACAAAAATTTTGCTTAAAGGTTTTAATAATAGTTTTGACTTAAATTCTAGAAAAAGTCTTAAATTCGATATAAATTTTTCTTAATTTATAATATAAATAGATAAGGAAGGTTAATACTATACACCTTCTCACTTGCAAAATTGCATTTCGTTAAGAAAATTTGAAGGTAAACATGAAACTTGGAAAAGTTTTTCAGTACTTTCAAGTTCGTTAACTTTTTGAAATTCCCTTAAATAATTAACATCTTCTTTCATAAAATTGTCACCAGTTAGAATGTGTAAATACATATATATCGCTTACGTGATTCTGATTTGGCAGCACTGCGTCAGTGACATATGTCAAACAGAACTGTCATTCAAGACATCATATGTTTAAGTTAAGGTTTGTCGTTCAGATTAGATCGTTTAACAACCGCTGAACATGCTATAATTTTTAAACTCATTATAATTTACAACCTTAAAACGGTGATGACATTTCGCATAGTTTTTTTTAGAGCTGAGAGTTATTATTTTGTGATTAAATAATATGTCAACAAACAAAGTTGTCGTATATGGGGCAGTAAAAATCCACTGTAAACTGTCGAAAGATTATTGTAACCAAAAAAATTTACTGTATGGTGTGGCATTAAGTCTGGATAAAGGTGTGAATAAAACCTATCAATTCCAATTCCTACGGTAACATAATTACCAAATTTTTTGGGTTTGAAATTGAAAACAAGGAAATTGAAGATATGTAGTTTCCACAGTAGAATACCACAACTCACACAATACTTTTTGTTTTGGCTTTTTTAAGAGAGAAATTTTCCGAATGTGTGACTTTTACATGTCATATGCCATACGAATTGGACACCAAGATCATGGATTCGTCAACTGTAGATTTTTTTGTGGAGTTAAGCAAAGAATCGGGAGGGTTTTATGATTTAAAAATATAATATGCCCTATTATGCGGATATTGTTTGAATACTTAACGCTTTGAAAAAGAAACATCCTTCAAGTTATGATCAAGCTATTGCCAGCTATATGCTGACAAGGTATTAAAAATTATCTCACAAGCAACCAATACTGTAAGATATTCGGTGTTATTAGATGTGGTGCTGTACACCTAATGAAAAGGTCTAAACAATATACTAAGGACGTATGCGAGTTAGGCTAAGTTGATGCTAAAGCAAATGGGAGATTTTTTGGGATTTTTTGCACTGCACACATTTAGCCATTTATCAACACGTATCGACACATCACTACATTATCGGCACAACTTAGTATTTCCCTCATTTAGAACGCAACTTAGCCTAACTCGCACACGACCTAAAATAAAAATTTGATCGAAGTCTCAATCCCAAGTGGGAACCACAAAATTGATAACATATATATTATCAAAATCGATAGTATAGTTTAAAATTATGATAGTTAGAGTTAGCGAACATGAATAAATACAACATATAAATGGAATAAATAGAAATATTTTGATATAACATTAAATAGTAAATATATTATATTACGATCATATAATAATCGTTCGTTATTATGATTAAATATAAATATGTATATTTATATTGTACATGTGTATTTAAAAATATATATGTGGTATTGGAAACACCACAACAATATGCAATCTATTTAGAAAGTGTAAGAAATCTACCATGATTTGATAGAGCAAACGACACACCAGAACAACGTAGTGTGTAAATTGCGGCAAGTCGTTTTGTGGTGGTAAATTATTTTGGCTATAAATAAAGGAAAGTTATAATACAAAGCATTTATTTTTAAATTTTTAAAACTACATTTTTATATATTCTCACTAGCTAGCTATATTTAAGCTATTAATTTAGTAGGCATAACAAATTTATGAATCTCGTATATCGAGAGACAGATTTTAAAGTACTTTATTGCCAACAAAATGGGATTTGTTGTCTAAATGAATAATTTAGATATTTAGTGCTTCACAATAGCAATTAAGTACTTCATATAATATATATTATTTTCATTGTTTTTATCTTGTTAAGTTTCATTTAGTTTTTACCTTGTTATATAGACAAGGTAATATAGTCAAGTATATGTATACAGTTTATATGAAACTTTATATAGAATAACTGATCGCAATATATAAATATGACTTAGCCAGATACCACTATCCAATAAAACAGTTAGCTAACATAACTATGTCGATGTGTGGGATAGAATTTACAAGATCTTCACTGAATACTAATGTATGCTAAGTGATAGTAAACTTTTCTAAAATATTTAAGATGCATTTAAAATGTGACCTAGTGCGAAAAGAATATCTACATTAAGACTAAAGTATAAATATCTTTACTTTATTTTTCATCAGAAACTCAGACTTCAATAGTGGTACATTAGAGGGGTGAACAGCTCAAAAAAAATGACCACAAAAGAATGAGAAGTATATTATAGAGAAAAGGAGAATGTTTTGTTGAGACGTTATTTTGCCACTTGTAAATATTTTATAAATTTAATATATTTTGAAAATAGATTTATTCTAAATGAAGTTATATATATCATGCTGTTTTTTGCAGTCTGAACATAGATTAAGCCTACAGATCTACCAAATCATTTGAAGTTATGTGAAAATATATAATACAGCGAATTAGGATATCAGCTTGTAGGTGTGAGAACCATATTTGGTTTAGATGAATTAATGAAATAAATTATAATTTCGATGAGAAATCTATTATGCTGGATATTGAAGAGATTTTCATGCTGTTGTTAAATTAATGTTATCCAAGTTTTATTGATCTATAATGGCTATTGAAACTTTACGTGATTCTTAAGTAACATAAAGGTTTTCCTCAAGTAGCTAAATTGGGCTATCTAGAATCTAATCCAATTTTGAATTCTGTTAAGTCTTTAATTATTTCCTCAGATTTACTTATCTATGTGGGAGAGGTATTTTGTGAAACTAAGACTTATATGGAAATGTTTGGGTTATACTTTGGAAAAATTAAATCCATTTGATTTGTCCTTTTATCAATTAAGAGTGATGCAATTGTGATTATTGATGTTATTCCAACATTTGTATGCCCGAACAACTGAAAAAACATTGTCTTTACATTGTAAAAACAGTTTTAACCGAACATTGTTATTGTTTTAATAAATATGCCTTTAGATTTACGTTTATTTGGGTTTATTCTGTCGGTTTTATAATATCGATTTATTTTAAGAAGTAAATAATGATAGAAATTTGGAGCGGTAATAGTCTAAATTACCACATCGAGTAACAATAACCCTAGTTATATCATTGATAACAGCTGTTAGTTGTAGTTACCAATTCATAGAAAAGTAAGGTATCAGACTAATATCGACTTATTTTAAGAAGAAAATAATGATAGAAATATGGAGCAGTAATATTCTCAATTACCACATCGAGTAACATTAACCTTAGTTATATCATTGATAACAGCTGTTAGTTGTAGTTACCAATTCACAGAAAAGTAAGGTATCAGACTAATATCGACTTATTTTAAGAAGAAAATAATGATAGAAATATGGAACGGTAATACTTTAAATTACCACATCGAGTAACAATAACTTTAGTTATATCATTGATAACAGCTGTTAGTTGTAGTTATCAATTCATAGTAAAGTAAGGTATCAGGCTTTATAATATCAATTTATTTTAAGAAAAAAATAATGATAGAAATATGGAGCAGTAATACTCTAAATTACCACATCGAGTAACAATAACCTTAGTTATATCAATGATAACAGCTGATAGTTGTAGTTACCAATTCATAGAAAAGTAAGGTATCAGACTAATATCGACTTATTTTAAGAAGAAAATAATGATAGAAATATGGAACGATAATACTTTAAATTCGTATATCGAGTAAAAATAACCCTAGTTATATCATTGACAACAGCTTTTAGTTGTCGTTTTCAATTTATAGAAAAGTAAGGTATCAGATCAACATCATAGTATGGCAATAATTAGGTGGTCCTCTTAATGACTCAAAGAAATGATTATCAACTATATGGTAGGTTCGATGAAGAAATGAAATTTATAGTGAAAGGTTTGCGATAAAAAAGAAAGGCTAAGATGAATAAATTTAA
>NC_051847.1:138184617-138191131 GCF_002237135.1 Teleopsis dalmanni | reverse complement strand
CAAAGCCTTAATGATATACTTCAATCCCTAAAAAAATACAAAAATATTATCAGCCAATCTGAAATTTTTCTATTCAATAATAGATAATAATAGATTATTGAATATATTATAGTTCCATATATTAGTGCTCGAATTAATGATCCGTACATTTTTCATAAGTTCATTAAAGTATGGCCTTTAATTTTGGCAACAATTTTTTGTGAATACAATTGATTCAAAACACCTGGCTCAAATTGGTAATTTAGGCTTGAGACAAAAATAGTCATATATGACCTTACCATATAAGCTTGGCCCATCAAATTAATTGTGTTTTTTGACATAAACTGTTGGATAACTTTGACTTTGTGCGAGGGCAAAACAGCTAAAAGTATAGTATTACCGCACGATCCCACCAACATAAAAAAAAATATCGTGATACTTTTACCGCACGTTTTTCAAATAATAAATTAAGAATCCTTTTTGACCGAATTAATATCAATGTAGAAATGCTTCATTCATTTAATTATTAACTTAATGGAGTCTTATTTATAAAAGTGAACAATATTAAAAATATTTCTGTAACTAACAAAACAACTTGAGAGTAAGGCAAACAATAATAGAAGTTATTTCATTTTCGGAGAAAAATCTTAAAACTTCAGCAATATTTTCATACTTTTGCTGAGGAAAATCAGTTCTCAGAAAACTTATTTTTCTGTATATATTTCTCATTACTAAGTCCATCAAGATTCAATCAATTCTATTAATTTTTACACATACGTATGCTTTGTACCAAGTTATTTTAACAAATTCTTAGAAATTCAATTTAATATAAAATATTTAATGAAAAACTAAAATTATTATGCGTATCATGCCCAAAAATCAGAGCAAATTTGTACGTGTTATATAAAAACAAACGCCAACACAAATTTTTCCAGTCATTTCTTGTCCATGAAATTATTAAAAAACAAAATTAATTTCACGGACTCCATATATTCTGTTTTGAAATAAAATACGATGAAAGGAATAAAATATTAGTTATAATTTTAGCCAAGTCAAGCACTTAAACTTCCTTAAGTTGCCACAACTAAGCAAAAGTCTTCTTACCAAATCCTGAAAAATTCTAAACAGATAAGAAGTATTATAAAAAATAAATATTTGCAAACCAACCAAGGTATCCTTAAACCAAAGTCCTCATTAAATTTAAAATTCATTTCCTTTTTCGAGGATTTGCAACGAAAAATAAATTTCTTAAAGCAAATAACTTTCTGTACTGTTAATTCTATAAAAAAAAATAAATCCAATTAAAAACATTGCCAAGACAGAGTAAAATAACTTTAATTCTGTGCAGTCAAATCAGTTCCAAATTAAAAGAATATAGTTGATAATTAACTACTTTGCTTTGGGGACAGACATTTCTTAATTCTCTAACGAAGCGGTTGATAGAAGCAAACGTTTGACAATTAATTTAGAAATTATTTTCAAAATACTATTTAAAGAATATATTGAATCCGGGAAGAGTATAATTTAAACATTCGGTTAAATAAATATTTTACATTTATTAAATTATGTTTTTCTATCTTCAAGAATTTTAATTTAATTTCATTCATCTTACATATGAATTACTTGAAATCAATCAGTAAAAAATTGTAAGGAGACTATTGTTCTTAACACTATCTTAACACTAACATCTTTACCATTGTTTGAAATTTACTGAGAATTCAACACATTTATAGTAACATACAGACTTCAAAAATGTAATGATATCGTTAAGAGGACATATGTAAAAACTTACATAAGTTAGTTTAATAACAACCAACCTGTATTTGAGACCAGCATAAGACATACTCTCTATATAATAAATCAGAAGTCAGCCAATCTTGTGATTGTGATAATACACATAGTTTGCTTCAACCATGAACTTATAACTTTTTGAATCCACATATCATTAATGCCTCTAAACCTATAATATACTGTTCTCTCCTCAAAAAAAGCATACGTTGCCAAATCAGATCACTTGCGATACGTGTGAGCAAATCTGGTCGTCCGCTAATTCATCAAAAACTAGGAAGTTACTTAATTTAGATAGAACATAAATGGTTAATATTATATCTGTAATATCCGGACATTTTTTAACAGACAGACTCACAACCTACTAAATGTTGCCATGATTACATAAGTTATTATATTAATTTTTTATATATAAAAATATTTAGTATTAGTTCTTTTTTAGTTGAAATTGATCGCTCGTCATAGAACAAAAATAATTTTTTATGTTGTACCTATATTATAAAATTTGGTTAGTCAAAAAGTATTTACCATTTTACAGTTCAGACTTAAAATATTATTTTGTATAATTATTCTGTATCCTATTTCGTGTATTTTGTGCTTTATACTGTTGGATGAATCGGTACAAATACAAAATCATCTGACACGATCAAATTACATAAAAATTCATTGGTCAAGATTTTTTATGCTTGCCGACCCAAGACCCATGTGACCTACAGTTGTCATGACAAGCCTGATATAATACTTATCAAGCTTATAGTATGAAACTTATAGTATGAAATCCTTTGTCATGTCGTAACAAATATTTTTTTTACTAAATTTTTTTTTCGTATTAATTAATATACTGTGATCGCTCTATGTTAACAAAGTCATTACTACATTACAACAGAGAAATTACATAGCGAAGCAAGCATTGGCATGGAATCCACAAGGTAGCAGAAGACCTGGTTCGCCAGCGAAAACCAGAACGGTGAAGAACGGTCAAAAGAGAGCTAAGTGAAGCACTATATACATGGAACGACATCTATAGAGAAGCACCAAATGAAGTCAGTGTTAGAACTATTGAGTCCCTACGCACCACTGGGGGAAGTAGTAGACAATAGTAGTAGTAATGTTATATTTTATGATAGTCAAATAATATGGCATATGTTAAACAAAAAAAATAATTAGGTGCAGTACACCATTTTATACTCAAGCAATCAAAAAATTATTAAATTTTTTTACCTAACTATATATTATGATAAAGATAATAGAGATAGGTCTGTAACTACATTAAGTGATATTAGGCCTAATGGTGTTCATTACCATTTTCGAGTCCTTGTGTTTATATTTGCTTCAATTTAAAAACTAATAATACGAGTAGTAATTTAATTTTAAAAGTTATAATTTTTTCAATATACAATATACATAAGCAATAAACACTTACCGTCTGACTGCTATCTTCATGGGCCATGAATCATGGCAATTGAACATTCATTCTTCTTCTTCTCATTGCGCTGCCTACAAAATTAAAGTTCATTAGTATTATGTCTGCTGATATAATTTATATAACATGCTATTTTTACTGGTTATATAATTAATAACTATTAAAAAAAGTAAATATTATAATTAAGTATTTTTATATCAAAATCTAATAATACAACATAAATATTCTGTATTTAATTAAATAAGATTTTCCACAAGTAATCAAAATTAATCACTTTTTAATTTTTATATGGTATATCATTAAATTTCACAAGGAAAGAAATAAATCCATTTTTATTAATATTGAAGTTGATTTTCTTATTGAATTAAATTTTTTTTCTACTGTGTCATCACATAATTTTAGTGCTCTCATGAGGAAATTAGTAAGAATTATATGATGTCGAGTTATTCGTGCGAATATTTGCAGTTTATGAATAGTGACACTCACATCATAAAATGATATATCTGTGAAATACAGACAAACTTAAGTACGCCTGCAGACAATTGGGAAACTCATTTAATTTTTAGTTAAATGTTTTTTCAACAAATGTTTTGAAGTTTATGAAGAACATATTTAACATTTTGATTTGCTGTATATAATAAGCAACAATTTATTATTATTCAATTTGATACAAATGCATATGTTATGTGTATATAATACTTATAGGCGTCATTAGAGATTCTAATCATTTTTAAACGTCCTTAGGCAAAAATTAAATGATTAGAAAAATCATTGCATTGAGTTCAGGGCCATAGCAACGTTATGATATTCGATGAAATCGGGAAATAAGTTCTGAAATTTAAGAATGGAATAAGTGCTGTACATTATATATATTTCATTTAAATAGAATGATTTCTTTAATTACAGTATGACCTCGATTAATGCAACCCTCGAATATTGCAACTCCCCGGTTAATGCAAACTCTTAAATTTGCCATATTTTCCACTCTTGCATTCTTAATACTTTATTTGTCACTTGCATGGAAAAAAGTTCTATCATATTTTATTCAAAAAGCTTTTCAAACCTTATAATTAAATAATGGTCAGTGGACTGCTGAAGACAACATACCGTTGCATCAAATAAAAGCTAATATTATTGAAGAGCGACATCATAATGAAAATTTAAAGAAGTTACTCCATGAAATTATTCCAGATAATAAATGAGTGAGTCACCGAATTCAGACTCAGAAACTGAGTCGAGTGTAATTACACTTTAAATCAAAACTGACGTGACAATAAATGCACTTAACATATGCCTACAATGGGCTGAGGAATATTTCATACCTCTTACAAAAGTTTTAATACTTAAAAATCTAAAAAATGAGGCAATCACTAAATAAACTAAACTCGATTATTGCAACACCCTCGAATTATATTAGTTGCATTAATCGAGGTCATAGTGTATTTTTAATTATTAATATGCATTGGGACTCTAACAATAGCATATTAATATTTTCGCCAGTGATTGTGTATCTTTTTGTAGTTATTATCTGATAATCAGAATTTTTTTTAATTAATAAAATTATAATTTTAATTCTTGTAATTAATAAAAATAATGTATGATAAACTTATATCATATATTATAATGAAACCAAGAACAGCGTCAATATTTATAAATGATTTTTTTATAGTGTAATGAATATTTGTTATTGCAGAAGAAACAGATTTCAACTTTTACGCAATATGTTTAGAAATAATTTTAATTTAATATATACAACAGAAAATTATTTGTTTTTTAATGTTTAACACATTTGCAACATTATGTAAATTATTTTTAATTACTGTAAGCACACCAACATCATATGATGTCTCCGTTAAAATTTGCATACATCTTGCCTGCGCATGATTTGAATGACTCGCATGTTTACATTTAAAGCATATAATATATTTAATAATATATTTAATTTTATATAATTTAAAATACAAAAACAATTTCGTAAAAATATAAACTTCTAGGTTACCCTACAATGGGAAATTTTGTGTTAGTAAATCATAAACACTACATTGCGTATGAGTGATATAATTTGTATTGAGAAAGTACTATCTAAAAGGATCAAAGGTAAACATTATCTTAAAATGATATTAGAAACTACACAAAAATATATATAAAATATGACAATATTTTTATAATAAAATTGGAACTAATTTTTTTATTTTAATTAACGTGACATCACATTGTAACTAAAGGGCATATTAACATCTTCAATATTAAAAATAGTAGTAAAAAAATACTACTTCTAAATTGTCTAGTCCGACCATCATGTTAGTACTGTTTCGATTACACAAAAAAAGCGTTTGGCACCATTTGAGTAAGGCTAGATATAAAAAGAAGCTCAATGCATGGGTGCCGCACGAGTTAACTTAAAAAAAAATCTTGCACCGAATTTTCATGTCTGCGAATGTCTGCAGAATCGCAACAATTTCGTCACCAATCCATTTTTGAAGCGGTTGATGACCGAATCACAGCGAGCTGGCTGAAATAGTGGGAAAGTCGAGATTGATAGGGAAGTTGGGTGGGAATCATCTACTATGAGCTGCACCTACAAAGCAAAACTCTTAACGCGGAACTATACTAGGACGGTCAAAAATTAGATTGTATGTGGGAAACAATCGCCCAGAAATTTCCTACTTTGGACAGTAGAAGAGGAATTGTGTTCCATCAGAAGAACACCAGGCCACACACATAGATAATGACCACCGAAAAACTCCAGGAACTTTGATAAAAAGTACTTACGCGTCCATCTTATAGTCCACACCTGGTACCATGTGATAATCATCATAATGATGGGCAATTTTCCTGGTGAAAAATCACTTCAAGAGAGGCTTGTGAAAATCGACCATCTCAATTTCTTGCCAATAGCCATGAGAATTTCTATAAGAGAAGCATAATGAAATTACCTTCAAAATGGCAACAAATTATCGAACAAAACGACACATATTTCACATAAATTGGATCATTCTTGCTATGGTAAATAAGCTTTCAATTTCATGCAAAAATAATGAACTTCTTTTTACTACACCTGTTATAAGTAATATAACCAAACAAGAATTATGCACAAATTCAGTTTAAGGTTTTTTTAATAAAACAAACCCTAATGTTTGAAAAAGAATCATATTGAAATATTAAAACCTGAAAGCAACTCAAAACAGAAAAACATATTAGACATCAAATTAAAGAATCGCATTAATGGATTAAAAACTAGATTTTCTTTGACATAATGTATCCTAGTTAATCATGTACCACAAATAATCTCCCATATTATGCTGATTTGTTAAGAATAAACTT
>NC_051847.1:138175481-138184517 GCF_002237135.1 Teleopsis dalmanni | reverse complement strand
CCACTAAAATTAATTTCTGGTTTGTTAGCATACATTTTGGAATACACAGTTTAGCATAAAGTTTATATGATTACTGAATTATACAATATATAATTCAATACTAATTTTATATCGTATCATGAGATTTATTTTAAAGGCTGGTAATAGTGAAGAAATTTTCAAATCCAAAGAGGATTCCTTCAATCCAGTGAATTGTTGGGCTGACGCTAGAATGGATATTCTTTTAGATTATGTGATATGTTATAGCTTTTAGTTAATAGAAAATACTATCATTTTGTTTCAATTTCTACAAAAATTTTGATAAATGTTTGTATTAATTGATAGTTGCATTGACTTTATTTATTTGGATTTTATTGCGAATGTAAAAAGATTAAGAAAATAAATACAAAACAATAAATATGATGTAATATATTGCTTGACCCACATGGCTTTTGCTATATTTTATCAAATATATTGGAACTTCGTATTAAACTCTACATATTATTTATTTCTTGAAAGACTTCTTAACTTTTGGTACTTACTTACAGGTGTATTATTGTGTGCGTACTTAATATATTTTTTCTAAAATATATTTAATTATTAATATTTGATTGAATTCCTTACAACAAACTATTTGGTAAGAGCCTATTCGAGTTGTGCATATGTTTCAAATGTTATGTACATTAATATATATATTTAACTCTCAGATTCTGAATGGTTAGTCATAGATATCACTAATAGATAGTAATAGTCCACCTCACATGCATGTCCGAAGATCGTATAATGGACAAATACATTGTAGAAAAGGGATTTGAAGCGAATGTAACAACTTAATGAACACATTCTCTATCTCTATATGTTTACATATGCATATTAATTTATGCTAAGTAGTTACGTCTTTACGGTGGCATATTAGGAAGTATTGATAGCATATGACGTAAAATTACCTTCCTAATTTATAGAAAAAAATTTTCGAACAATAAATAACTTTGATACTCAATTAATCCATCCAGGTTACAATATTTCAAATCTTTTTACAGAATTTCGAGGATGGTAACCATCTTAAGCCCTCCTTCATAAGAATTTATATTTTGCGATGTTGAGTCAAATTAATCTTATTTTTTTTTTCGTCTTGATTTTCCAGTTTAATTTAAACATTTTATGTCGTGTGACAGGTAAACTACTTTGAATAGAAGAGGATGGTAATAGAGAGATATCCTCTCTATTAAATTGCTGATTTTATTTAATATTAAAATGATTTGTTTTGAATGTAGTTTATAATAGAAAGCATATTACTTTATATTTTTATTGCTTTATTGTTGTAAGCTGTAAGATGATGCATTCGTCATCCACTGTTAGAAATTTATTAATATTTCGAAGAGGAAGTGGAGAATAAAATTCAATACTTTAAGATTTTTACTCTTTCATCTAATTTAAAAATACATATTTTAACAAAATTTAAAAAATCATTCTGAAATTAAAAAATGAATTGAAAATGTTAAAAAAATTAGTCTTAGTAAATGTAGTTCAAAACGAAAAGTTCGAAGTATTTGTGTTAATCCTATAACTCTTTTTTAGTGTCTTGAAACATTTCGTTTAAAATAATATTAAAATTTAATTGGATTCTAAAAGTTATGCCATTTGGTTTGAATAATCTGAGTTTAACATTTTTTATTTGAGCAAAATCATTCAGTTTCTTTTAATTAGCAGAAATTGTGGTCATTTCGTCATGTCAACGTATGCATCTCATATATGCCACTTAGAATGCATAAAATATTTCCGATCGATATTTGATATACAGACAGAATTATGTACAAAACATTAAGTAGAAAAATATTCATTCGTCAATAATTCATCTTTCAAGAATAACACTTCAGCAGCACACAAAGTATCTAATGTACGTAAATAAGCTGTAAATAAATACCATACAGTAAGCATATTGATCTGCACAATATTCCTTAACGCCAATGGCATCTAACAACATCATAAATCGTTCTTAACGCAATCTTATAAAACCCACTTTTGGTATATACTTACGCATTATTTAACGAAAACTTATAGATATAAGATGCTCAATATTCCATAGAGGATTTCGCAATAAAAAGAATTGCGGGTAATAAAACTAAAAGTGCAATGTTGTGGAAAATAGTCAAGGCCGGCAAAAAATGCATTGTGTTATACATTAGCATATAAACTTCCACTTGTGTGTGCTAAGTATGGTAATGTTCTTTGGAAAGTGCAGGAACAGCTCGAAGTCTGCAGAAGAAATGGCTGTTGCCAGCGTTTTAAACAGAAATAACAGTTTATGTGAATGCAGGACAAGACAAAAAACGATTCATTTTTACTGGCGCATTTGTAGATACAAATTGACAGCCACTTCAGCTGCAGAACTTAAAAGGACTTAAGTTACTAACAAGAAAAAGTAAGAAATATTGGACAAGAAAGTAATTGAGACTATCAATAAGGTCGCATTGAGTAACAAAAAAGTAGTGTAGTTGCTTGAAATACTTTAGAAATTTAAAAAGGTTTATTTATTTTAAGTTATTTCAAAAATTATATTTAGAAAAATTCTACGAAAATTAATTTGTTTTCAAAAAAACAAAGTGAAATTGAAATTCCATTCAATATTTGCAATTGAAAAAAAAACTGACTATTGTTATTTCAAAATTCTTCAACATCAACAAGTTCACTGTATGTGGAAATAGATAACTAGATAACTCGTCATAAAGACGTTAAATGATTCATATAAATTATTTTCTGTAAAATTATTTATTGAATAATTCAATAATTAAGCTACAAAAGACAATTAGTATAATATCATACAAATATATATATTAAATTGTTATATCGCATTAATTAAACAAACTACCAAATAATATAAAAAACAATTTATGGCTGAAAAAATCTTTCTTGTGATTGTCTATTTTCGGTATGAGGGGTTATTCTCTCTTCTATGAGTGTTGAATGTTGAAGGTTGTGGTGACATGTTATCTTAACTGCATTTCCATATGTATTGGAAGTCTTCCATCGTTGTTTTTAGTCGTGTTGAAGCTCACCTTTGGATTTTTTTTTGACCTCCTGTTTTTAAACAACCTCGTGTCGGGAAAAAATAAAAAAACATTTTTAATAGGAGATAAGGACTCATGGGGTTTTTTAAGGGTCTACATTTCAGATGAATTTTTAAATGACCATATATCAAGCCCTTTAAATAATAGAAACATAATATTTTTCGCACTGTAAAGATAATCACAATGGTTTTTATTGAATTACTTCATTTGAAATATACAAACGGCATAAGCCAACATAAATTAGAAATTTTGAATTTTTTAAACCAAAATGAAGTTGATGTGATGCTCATATCTGAAACTCACTTAACTAATAAAAACTACTAGGTACGGGAATTTTAGTCCAAAGAAGATTAAAACACTATTTTGTGAGCTCATGTGCTGAAACTTTCCTTCAAGCAACTTCAGTGTGCATACAATGCTTTACCTACAATCTTACCCTATCAGCAGTGTATTGCCCCTCTCGCTTTATACTAAACGAAATGCAGTACCTTGAATTCTTTAAAACTTTGGGAGAAAAATTCATTGCTGCATGAGACTACAATGCAAAATACTCTTTTTGGGGCTCTCGGCTCTGTAATCCTAAAGGTCAGAAACTCTTTAACGTGGTAACAAACAAGAACAACAATCTAGATGTCGCATCACCCGGGCATCCTACGTATTGGCCATCAGACAACAACAAAATCCCAGATTTTATTGATTTCGCTGTAACGAAGGGTATTCGTCCTGACTCCATTTCGGTGTACACAATTTATGAATTATCATCGGATCAATCTTTCTCCAATCTTTCTAATAGTTTATGAAGAACCCCAACTAATTCAAGGTCCATAAAGACTTACAACTCAAAACACCTATTGGCTGAAATTTAAGAAATACATAAGTACTCACGTTCATACCAATTACAAAATTAAAAACAAATACCAGGTAGATGATGCAGTACAAGTATTCAACAAGATTCTCTCCTCAGCTGCCGAAATTTCTACACCACAAAATTTGCCTTCTCAGGTAAGAAAGCAGCATCTTAGCAACAGTAAAATCGAAAATCTTCTAGCCGAAAAAAGAAAACTTCGTCGAGAATGGCAACAAAATAGATCCCCATCAACCAAATCTAAATTAAAAGAAACCGTAAACCGACTAAAGAGCGCTCTTGCAAGAGACAAAAAAAACAAACAATACGAATATATTAAGAAGCTGTCCCGGCTAACAAAGGATCACTCTGGAAGGCACATCAAACTATAAAAACACCTGTTGAAGCAGTGCCTCTGTTAAGAAACTCCAGCGGTGAATGGGTGCGCAGCGATGAAGAAAAAGCTAATGTATTTGCTAATCATCTGAGTCAAATTTTTCAACCAAATCCCTCCAATAATTTGAATTTACCAGCTCAACATATTAACAATAATATTATCAACTTACAAATCTCCGCGAACGATATCAAGGTAACCATCAAAGAAAAACTTGTCTGCAAAAAAGCACCTGGACATGATTCTATAACTCCAATTATGTTAAAAAATCTGCCCTTCGTAGCAATCTCATTCATTGCAAAGATTTTTAACGCCATAATAAAATTTGGACATATCCCGACGGAATGGAAAAAAGCTTTAATTGAAATGGTTCAAAAGCCCGGAAAGGATTCAACACTAGCCACATCATATATACCTATAAGTTTGCTGCCTTGTCTGTCAAAATTATTTGAGAAAGTGTTCCTTGCAAGACTTATACCTTTCCTCCAAGATAGAGACTTGATCCCAAACCATCAATTTGGATTTCGTCAAAAACATGGTACTATCGACCAAGTGAACAGAATAACTAACGAAATAAGAAGTACTTTTGAAAATCGAGAATATTGGTGTCTTTTTAGATGTTGCACAAGCGTTCGACAAAGTATGGCATGAGGGCCTGTTACACAAAATACGACAAGTACTCCCGCAAAACTCACACGCAGTACTTCAATCATACTTGCTAGGCAGATCTTTTAAGGTAAAGTATAATATGCACACAACTAATGACTCTCCAATAGGTGCAGGAGTTCCACAAGGCAGCATTCTTGGTCCATTCTTGTACCTCATCTTTACTTCAGATATCCCTACAAATACCAATTTAGTAATATCAACATTTGCTGACGATACCGCTATTTTGTGCCGACATAAGAATGCAGCAATCGCTTCCAGTCAACTGCAAAATCATTTGTACTCCATTGAAAGCTGGTTATCACTATGGCGAATTAAAGTCAATGAGCAAAAATGTCGTCATATAATATTCTCTTTTAACAGATTCTCATCACCAACTATCACTCTCAACGGAATAGTAGTTCCGCAAACAGAAACAGTGACGTACCTTGGTATTCACCTCGACAAACGCTTAACTTGGCGGAAGCATATTGAAACAAAAAGGACTCAAATGAGTCCTCAAAGCTTTAAGCCTTCGCTGGCTAATCGGTCATCAGTCTCCCTTATGTTTAGATTACAAAGTCTTGTTATACAACCAAGTTATTAAGCCAATCTGGATGTATGGCTTACAGCTATATGGCAATGCCTGTTCGTCAAATGTAGAAATCCTGCAAAGAGCTCAAGCAAAGATCTTAAGAATGATAACTGGTGCACCCTGGTCTATCAGAAATGAAAACATACATTTAGATTTAAGAGTTCCGATGGTTAAAGTCGAATTCGAGAGAATAAGGTAGAAATATATTTCAAATCTTGAAAACCATGTAAATCTGCTGGCTAGACCACTTGCTAATATGACTACTTCCTCTAGACTAAAACGGAACGATAGACCCGCCATCCTACTTTCCTAATGATCATTCGATTAATTCAACTCATAAACCGTGATATCTGGTAAATAAGCCTTGGCTACTTATAATATACAAATGTATCATTATAGTATGTTTATATAAAATAATTTGTAATGTAATGTTATTAGTCTTTAAGATTCTAAAACTTATTGTTAGGCTTTAATTTAAAGCGATTCAATAAAGATATACAGTTAAATAAAAAAAAATAAATTCAGTAAAATGAAGTTTTAATAAACATATCATTAAAAACATTCATGTTTTATATTAAAATCAGATTTTTATTAAATGTTACTAAAAATTAATTTTTTTAGGACGATATGGTTTTTGGAAGTATTAATACAAAAAATTTATCAAGCTTTAATCTACATTTAGGCTTTGGGTACGAAATATCTTTTTAATTAAATTTAATTGAAATAAAAATATTTATTTTTATTTGGATTAATAAATAAATTTACTTAAAAATACAAATTTCAAAATTGTTTAGTTTTTAAGTCTGTTTTTCAAAAATTAAATGACGACGCACTTATTGTGGAGACTTATTGTGTGTGAAGCACCCTGTCCCATTTAATAGACAGACTCAATGTTAATTGACCAACTGAATCAAAGCCGTTTTTGACTTGTATTTGTTGTGTTATATTGAAACGAAATCTAAATTAGCTAAAGAATAATTGACATTATTATCGTTAATTTTTAATTTTAAATTTTAGTCATATTCTTTTTGTAGAGGCATTTATTGGATATTTTTATATATTTTTTTTTTGTGAAATTCATTACTTGGAAAGTTGTTATAGTAAAGTTATGCGAATGTTACACTACGATTTGCTGAAAAAAACCCCATACTGGTACTTGCAGTCTTCACAAATTATTTACGATTAATTAAATATGCGATTAAAATTGACAATATAGGAAACAGCTGTGTGGTCAAATTTCAATTAATTATAACTTTTGTTTTTGTAATTCACTACTGTTCAAAATCTTTTTTGGAAATGAAAAATATTTATGTGAAGGCACTTATGCTTAAAATCTTATTTGGAATTAAAGACAACTTTAACAAAATGTTATTTAAATCTTCACTAACTGCCGCACATATTGCAGCCAAATATCTTATTCGCCTTGTGCGCTTAGGGACAATTTATCTTGGAGTGCTCATCTCGCTTGTATGCTGATTAGGCTGTTGCAATAAATTTTTTTCTTTTCAACTGCAAAGTATGCCCTAAACAGCGGGTAATTTGCATGTACTCATTGTAAATACAGCTACTATCTCCACTACTTAAAGCAACTAACCGTGAGCACATAGCTACACAAAGCAGGTCTCAAAAAATATAATAAATATATTTCGTCTCGCTTTACCTTCCAGAAATTCAACCTTTATGCACTTATTTTCTATGAGGCTGACATTTTGAATTACGTTAAACATAAGGACAATGGAAACTATAAGATTTATTAGAGCAAACACTTTACGCTACTAGAAAAACCCAATTTACACACATTCATACACATATATTCATACATACATTTATACATGCATTAAGACTCAAGCCATAACTGCCATATTGAAATGAAAAATGGTAAAAAATAGTCGGAAAAAGCACACTTATGTAAAAGACCGAAAATAAAAGGAAAATCAATGTGGATCAAAAAATAAGCTCTGAATTTGGTTTTCTTTTTGTATGAATGTGATTCGTTTTTGTTGTTCTTGTTTTTTACTTTTAGTAGCCTGAGTCACTTTATGCCCTAAGGATATGGCATATGCTAGAGAAATCGATAGTGTCAGTGTCTTAAGGGGACGTGGTACATACTCGCATGTATTCATATGCTCATGCATTTATGTGTGAAAAAGTATTTGCCACTTTGTAGGGTTTTTGATTAATTGTAGCAGTTCGCAAAATTGTATGTTTTTCAGGATATTAAGCGGTTTCCCAAATTGCTCTACTGTGTTCAGGTGCTTTAAAAAAATTCTAGCAAAATTTTTATTTATTGCAAATGTGTATTATTGCTACAAATTTCGAAACTAAAAAATTCTTTTGAAAAGGAAATATATTTGTTTTCGTATCAGTTTTAAATATTCAATTATTTTACTCACAAGGAGTTTTATTATGGCATGCAAAAAATAACAGTTATTTTTGAGTTTTTCATATTTAGGCAAAGAATAATAATTATTTTTGTGTTTTGAAATGGAAACCAAATAAAAGGCAAACAATAATAATTATTTTAAAGAAATATAATTTGGTTTAAATTTAATTATTGCTTTTTGAATTAAAAAAAAATTAATTATTTTTGCATTTTTAAATGAAAATCAGAATGTATGAGTTATTTGTGTGTGGAAAAGTAAAAGGCATATAATAATAATTATTTTAGAAAAATATAATATAAAGAGAAATTAATTATTATTTTTGTAATGTGACTTTAGTCGCCTTACATTAAGTTAAAAAAAAATTAATAACTGATACTAGAAAAACCCATTAATATATTTATTAACATAATAGTAAAGAAATTTTTACAACAATGGTGGACTACAACGACAAAAATTCATTTTATATTATTTCAATTAACTGAATTTTTGGCTGACCATACATCTGTTTCAAGTATTGCCAAATACCCATCATAAGAAGTCTTGGAAATAATTCTTGTATTTAATTATTCGTAAATAATTTTTTAATACTGCAAGCACCAGGAATCGAACTCGAGTCCTGCTAAATTTGAAGCTTAGAGCCAGCGCACCTTAACCAACTGACCCAACATAACAATGCATTAAATAAAAGTGTATTATCAGCATTTTTATCATGACCCACATGCTTTTATAGCGCCTCTCTGCGTTATTTTTATGAGTATCCTTATTTCTATTGTCATACTATTTCAAAAGTTTAAATAAAAATAATTACAAAGTTTATCAAAATGAATACGTAAACCGTATAAAAAAGTAGACTTTACTTTATTTACCCATATTTTAGTCCAGTTCCACATTCGAATTACCATCATAGAGTCCAATAAAGGACTTCAGTGTTGAGTGTGTAAAGGGCGAACAAATAATTTCGTATTCAGTTTGCGTATTACATGAAAATCTGTCATAAAACGTAGTCATATTATCTCTCACGATGCACACCCACATTCACTCACATACACTTCAGTTCCAAAGTGGGTGAGGTCGAGTACGCTGCGTGTATCTTCTAACTGATTCAGATGCTAAAAATTGAAGGCAAA
>NC_051847.1:138165748-138175381 GCF_002237135.1 Teleopsis dalmanni | reverse complement strand
ACTAGTAACAAAAAAGAACTGCAGTAAGCCTTGCAGTATTCACGCAGTCCCTGTTAATAAGTTTCGAAGATCTGTTCGTGTTATGTGTAGCACATGCCAATCAGGAAGTTAATTGTGTCAACATTAACGATAGCAACGATTTGATTGTTATAATTTTGTTGTTAATAATTAGGAAGTTAATCATAATACTAATAATGATTAGATTGTTAATAGGTTTAGATTTCTATGTAATTATGTATATTTTACATTTAATCTTAGAATCTAATGTAGCTCGAATTCAACGAATAATAAAGTTATAGTTGTGTAACTATAGTTACAGTTATACAGTTATAGTGACTGCATTTCTATATTTAAGTACATGACCTGATTTGGTTTTAATGGACCTCTGTCATTTTTACAGTGTTTTAAAATTTTTTAAGGATTAAGAAATAATCGATTTCTCTACAAAACAAAATTCCTTTTCCCATTCTACATAAATATCAACTAATTACACAGCATGGCGATTTAAAAATATCTGCATCGGAACTCTTTCAGTACGCGCCATCTTTTCATATGATAATGTGAATCTACTGCTTGACTTAATTTATAGAATTCCAACAGATGTTGGTGTTCACTATTTTTTCATATTCTCGATATCCATGTTACTATAGGCAAATAGCATAATCCTGGCTCTAACTAATTCCGAATTGCGGATATCGAACTTCCGACCAAAACCGTGATCATCACTTTAGTGATGCCCCGTCTGGGCTTAGAGTAAGTCTCTAAGCCCTGTTGCTTCTATAAAAAGTAGTATAGAACCTACTTCACAGAGTTTTATTGCCTCTTCCGTAAGTACGTTCCCAGAAGTCTATTCTGTGTATGCATTAGCGGAGGACTTTCTAATAGCATATGTGTGGATGGCTCTTCATTTTCTTCGCAAGATCTACAGTTAGCATCCATATAGATGTCGAGTCTCGTGAGGTTTTGTTTTGGTTTATAGTATCTTGCTAAGGTTTCTGTGATTATGATTTCAAGTTTTTCTGTTGATAAGTCCATACAATCCTGATATTTCTAATTGTTATAGGTATCAATGAGTGACAAGTGATTATCCCAGGAATCTTTTTCAAATACTATTAATTTAGGTTCAATATGTTACTTAGCCTTATGAGTTACTTCAGTATGAGCAATAAAAAAAATGTCATTTTATATAATAATAGCATCAACTCAAGTTCCCTATGTTAAATAATCTCAAATGGTTTCCCAATGGTTAGGGGTCCTAGATTAAGTCAATTGACCTTTTATCCAGATTACTGGAAAAGATTCCTTCGATACATACTTCAAGTGAGTTTTACCTCATAGTTCGTCTTTACTACAATAATAATGTTTGTACAATAATGGGTCAATTTTATTCGAAAATGATATTTTCATTGTACAGTAAAGCGTGGTGTCATTTTCATGTACCTCTGCTTTGCCTACACCCATGTTTGTGTCCATTGATATTATTTTAACATTAAATGAGGTTACTAAAGTCTTATTATTAGTCTTATTAATATTATTAGTAATATTAATTGTCTATAAGTGTAAGCTCTAATTGTTATAATTACTTGTTTTCAATTTTTATAAATAAAATGAAAAAATTTATGTTAAGTAGTATTCTTTTTTCTATCATGTAGTTCTCGTAAAATTATCGGTTCTATTAGAACGACTAGGTGTAATTATTCCAATATATCTCATTCAAGTACACTATCGTAGCTAATAATATAAACGTGCATGACATAATATGATTATATGGAGCTACAAATAAGCCATAATTTTTTGTTTCATTGGGTTTAACGCTTCCGACTGTTTCTTTTTAATTCTAAATAACTGAACTTGCATTCAATTATAACTCACACTTAACGCAATTTATTTATATGTATGATTCCGTTCTTTTTAGTTAAACTGGCTATTCGGATTTTTTTTAAATTACCATAGACCCTTCCGAAATTTTTTGTCTAAAATATTTAAAATATATTTGTTGGTTATGACGATAGATATATATTTTGTTTTACTACTATGACTGTTGATGCGAAAAAGTCACTATCGAGAGTATCGAGAGTTTTTTACAGTTCAGCATTTTTAGTTTTACAAAATAATATTGAATTTTTTTATATTCTACTCAGTCTATCATTTACTGTTGTATGAATTGGCAACTGATTTAGCATTTTCTTGAAAATATGATTATAATCTTAAGATATATCATTTGGGGTTGCCAGAAGAAAGTTAAATGAATTTCTTTCTTTTTAAATATATTACAATGACAATTGTGACACATCCCCTACCTACTCTTAAATCTTTTGAATGATTTTAAATATATGGATCAAAGACTTCTTTTACTAAACTTGTTTTGAAGTTCTGTTGATTTTCATTTCAAACTAATGGAAGCACATAAACTAGTAACGAAATATCGACAAGGGTTCAAAATCAATTCAATTCATGTACAACTTGGTATCGATTTCAATAAATTACTAAGTATATTCCTGATAAAGTGAATTTGAACCACTTTTGCAATTAGTTGCAATATCCGATAATATAGATTCAATATGGCTGCACCTCAATGTATCTGGGCTTACTCCCTGTTAGAACTCTGTTTTTGGCATTTTCGTTAAAATGTCACTCGTTGGAATTATTTTCTACATTTTTTTTAAGTTTTTTATTTGCTGCTAATGTATTTATTGTAATATCTTAACTACTTTTGTGAACTTTAAGTTTTCAGTTTTTCATTCAAACTTTCACAATAATTCAAGTAATATAAATTAAGTAAACATGATTACGTATTAGCTTCATTTAAGTGCTTCCTTCACTTTGTTTTCCTATTGTCTCCAACTCTGTGTGCACGTGAAGAACTTCTACAAACCCACTAAAAACAGACAAATCCTTATATATTCGAACCCCACATAGACTTGCGGCAATCGCATCCTTGCTTGTGTAGAATTTAACAACTGATTAACAAGGGCACATAAGACAATTTGCGGCATTAAAAGTTCGCTGGTTTCCGTTTACTTATGTTCAGTGAATTTTCTTTGTATCGCATGCGGCATGCGGCGTGTGGCATGCGGCAACCGGAAATGGCAAAGAAACTATACATAAAATGTTGTTGTAAAAACTATTTACAAGTTTTTATCGTTGACAGTAGCATTTATACACTCACCCGCACTTCGCTTCGTTGAAATCATTGTACATTGAATGAGTTGTCTTGTTTAGGTTTTCGAGTTGAGTTTGGGTTCGGGTTCCTTTGAAAAAAAGGATGTGAAAGGAGGAATATAAATAAAAATTGGCAGCAACGCATGTGCTTAACTTGTAAAATGACAAAAGTTGAAAGTTTTAAATGGTGTTTGCATGTTTTGTGGGTTACACAAGAAAATTACTCTGATTTGTTTTTAAGTTTATTTTCCTTTTTACTTCTTCTACTCTCTACAGTTTTCCCCCACAACACTCAATCTATTACTTTATTTTATTACGCTTTGTTTGCCTTCGACTTTGCTGTAGCAAATATCACTAAAACTCGAGTTGGTTTGGAGCAATTGTGGCTCATAAGTAAATTAAAAAGTTTCTGAAGTTACTCAGCAACGAAACTTGAATTAATGAGTCGTTGAAAAGCAAGTTTAAATGCTTAATTTAGTTAATTTCATTATTAAAGTCTGAAACTATATTTAGTTATAATTAATTTTGAAAAAAAGTTTATTCAAGTTAATCGAAGTTCTTAATATAAACCGTTAAAACAATACAAATTCATATATATGAAATAAATAAATAAAAATATATGCTTCATTTAGATATCAGTAATTCTCAATATCAGTGCATTAGAGTACCACATAGTATATATGAGTACATGCTCTATTGCAAAATTCTATACTTTTTGGGTAAAAGACTAATTAGACGAAAAATGCTATAAGAACTGCATTTATGTTAATGAATTTCGGGTTACAGATGCAAACTCCCAAAATTCCTATGTACATTTCAACTATCTTAAACCTTTGGGTATGAAATGCTATTTTAGTGCACAATAGATCAAGCTGGTTGCAGTGCTGAAAGGCCTTAGCCTAACCCATAAACCATTACTGTGATTGTCTAAATTTAATCGCCTTCATTCCTATTAAATAAATTAATTCAAAATCGAATATTTTGTTTAAAATATCGATATTATACGCTGATAATAAAAAATTGCAAATGTCATACCCTGGGATTGTCTATCACACCATTAAGTTCACATGACGTGTCACTAATTGAACTTTTTGTGAGGTTAAAGGAAAGGTCTACCTTACGCGGAATACTGTCAATCTTCCAACGCTTTGAAAATGAACATGTTATAACTGGACTATTGCCAGTCTATGTAGACAAGTTATAGAAAATTAGTTCAAAATTATTAAGAACTGTAATATACTCCGGGAGGAACATTTGAATGATATTGGCAATGAATTGAAAATTTAATTTGAATGGAAATTTGATATTTCTTTAATGCCGTTTATTTTTGTGATTGGTGGACTACCATGGTTGCCTAAATTCAGTCGCCATCCTTTAATTTGGAAATATTTGGTTTTTAAATACAATAATTCGGTTTGTTTATTACTCGTTACTCGTGAAGTAACGAATTATAATATAATACAGATAACTGGTGCATTTATAATATATGTTTTAAGGATACCTTATTCGGAATGGGAACAACGTTTTGAAAATAATTTTATAACGTGCATATTTTTAAAGTATTGAAGATGTATAGAATATTTTTTTATATATTTCATTTATTTTTAAATCAATATAACTTTTTATAGTAGTTACAAGTTTTATAACTGCCTTCATAAAAAAAACAGTTCCCTTTCATATAGGTATATGTTTGGGCTGATCAGATTAATGCTGCCAAATGTATGGGTACTAACACCATCAAGTGACAAAAATTGTAGATGCGTTTTATATAACCCAAAATAAATAATAATGCATATATATGCAAACTTATATATGTAAATGGCTAAAAGTAAATGTTTGCAAAGAACAGGGCATTACACCTGCCTGGATTGAAAGCAAGATTGATGTTTTGAGTAGTCTTCTGTGATATTCAAGGCTTCAGGCTTTTACTGGTTACAGCCTCTAAGTTATCTTTTAGATTATAAATTAATCATGCCGTCATATAAATGAGCATACATATAAATGTAGAAAAATTAAACATGTACGCATAAATTAAAAGCCGAAAACGCCCATGGTTAAATTATGCACCATCCAGAACGCTATGTGGTAATTGACGATAGTCATAACACGGATTTTGAATCCTCGTTGTTTCAAGTCATTCACAACGTGTTGTGGTTTTTTTTCGCTTCATGAGTATTTTCGACATTGAATCTCATACACTACATTAGAGTGATAATTGTCGAAGAAAATATTGAAAGCAGAAACAATATGATATCACATGTCACGTACAAATTTATTATCCCAGTAAAAATAATTCTAATCTCTTTAAGTCTTCGTACTAACATAATGCTTCTAAATCCTGCTTAATTAAATTTTAATAAAATTAAATTATATATACTCGTATTATATAATTTTACGCATTTGCTCGTTTCCATTTAAAATACTATGTTTGCTTATTTGATTAACTGGCAGCTCCAAAATATTTATTTTTATTTTATGAATTTAAGTGAAAATCCTCGTTTTGGTAAATCCAAAAACTCACATAAAATTCATGCTTTGTAGTGCAAGATTAGGTTAGAAAGCTAATAAATAAAATTTCAAATATTTTACGTGTTTCGCATATGAACACATGCCCAAAACTGGCACAATTATTCGCACTGGCGTATTTAAATATGTTTTTATGTGTTTTTCGTATCTATGTTAATCATTCTGAATAATGTTATTTTTGTATAAATTTATAAACTCAGTACATTTATAAAATATTCGTATTTGTATAAGAATTATGAGTTTTTAAGTAATTTTTATAACGGGTATTCCAACACAAACTGTAATTTTGAAGGAAATAACCATAAGTGTATTTAATGCGATTAAAGAGAAATTTATTTGAACATTTAAATTTATTTATATGAAATTTTATATCTCAAAATATACTTCAATTTTAAGAGTGAAATAAATGAATTGAAAGAATGATTACTGCATTGGGCGACATCATAAAAGAAATCGAATTTATTAATGTTTTATAAACAGTTTCAAATTCACTTTTCCCTATGTTCTATTTCTAATTTATGCATTATATCTTTCTTTGGAATGTTTAATTACATTCCTAAATACCATACTATTTAAGCGACATTTTTAAATTCTTGTTACCATGTGAACATCTATGGGTCTGAAACGCTAACTCATCAAATATTGTATTGCCTTTTGTTAGCTTTAAATGTATTTTAATCTACTCCTGACATCTTTTGGAAAAAATTACTTATCGCTTACTAAGAAAATGAAAAATTCTCTATATACGAAACAAATCATCAAACAGTAAAACTATCTTAAATCGGCATTAAGTTCATTAAGTTTGACAATAGCAGATTTCAAATATAGATTACAAACTGTTTCATTCAATTAAAAATATTGAATTTTATTGAAATATTTTCTTATAAAGACACTGTATAGTTTTTATGCGCAGAAAAATTAAAAATGGGGTATTTCCACTCAAATAGGGTTATATGTGCGTCACACATACACTTTTCCTTCATTGAAAAACAATTTCTTATATCTAAGTTCATATCACTCCACCTCCTTAAATTTTAAACCTGAAATCTCTCTGCAAATAATTCAAAGAACTATATTTGTGCATATGTAAATTCATCAATAAAGCATTATAATCAATAAAGTAAGAAATTTTTTAAAATACTGAAAGCTTCGGGTAAGTAAGTTTTTGGCTACAGGTCTAATGTGTCTTTTAATTTTTTTTTTTGTATATATTTGTTATGCTAAGTTCAATGACTTTACTTTAAATTAAATTTTATTTGTTTAATCAAATAAAGTTTACTACGCTTATATGGTGAGTTTTAATTTTCTTGACTACACACTTTATTCATTTAAGATACAATAGTCCAGCAATAGACGCAGTGTCACGGATAGTTAATGTTGAAGTCCGTAAGTATGTTACAACTGTGATCATACAATTAGTTACTCCTAGTACATTTTCGTGTCAGATGGCATCATCAATTTAATGCATCTGCGGTTATCTTCTTGGTCTGCTGGCATTGAGATTGCAGTTTAGTACGGTATAATGTTAAAGAATAACATTATTTGGTGTTATATGGTTAAACCAGCTCACCCATTGTACTTTTAAAAACTTTGCTATCGTATATCCGATGTAAGGGTACCAAACTGCAGTCATTAGTCACAATCATCAAGACAATCACTTTCATTTCACTTTTGAATAAATGCTTTACATTTACATTTAATGTGTATATATTTATACATTATATATACATACTAGATAACCCGACAAACGTTGTTTTGCCTTATAAATTATTTCTAGTTTCTAGAGCCCATGTGAAATAGCGTGGTACTTGTGAATAGAGTAATGTTCTTGCAAAGGCACCAAAATCATCCGTACTATTACACAATTCAAAAAATGCAGTGAGTGTAGATTTAGGTGGATTTGTACCACGATCAATCAGTCTCGTTCGTGAAAAATACACGCTGACCGTTTTCAAGATGGACGGCTAACTGAACAGCTGCTGGATCCCGTTCATGAATTAGAAAACCGAAGATACGCCAAGCAGCTTCATTGGAACTGATGTACCGACCAATTTGGTAGAGCGTAATTTCACCGTTTTTGTTCATTGTAGGAGCATTTACATTAGTAAATGAGTTTTTACTCTAAACACAGCCATATCACTGCCTTTATGGACATACTTATATATTTGATGCTCTTCACAGAACTGCAAAACTCAACATTTATATGAGCATTGTATGTCTTGCTTAGCAGAGGCGAATACGGCACCACCCGCCATTGTCCCCTATTATCGGGATTTCTTCGACGATATATTGGATATCCGTCGGTATTTGTTATAGTATCATTAGTGAAATCTTTTGAAAAATTTTTAGTACATTTTCCATCTGCCATGCAAGGCGAAGACGAAGAAACGAAGTGGATGTAATGCTCGATGTACTTGTTGGCGTAGTTACATAAAATATTAAGAAAAAAATTTTTCTTTTTCAAAAATATAAACAACATTTATGTCAAAAAAATAAAAAATTTTTTGTCAAAGCAATAAGGATATTTTTGCTGGGTAGGGACTCCCTAATCACTTTAGCGGTATGAAAAATAGATAGTACCCGATTCTCAGACCTACTGAATACACCTATAAAATTTGGTAAAAATCGGTAAAGCCGTTTCGGAGGAGTACGGTAACTAATATTGTGACATGGAAATTTTATATATAAGACCGCAAACAGACATCGTTTGGCCTTGTGACTTATTGATGGTCTTTGCAAATGCCAATCTAATAGGAAATTGAACGCGTTTGAATTAAATTGGCTTGTCTGTGAGAATCATTGGAATTCATGGCAATAAAACTTTTTCGTTTCGGAACTTGCCATTCAAAATGGTGGCTTCGATAATGTTTTTCATCAATTTTTTAATTACCAATCGGGTACTATTGCATAGCCGTGGTGGGTTCAAATTCCGAAGTAAAATAATCGGTAATCCAACTTTCAGTCGTAAAATGTGTGGTGGGATGCCTGGCAAATCCAGTGAGTTTAAAAACTCTGCTGGATAGTTTACAACTTCGTTGGTATCACAAACTGTATCGATCGATTTGTATGATATTAAGTCGCCTGGCAATGTCTGTTTTATCTTGAAGTTTAATTCATCAACGTCCACGTTTTTTTTGCTGCTAATGGCTCTTTCTGCCAGCCACCCATGATTTATGTATTGTATGTGTACATCTGGAAATACGCGGTCAATGAGAGCATTTTGGGAATCAACGATAGTGCAGAAATTAGGGGGCAGTTTTATGAATTCAGTATTTTCATAGACAACAACTTTTCATATCATAGCAAGTTTTCTTTTTAAAAATATAAAAAAATTTATGTCAAAAAAATAAAAAAATTTTTATTAAAGCAATAAAGATATTTTTGCTGGATAGGGACACCCTAATCACTTTAGCGGTATGAAAAATAGATAGTAGCCGATTCCCAGACCTACTGAATACGCATATAAAATTTGGTAAAAATCGGTAAAGACGTTTCGGAGGAGTACGGTAACTAACATTTTGACAATGTTAATTTTATATATAAGACTAGATAACCCGACAAACGTTGTTTTGCCTTATAAATTATTTCTAGTTTCTAGATAAATTCTAGTGTAGATAAAAAGTAACTTACTTATTATAAGTGTGTAAGTATGTGGTATATGCATGAAATAGGCATGGAGCCCTATGAACGAAAAGGAAAATAAAAATAACAAACGCCAAACAATATTTATTTTAAGTTATTATAGTTTATTTATTAAATTATTAATTTAAAATCAATAGATTTGTATGATACCAAGTTCCCTGGCAACAACTGTTGTATCTTCAAATTTAAATTGTCTTGGATTGACTGTAAATAATAATAATGATAATGGGCCAGTAAAATTAACCAACAACAGTCGAAGATAAAAGCACTCAGTGTGTCTTGGATTATCTGTAAATAAGCGTT
>NC_051847.1:138155225-138165648 GCF_002237135.1 Teleopsis dalmanni | reverse complement strand
ACAAAATACAACCAAAATGAATTACAACTAAGCGAGCAATATGTGCGTTGCCTTTGCGAAGAGCAAAATTTAAATTAACTTAATTAAAATAATTTCAGTTTTGCAAAAAGTGTAGGGATTGTGGCTAAAATGCAAAGCAAACAACTTCTGAAAAAGTCTCATAAATTCTCTCTAAAAAATATTAATATTATTAAATTATAATAACGACTTCAGTTTCCAGTTGCTACTGTTTTGAAAGCAGTTGCATTGATTGTGTTTTTTGGTCGCCTCAGGCCATTGCATGTCCTTACTCGGTAGCCTTGCAAAGTAACCGCTTTATGTTTTGATTTATTTTTCAGCTTTTTGTAGTAGTTGTTATTGCTGTTGTTGTTGTTGGGTATTATTTCCATTTTTTGTGTTTTTGGTCTCACTAAACCAACATTGACTTGACAAAAGTAGTCAACGTCTTGTTGAGTTGGCAAAATGTCTCAAGGCTAGAACTAATTGTCTTTGACAGTTTACGCGTTGTAAAGTAGAAAAATTATGACAGTCGCTGGAGAAAATGACAATTTAGCATCCTCTTCAGCTGTACAGCTGGCGGTAGAGTAAATCTGTTCTAAGCTTTTTATTTATTTTAAAGACGAATCGCTGAAGGCAGAAAAAAATTCAATTAAAATAAATAAAAAAGTGTATAAATTAAAGTAGACGAGAGGCAGAGAAAACCCATATCGATTTACAATTCAGTTGAGAGCCAATCCGTTATGGTTGACAGTTTTGATATCAGTGTTGAAACGTGCTGTCTGCCTGGCTTGCACATTTCAGTGCCAGCAACTGAATTGGTCTATTTCAGATTGATTGTATTAAATTTCTGCATTGCAGTTAGAATGATATTCTTTGACTTTGTCTGTGTAAAATTGTATTTCCATCGACTTTCACATCACTTAAGATAGATTGGATTGATAGAATTCTCCTTGTAACAGCAGCAGAATAAAGTCAGCGCCAATCAATGTATTAGCATGAATAAGGAAAGTTGTTCTTTTTCTAGCTAAATTGTGCTAGAAGTAATAAAGTTGTATACTCGTATATAAAAAATTCATAAAATATAAAACAGGAAAAAGTTATATTTAGAGTATAAATAGAATCAGAATTTATTTAAAATTTCACTGAGAAAAATTTAATTTGAATATGACAGTAGTGACTATTTTAGTTAATGGAAACTGCTATATTTCATAGAGAAATTTCAAAAAGAAGATAACTACAACAAAAACATTATTTTTATCTTTATATCAAAAGCGTTTTTGTTATTGTAGTTCATTGTATTTTTCGAAACCTCTCTACTAAGGAAGAATTGTATTTTGAATACGAGTATAAAATTTATACTTTATATTTAATTATATTTATACTATCAATATAATTAATATTTATAAAGTAACGAATTTGTTACAATAGCTACTTTATATTAGATACTTTGGTAGATGCATATGATTTTATAACTTCAGATGATTTTGAAAATACCATATTATCATAGCTGCAGAATTTCTATCGCTGATAATAGATATAGTTATTGTAGTTATTATTGTACTTTTACTATTATATAGAAAACATTAAGAAGTACACATAAAAAGTACAAAGCCAACATAAGAAGACAGGGCAGTAAAATATTTATTGAGTAAATGAGATTTGATTTTAACATCAGCGATGAAGAAAATAAAAATTTTCTTTTTATGAACTATGCTTTTCAGTAGAGAAGTTTTCGAATAGTAGTGAATTGCAACAATAAAATTTTATTATTTTTAATTAATTGAATATTTGGCTAACAAAATAGTTGTTTCAAGTATTGCTAATTACCCATCATCAGTGGTCCTTTGGAACTAATTCTTATATTTAATTATTCTTAAATAGTATTTTGAGACTGAAAGTAAATTAAGTAATAAAAGATGCGTTGTGGAGATAACTAAATCGTCTTGGGTATATGACGGTTAGAAAGTTTTAACATAGCTTCATCTGTTGATAGTTGATAAACTCAGGTGTTAAAAAATGCATGTTATATGTATACTCATGAAGTAAAGTAAGTTTCGCTATGAAAGTTCATTCTTAAAATAGAAAAATTTAAAAATGCTCAATATTTGTGTAATAATTAACAAACTAGTTGCTGGTTGTAGTTCAATTTATCCACGCCATTTATCTTTAGTAACTAAAATTAAAAAGATTGTAATTTTCAATTTCCGGTCTTTAATAACGATACAAAACAGAGAAAACATCAGTACTTGATGGTTTTAAATCACCTGATATTCAACAGCTGAAGTCACAATAAAGATCCTAGTTCCTGGTCTGTGTAGATATAAGAACAGATTATGATTAACTTTAGTCACACTTCTTTGATGACTAAAATTGAAGGACTTTTAAGCTTCGACTACAGGCCTTTATCAGCTGTATTAATAATGGTGTTATACTTGCTGATTTTCAACACGGTCTTGCAATGATTACTAATTAAATGTCAATCAATGATATGTGACGTATAACTTATGATCAAAAAAGAACGAGTATTTTAAAAAAAAACGCAAAATTTTAATTTTTAATAATTTTCTTTATTATCGCCTTCAGACTACTCTCCTCCTGCGGCAATACATGCATGCCAACCCTTGATCCAATTCTTCATACAAGTTTTATAGGCCGCCGAAGGTATGACTTTTAGTTCACGCAGCGAATTCTACTTTATGGCCTCTATGGCCTCAAAACGAGTTCCACGCAATGGCAGTTTGAGTAGGGGGAAGAGGAAAAAGTCACACAGGGCCGTATCTGGAGAGTACGGTGCTTGGTTGATGATATTGTTGGAGTTTTTGGCCAAAAACTGCGACACAACCAACGCTGTGTAAGCCGGTGCGTTATTGTGGTGTAAAATCCATGAGTTCTCCTTCCATAAATCTTGTGTTTCTTGCGAATGGCCTCACGCAAACGACGTATAACGGCCAAATAATACTCCTTATTCACCGTTTGACCGTCCGGAAGGAATTCATAGTACACCACACCACGAATATCGTTAAAAACAGTCAGCACAACATTGATTTTGGACCGACTTTGGCGTTCTCTTTTCGGTTTCGGCTCACCTTCGAAGCACCATTCGGTCGATTGTTGTTTGGTTGTTTGGCGGGCATGGGAAATTCATAGACCCATGTCTCATCACCAGTTATGATGTGTTCGTTGAATGTGGGGTCACTATCTGCGTTGGAAATCATCTCTTTGGCCACATCACAACGACACTTTTTTTGAATGAAATTCAGCTAAAAATCGCCACACGAAAATTTTTCGAGTACTTTGTAAAGACGCCAAACAAAAACTAATCGTACGATATGCGTTAAACTTTGACAGAATGTGTATAATAGTGTTGCAAGCGGAAATTTTTTGATGACAAAGTATGTTATAAGCATGCTATATTAAATTTCTTTCATAAGTTATGCAAACATGTAAATAAGGAATTATAATAGATGACTATAGGTTAGCAGTCATAACATTCTCGATATACAACATTCTCAACATTTTTGGTTGATATGTATAATACAGGTACAACTTATATACTCTCAATATTTTACTGGCTAAAATAGAAATGTATTTATCTTTAGAATAAATATTGGTGTTCTTTTTTAATCATGTTAGTATATAGCCGTATCATGTTGGTATCCACATGTTGGCCTATAAGTTTGTTATCATTGAATCGCTTTAGGAATTTAGCTAGGAAAAGCTAAGCTAAGCTTATAAAGCTATCATTTTTATTCTCGATTTCTTAACTATTTCTAAACTACAGCCAGAATAAAATCAAAATGTTTTTTGAGAAATAGAAACTATGGAACAAAGTGCAATTATTCACTTTACAGTTATTTACAATCTTCACAAAACATAGAATAAAAATTGTATTTTACTTACAGGACTCTAATGAATATGTAGAAGTACTTGAATTGTAAACTTAATGAATGTAATCCACCATGGTCGATTCAATAATTTATAGTAGGGGCATCTAGTGTCGTGACCTGTTATGCCTAAATAGATGAGTAATCAATATGTAGAAGTCAATTATCTACATATGTTTATAATTGAATCATTTTTTGTGTTTCTTTTTTGACTATACTCTACTTAAATGATCCAATTCCTTCAAAACACAAATTCAATGTTTTCGTGCATTAAAGGGTTTTTTATTTAATTCATTGAAGAAGTTTTCATGCCGTGGCAGTAGTTTTGCTTCATGTGGCCTAAGTGGAACTGACCTTTCTGGGAGAGGCCACCACTCTATGTACAGTTTTATCTAATACGCTTCAGCTTTACAAGTTTCTTCGAAATAAATTGTATATTCCACTCAATTTGGTTTATTTTTTCGTGTCAACGTCTATGAATTTTTTTAGGAGCTCAGATCCAAACAACTTTTATTGAACGGAAAGTAAATTTTTTTTAAGCGCCTTTGGTTTATTTACTTATTTTTTTAACCAAACTGTATTTGGTGTGTTTACCTTCTAATGACTTTCGACCGAGTAAATAGAAACTTTTTTTGAGTCCTTTACGGTTTTGATTTAAATTTTGTTTTTTTTTTTATTTGTTTTTATTTGTCTTACGTTACTAAGTTTTTGAGTCACTAGTCTTCTTACTTATTTTTTCTTAAATAAGTAGTTCTTTTAAATTGAACTTATTCTGCTTTATATTTTTTTGCTCTGGAATGCAATTTCATTGCTATAAGTTACAGTTTTTAAATATTCCTAAAGTTATCCTTAGAAATTGTTTGAGTCTTTTTATTTAAAGCTTGCATGTCGTAGTTATTATATTTGAATTTTTTAAAGCCTCAAGACTAATAAGTCTTTATTGTTTTTAAAAAATTTTTTTTTTCAATGTATTTGATTTAATATAGCATTTTTTGAGTCTTTTCTATTTAAAGGTCGCTTGACGTAGTTATATTAGAATTTTTTGAAGTCCTTGGAGTGTAGCCATAGACCAGTAAGCCTTTATTGTTTTCTAAAATTTTTTTTCTATCGTCATATATTTAATTTAATTTACGAATTTTATTTTATTTTTGCTTGTTTATTTTTCAGTTATTTATACCTTACTTTCTCTTGGACCTTTTTCATGACTTTTTAAATATTTCATTAGCGAATATTTCCTGTTTATTTTTTTTTTATTTTATGGTGTTGTTTAGGAATACGTTTTGGCTATAAGCAAATGGCAGTTTCTACTTTTATATCACGTTATCCTTGCTAATGTTGTAGCTTATTACAATATTATGAGCTTGTTATATTTCATTTAATCCTGTAGTTTGTTCTCGTTTCGAAAGTTCTTGAAGCAAAGGAATTGTAAGTAACTTAGTTACCTGTTTTCACAAACTTTGAGAACAGAAACTTTTCTTGGAATTGTCAGGCCAAAATGATGATTACATTTGGCATTGAATAAATGTTGAAATGTTACATTAAGGATGTGAAGCTACTGCAATTCCTGCGCCTTTTGGTTGTTGACTTTCATTTTCTGTTTGAGTTTTAATTTTTGCTGTAATTTTTGCTTAAATATTTATTTTTTTAGAACTTCAAATTGAATTTTTCATTTAAATTTTTTATTTTGTTTTACTGGTTAAAGCGCACATTTTCGTGACATTTTAAATAATTGCGCCAAAAAGAGTTTTTTTATTTTGGCAAAAATACAGTTTTTGCTTCTTTCGTGCGCATAAAAAATGAATGCTGGCGTTTCAAGTGGAGTAACATGCTTAAAAACTGAAAAGCGCCCGAACCAAAAGTCTCTGTTTGAACCAAAAGTCAGGAAGCAGTTCAAGAAACATGGAGCACAAAAGTTTGTTGTACCATGTAAACTCAACATTTGCTTATGCAGGATATGCTTTGTATATGTACGCGTCTTTATATGCAGACAGCTACAAATTGGTATGAGTTCATAGAAAAGTTAATTAGCTGGAAGTTGATTGCTATTTAAGTATTTATAGCATAAATTTAAACCGTTTAAGAAACTATACTCGTACTTGTACTCGTACTTCCTCACACAGTACAGCATAGTCGAATTGTGTTGAATTGATGCAAAAGTTTCTGGTATGCAAGTTATTTTGTTAATTTGAAATTTTATGCACGAACTGAATAATTAAAGTAAAAAGAAATTATAAAAAAGCATATTTCTGTGCAGATGATAATGTTTAGTAGCTCATTACTGTTAAAATTAGTTCAAAATTAACATTGAAGTCAATCTTAAGACAGCTCATCATAACTCCTCGCTGCACTCTTGCAATTTGTAGTCTATTTTCGCAAAATTTAAATAATTTCATTTTAATTTGAAAATATATTGAGTTTTGAATGAGCCGTTCATCTACAGAAATTCCTTATCACATTCGCTAAGAAGATTGTAATAATCAAAATAATAAAAGCTGAAATCTTGACAGGTCTCATTTAACAAACGTCAGCGGCAGTTCAGCTTCAAGTTCACCCGGAGACTGAGACAGAGACAGAGACTGAGACGGAGACTTTGCTGTATAACGAACTGTGATGCTGTAAAATTACACTAATTAATTATTGTAATTTTAATCAATGAAAGAAATCGAAAGCTGCAACTGAAAACGGTCGCAAAACACGCAATAAAACAATAAAATTTTACAACGAATTTTAAAAGAGTTTTTATTATTTAAAATTGCCAAGCTAGCATTTTATTTACATTCTATATATTTCGTTTTATATATTTATTTTCATTTTATTTGATTTTATTTTATATATTTTATTTCATTTTATTTAATTTTATTTGATACATGTATATACAATTTTATGCATTTTATTTCATCTCAGAAATTGGATAATTAAACCGAATCGGCAGAGAACCTGTTGTTGGTTCATCGTTCATCGTTCATCGTTGGTTTCAGTTTAAATAATTCATCTGCACTTCTGTCCATTATGCGGAACTGTGAGTGGGTATTTTACGCAGTTGGCTCGTTTTAGGAAAAGGTGATATATCAGATAAATGGGAATTTTAGTTCAGAAACAAATTCAATTAATTGATTTTATGTGTTGTGGTAGGAAATTAATTGTGAGTTGCATTAACTGTAGGATTAAAGATGATAACACGTGTACCAATTTACAATCCGAATTTATAAAATTATTTGGATGAATGCTACGATAAAATAATAACAAATTTAATTAGTTTTATATCAAATTTCATTAGCAATGCGTAATTCTAAGCTTAAAGGTATTATATGCAAATTATGAGAACAAAACATGTGTATACATATATCCGTAAATGAAATTATTTAATAGAAAACTCATTTAATTAATTAAAATGATATGGATTGCTAATAGTACTGTTATTTAGATAAATTAGCATTTCACTTTAGTCAAATGAGTGTATATTTTAGTTATAGTTCGTGATGTAGAATTCTGTGTAATGAAGATTTTATATACTAAAATTATATATAATTGTATATAAATTAAATGAATAATGTGTGCAAATTTCCACCTTGATAAATGTTATTCATTTCTGCTCCAAATAAATAAATAAAATTTTGTATGAAGGATTATTAGACGAAAAGAAAGAGTTTATATAGATCAGTTTAAATATGATAAGTAGCACATTAATATTGCGAAAGAAGAAATATACTTTATAATATTAGTAAAATTAGTTTTTTTTTCAAAATTTTATCTAGATCGCGGGCCAATGCAAATTACTGTACTGATCGGAGGACCGAAGAAACAAATACATTCTTGCATAGTTGTTTCGGAGAAAATAAAAATATGGCTATAATGTTAAATTTAGTTTTATTAATAATTTAAATTCATTTATTTGGTATGTCATAAAAATAAAATCATGTGATTTTACCAAAGTACCTCAATAGAAAATTTGCGTAATTGTGGTAGAATAGAAATGTTTCGTATGCCGTATAATAAATATTAACCGCGGGCCACATTTTGCCCGTGAAATCTGCTTTGGACAGCCGTGTTCTAGATACTGTAGCCAATAATTGTTATTTAATTGTACATTGGGTAAAATGACAATTTAATAATAACATCGGGCGACACTAAATTCTCTTTTAGTTTTTTAACGGTGTTATCTTAATTTGGGTCTGCTGTACTTAATCCATTTTCCTGTTGAAACACGCTGCTGGATCTCTGGTAATAACGGGTTGAAGTTTAAAAATTTTTATTTTAAGAGACACGAAATTCATTTCTTCAGCAAATTTACTGCAAATAAATAGATGAACACTAAATAGAGAAACAAGGGACTTTTCAAATATTTCTTAGAATAGGTATTTTTAAGTTAATTTTAAAAAAAGTCCCTTTGGAACTGGAAAGAAAATGTTTAGTTGTTTATTCATAGCAAGTTTACTAAACAAAGAATATTCGAGTACATTCAAAACTTTAATTTTCGAATTTTCCGTTATTGCTAGGGCCAGCGATAATAAGGAAGAAAACGAGAGCACTAAAGGAAATTAATAAAATTGCGAAATATCGAAATGACTGAATTGCAATTTGAAAAACTGAAAATCTTAAACATATATATCTCAAAATACTCGAAAAACATACAAATTAGTTATTTAGAAAATATGAGAACTTGACAAGTACATTCATTCCAAATAAAACACCTAAAAAAAATTCAATTGCTTTAGATTAGTGATCTCCACAAAAACACGTTAAACGAAAAACTGTTGTATATCATTTAAAAAAAAAATTTCAAGCAAATATCTTAAATGGCTTCTTCAATTGTCAAATATTATGCAAGTAATAAATAAAGAAGTAAATTATAGTATGAGTTATTTTATAAGACAGCTTTTATTAAATTTTTTAGCATTTAAATTGTGCTTGGATATTGTTTTTGTTTATGTGCTGATTCTGCCGGCTTTCAGAAAGATGTTGTATCCCATGCATTCACGAAATAACATGGACCTGATAAAGAACGATATAATAGTGGCCTAATAAAAGAGCGTGAAGCTGCAGAACCCATGGGCAGTGGCGTCGCTAGGCGTCAGCGATGTCGGCGACCGCCGACTGCCTCGCGCCCACAGGGGCTTCGCAAAAAGTTACCGACTCTGAATTCTAAGCACTTAATAAATATTTTAAATAATTTGGTTTGATAATGGCATTAACCATATTCGAAATATTTCCGAATATCTATATAGTAACCAAATTCATGTTCACAGTTCCAGCTTCCAGAAAGAAGCTTCTCAAATTTAAAATTGATTAAGACGTACTAGAAAAGTATGATGATCCAAGAGAGACTATCTCCATTCGAAATTCTATAAACTGAAGCGAAAATAGCAGCTGGCGCAAATTATGATATAATTAAAAAAAAAATGGAGTGAAGCTAAAATTTGGAAAATTCATTTATTTTAATTAGTGTTTATTTTAATTTGATTAGCAATAAAACTTTCAATCATGCTTTGTCATAATAGTATTAGTATTAGAATGTAACTCATTTACTTTTACAACTGGGTTATAAAGGGGGCCTCGCAATTCTAATGTCGCCGACGTCCAGAGTTGGTCTAGCTCCGCCACTGCCCATGCGGTAGTAGTATTATACAAACAACGAGAACATTGAAATCTACTAACTTGACTTTACTATTCTAGACAATATGACAGCCCAGTTATCAAGATTCATTTAAATTAAAGCACCAGAACAATGTAGTGTGCATTTTGATATAAGTCATATTCGCACACATTATTATTAAAATTATTAAATAATTAAAATTGTAATTTAATAATATTAATATGATTCGATTGCATTTATTTTATAAAAATTAAAAATATTTTTTATAATAAATCAGTTTGTACATATTTAAAAAATGTTCTAATTTTATACTGCTGTACTGTATGTATTAAAAAAAATATTGAAATATGTTATTTTAAAAAATGTTTTATATATGTCGTATTCATGATTTAGAGATATATTATATATGAATAAACAATTTACCTTTCACATAACTTATATATCAGTAAAGTAATACACCATTGATATAAAATACTTTCACATATCGCGTAAATATGTATGTAGAAGTAGTACATAAAAATATTAAAACGACTTACCAATTCAAAAGCAATCTGTAAAAATAAAAAAAAAATTTAATCTTAGATTAAATAATTTAAATACTTTTTGTTATTCTAGATTCAAATAAAATTCAAAAAAAAGTTTTAATATTTAAGGCGACAATAATTTATAGTCGATATAGGGAAATAAATTCTTAACAATAAATTATAGCACACTAAATATAAACAATAAATAAATCAAATAAATAAATAAATAAATTATTCAACGAATTTAACGTAATAACATATGAGCAAATGAAATACTTATGAGGGATTATCTATATCACAGAATATTACTTTCTTTATTTTTTTTAATATATATATTCTTTATTATTTCAAATAATTATAAAATGGATATAATGAATAATTATATTGAATAAATCAATGAGTAAAAATAACTATGTAAAGAT
>NC_051847.1:138149748-138155125 GCF_002237135.1 Teleopsis dalmanni | reverse complement strand
AACGAGTAGTTAACAAACAACAAAATCATGATACTTTTTGAGCAGAAGGTACGTATAATATGTAGAACTGTGATTTGAAAAGATATTATTGTATTCAGTGTTAAATTGTAAAACAATTCCGAAATAAACGTTTAAACAAAAATATAAAGGCTCAATAATAAGACCACCTTTTTAAAAAGTATTATTAGTAAGCACGTAAACCATTTTCCACCCTGTAAACGTTTTATTGTAATTTTATTTGAAGTACATATACTCTCTGTAGTGTAACTTATAATATATTTTCAACACACTCTACTTACTCTATATATTTTTATATGTTTGGATAAAACACATTATTTCCTATAAAATTCTTTTGCTGGGTAATAAAATTATTGTGCTGATGTAATATTGTCTTACATTATCCTTTTTTCCTATATTTCTTGCTTATTCTTTTATTCGAATTTTCGTTTTTTTTTTTTATAAATTTCATTTTAAAAATAAAAATCAAGAACAACAACAATATAAATGCCGGCTCCAGTAAAACTCATACATTTGCTTACGCTCTCTACACTTCCTTACTATTTCTCTTGCTTCCCTTTTAAACATCTGACGAAATTGTATTTTCCATTCAATTCCAAGACTGAATAATTCTCACAATTTCCAATGAGAAAAATTCATTTATCTCATATATTTTATTTTTTGCTTCACCCTTTTTACCCTTCATTTTGCAGCCAGCCACAACAGTTACTCGCTCTCTGACAATGATACTGCCGCATATGTTTCCTTGTTGTTGTTGCTATTGCAGCACTTATGTGGGGTTTCATTTGTTGTTGTCTTGTTTGTTTGGTTTGAGGTTTGCCTTATCTAACATTGCTCGGAAACCATATGTTATCGATTTTACTTCACTGTTATACTTTTATAACAATTTCTGCTTTTTGTTGACTAAGTTTTGAGTTGGGTGTATGACAGTTATTTGCACTAGCGAGCCATATATCAAAGTGTTTATGACTTTATATCGCTGCGTTGACTTGACAGAATAATGTCGATGGTAATATGCTTAAGCACGTTTGGCTAATAATTGTGTGATGTAAGATATTTACATTTACACATAAACTTGATTATTATATTCGATTTATGGCAAATAAATTTAAAATGATTCAAATAGTTTTAGTTGTCAGAAAATAAGTTATATTGCGATAAATTTGCATGGGGAGAGATGCCTATATTGAGATTATTAAAATTTATTTCCATTCTAACTGTATTTTATGCTCACGTTTTTGGAAATGCTTATAAAAACGTTTGGGTACACCACATCGTTGAAAGTGAGTTATGAGAAGACTCTAGAAAATATTTGCTTGAGACCAAGAGTAATGGAACTTCACTCTCATAAGGCATTACAGGTGGCTTATTTATTTAAAATAATCTTTTATTTTTGCCCAGATGACTCATTATTCAGTTTCGTTTGAAAAACCGTCTGATATTTGCTGGAACTTTTGGATTTAGTATAAAACATAGTAAGTGTTTCCACTGTGAAGTAATTATTTAATTGGTAATCTTGATATTTTTTGTTTAGTATCATTACGTTAAAAATTCAATTTAATGATCATATATTAATTAACCACAGTTGACCTATAATTTAAAATTATTTAAATTTAACAGAACAAAGAGATTTCTTTCAATAATGATGGAGTTTTGTTAATAGTTTATTTATATTGTTCACATATGATTCGCTAAATACCTCGCTAAATTTTTATAACACTCTCTTATATCTTTTAATAACTAGTTGCTGTGGAAAATATGCTAAAGAAAGGACAAAAAACGACAGTAGTTCACTGTACACATGTAAAAAGTTGCTAGAAGTTACCTGGGGCTTATACTCCTGGTGCTACACAGCAACAGCCACACCCATCTTACTTTACGGTGCTTACTTTTGGTGTGGTTGATCCCATAAAGCAATTATATTAAAGCAATGTTAAAGAAACTAACAAAGCTTAGACCACTTAAAAAATATTCAGATGCCGAATATTCCTCTTAAAATGGATATTCTATAGGGAAAAAAGTTTCGGACTTCAATTATAAAAGACGGGTACAGTAACTGCATGTAACGTGACCTATAATATCTACACGGATAGCTCAAATATGACACACGAATTGGAGGCTGAAATATATTATCTTGAGTTCAATATTAGGCTACCTATCTAGCTGCCTAATCGTTACAGTATTTTCCAAAGGCAAGCATAATCAGCTTTAAAATCGAAAAAGTCGAGTGTAAACCAAAAAAAGGTAAGAATATTTAATTTATACCATCGTTGTCACGGAAAGATATAGGGCTATCATAAATCTACTGAAAATTCACAATAGTGGCACATTGTATGCAGAAAAAGTAGGGAATTGTCAGTAAAGAAGACATCGGATGTTGCACTGGTAAGAACATACTTGTGGGTCTCTTATTTTGAAAATTCATAGTTGTTTTACACCTAAAAGGACATTTATCAATGATGTAATTATGCTATTTGCTATTTTCTTGTCATATTTAATCCACTTCATGTATCTCATTGAAAGATGAGCGGTACTTGATTTCATTTTGACAATTGTGAAACGTTTTGATGGTAGCTACACTGAATACATAAAAATTCAATAATAATAAAAATAATTCGACATCGTATTTAATCTAATCATTAAACCTGTTTCATGTATGACTTTTAGTTAAGCTCAGAAAACAACAATATTATGTTGAAATGTGACTTGATCCTTGATTAACTGTGAGCTAAAATATATCGTACATTGAAAGATGATCTCTTTCATTTTTGGCTTATGTAAGAAATGTTCGTTTTTAATAAGTTATATACTTATTAAATTAGTATTAGTATCTTTTCTTTATTATCTTTTATTATCTTTTCTTAGTATCTTTTCTTTTTTTTATTTTATTTTAAATTTGTTGTATTAGAAAGAAATTTATAACAAGTATATTATATATACCTTCTGCCGGGTTATTATTCTGAATTTAATATTATTTTAAAAAAATTAGGTAATCTTTTTTATAAGAGGTTTTTCAAACAGTAGTGAAACCACAACAAAAATTTATTTTCTATTATTTCAATGATTTGAATTTTTTGGCTGAACATATGGCTGTTTTAAGTACTGTCAAATACTCGTCATCAGTGGTCTTGGAATTATTTCTTGTGTTAAATTATTTATAAAAAATTTTTTGAGACTGCAAGTATCTGGAATCGAACTTATGTCCTGCCAAATTTGAAGCTCAGAGTCAGCGCACCTTAACCAACTGACCCAAAGCCGAACTTGACTTTTATGTTCGCACATTTTTCTGAAGATTTGTTAATTAATTTTATATGTGATTTATATTATATAAATAGATTGGTTACTTTTATGCCTCAATTTCCACCATTAATTCTTAATCCATCGAAACCAAAAAGTCTCAACTTTTTTAAATTTTCAATATTCACTACGAATGTTAGAGTTGAATGTGACCTTCTGCAGTGAAAAGATTTTTGACCTTTACTCTGTACTTTATAAAATAAATATTTAAATATTTAAATTTTTAATTAGAAACATTACTCTTAAAACTCTCAGCCACTCATTTGATTTAAAAGTTTTCTCATATTTTGAGTTTTATGAAAATATTAATATATTATTTAATATTTTAGGGTCCTCGAACCCTTCAGTAGTGCTGCCGAAGTAACTGCTTAAAAATAATTAACTCTAAAATATACATTTTCACTTAAGAAATCTGACACAACTGCGAGTAAAACCGCAAGAACATAAAAACCAACAAAAAACAACACGAATTCCTTTAATAATATGAAAATTACCCTCATTTCAACCAACATTTTGCCAATAATATTCAACTAAATCCTTGCAACAACAACAACAACAACGACAACAATAACAACAAGTGCAATAACAACAATCGTGAAACAGTGACATTAAAAGAACAACAACAACAAAAGCAACAACATTAATATTTTAAGCTTTAGTTTATATTTTGTGTTTTTCCTTACATTTTGCATTTTTACGACTTGCCGATTCTCGTGTGTGCCAGTGTCTCTGTGAGTTCTGAGTTGTGAGTTTTGGATTTCTGCTGCAGTATGAAATCATTTTATTGACCCTGTGACCCGTTTGCAAAGGAAACGAAACAATTGAAAAACATACAAAGGAAGAAATAATTTTATTACAAGTAGAATAGTTTCTATATACTTAAACTATACATAACATACCATACTATACAAACATATATATAATACGCAAAACAAGAAAAAAGGGAAAGCAGTACAATTGGTAGATAGTTTCTTCGAATATATACAGAACTAATACGGTATTGGAATTACTTGAATGTTATAGAACTGGACGAAATAATAAACCTATACTAAATATATGGCAGTCTCTGACTAAAACAAATAGCCGGAGAGAAAACACTAAAGAATGGACTTACAAGTCATGGTAAAAGTGAAACATGTAAATATATCAAAGCTAAGAAAATGATAGAGATCTATTAAAGGTCTAGAATGAAAAATTCTAATTTAATAACTTGTTTGTCTTTACCTATACTGTAAGTACTTCTTTCTATAAAAAAGCATTCGTATTCTTAAGAAAGTGCTCTTAGAGAAAAAAGTAAAAGTAAAAGAAAAAAGTGGAAGAAAAAATAGCTCTATCAGAGGTCCACAACGATTACACCGATTCTATCTTTTGTTTGTGTTTGTTCTCTATATACTCTCTTCTATAAAAAGGGATTCTTAAGAAAGCAATCTACAAATAAAAGAAGAATAATTATATTAAAAATACTCTGATTCTATATTTTGATTGTTTTTATATTGTAAATACTAAAAAACACTTAAGTCCAATCAGTCACAAGTGTATTTTAACATCCTAACAACACAAATATTTTTTAATATACATACTACACTGTTAAGTTATTGTCATTAGGAATTGCAACATCTTCATATGTCTTCCACTGGGCATCTTACAGTACCTAATCCGTTTGAGATCATTTTCGATGACTTAGCACATAGTTAGCAATATCTTGATCATAACTTGATCGAGATTTGTTATCAAACCATTGAGAGCTTTTGAAATATCCGCATTAAAAAAATAGCGTAATCTTAGTAACAAAATTACATCACTAACCTTATACACTGAACATTCATATCTTTATATTTACACAAATATAATAATAAAATAAAATAATACGCAAGATGTATATTATAAGTGCAAGTGTGTAAGATTTTACGACACATACAGCGGTTGTTAAACGATCCATGTTGTAAAATGGCAAACATTTGATATGGTGATATGATATAGTGCCTTCGATGCCTATTCTGTTTGACATACGCTACACAAACAGTGCTGCCTAATCCAAACCACGAAATGGAACAAAGGTAAA
>NC_051847.1:138142065-138149648 GCF_002237135.1 Teleopsis dalmanni | reverse complement strand
CGAATTATTATAATAAATTTTTATTATAACTATTAAAATTACATATACGATAAATATTTTTATTAAAAATCAAGTTACTTTTTTAATAATTTTATCTTAATCAAAAAGACTAAAATATATAACAAAGGGATGAAAGATCAGCCAATCTATATGCAGATATATGTAACCATATTTATCGGCTTTCCAAGCAGAATAATTAATACATAAAATTTTGTATTTTAGTCCCTAATACGTATGTATGTACGTATGTCACCTAATACTGGTAATAATACTGTTATTCATTGGCTAGGAATATTTTTAATATTTAATTATTCTAAGTTTTTAGTATATGTTCCTTTTGCTTTTATTTCCTATATATATATATATATATATATAGTTAAAAAATAATTCCATAACCATATTAGTGGTAATATGAAATATTATCTTCCACTAGAAGACTGAAATAAGTATTGAAATTATACTTAATCTAGATCAGGACTGTCCAGACCAGATGCGATCGCGGGCCAATCTAGATAATAAAATATCTAACCGTAGGCTAATAATGTAGTTTAACCAAGTTGTGGAATTTATATCTGCATTGCGTTTCTGGTTATAATGAATTAACGCCAAATATTAGGTTTAATTGTTTGATGTGCAGTATTCATTTGCTACTTCGACGAAATTGTAATATTTCTATCACATGTTTTGCTATGTTTACCTTGCTCCTTCTTATTTCTATATTCTGTTGCAAATAAATTACCTTGATCTTGTACTCACATTTTTATCTATATACTTATAAATTAAATGATTCAGAAATAAGTAAAGTTTAATACTGGCGAGACTATCAACCCTTTAAGAAAATAAAATATAGACGACTAAACGAAGAAATTATTAGTTATTTTATTATTAAATGATAAGTTACGATAAAGTATACACAACTCAAAATAATGTATAATGTTTAATAACAGACCTTCAACCCGAATACCGAACAACTGGCACATGAAGAAATGTTAAAAATTTACTCAGTTAAAATAAAATTTATATTATCTTTACGTAGAAAATAAAAATTCAATTGATTCCTACGTTTCTCCCTTTGTACTTCAGAACAAATAATTGAATGCATGCTTTAAATAAGGTCCAAAATAAGTCATCTAACTGCTTATGACACAACTAATACAGGTTTTACATAGTTTTTAGTCGAAACTACGTATGCAATGTAACTTAGATCTTAATATGTCTCTTCTTAGCGTTTTTTCGGAAAGAAGACGACTTCTTTGTATATAAACAACGACTCTGGTCAAACTGAAGTCACGGTATTGTCTGCTTTATGGTTGCCTTAGTGATGTTATTTCGGTAATGTATACCTAAAGTATCTTTTTATTCCGCACGATATCGTACATCTGTTCAACTACCATACAAAATTTAATTTTACTGATTTGGCCAACCTCTATTATTTTAATCCTTTCATTTAGAGGATTCTATACAGCCGCTACTATAGTTCATATTGTTAATATAGACTATAATTAATATTATTCTGCTGTGATGAGGGTCTATGGAACATCAAATCACCAACTGTGGTGCACTAGGCCACAGACGACAAAAAATTTTATGTGCATACTAAGTAGTGGATGAAGATCTTCAAGAAGTTCCTCCGAAGAAGCTGGATTGATTCCTTAAGATAATGAATGTCTAAATACAAAGAGGTGCACAATAGATCAAGCAGTCTTGCAGTGCATAAAGGCTTTAGCCTAACCTATAAACCATTACCATTATTATAGTTAATATCTGGTTCTAACTGAACGAAAAACTTCAGCTCTTCCAAAATAAATGTCAGAATACATCTCGTGTTGAAGGCTTTTTAATATCAGATCGGCAAGTTATAATTTTAGAATTTTTAATTTTCGTCTACGTTTTCCTAATAACTATCCTTAATATACCACTCTGTCTATCTATTAACAGGAAATAAGTGCACATTTTGTGTACTTATTCAATCAATCAAACTTTAATGAAATGTAAACATTGTGATTATATTTAGTTGAAATGCGTATATCTGTATGGGTATCCTATATTCATCTATCTAAATTTGACTTATTTTGTGAAATCAGAAAACTACAAATACACCTTCACTATAAACAACCCACAATTTCCATTGAGATTCTTTTCACATATTTCCCATCCAAAACTCCCCTGTGAATTTCATGTACAGATTTTTTGTTTACAGTGTCACGCTCAACAATTTATTTGCTTATTTTTATATTGGAGCCGTCGTGTACCCTTTACTTTTTAAACTAATTTAAGACCCAACTATTCACCTACTACGTCGTCAACATCAACATCGACATCGACATTAACATTATTATTCTCATCATTATTATAAACATCATAAGCATCGACATCATCATCATCATCATCATCATCATCATCATCATCAACATCATCAACAGCTGTAATGAGTGTGCTTCGTTGCCAGTCGAGCCATGAAGCGGTTCAGGTCTATTGAGTTGCACTCAGTTCTGTTTTGAGCGTTGAACGCGTCGGTGGTAAACAAAGTTAAGTGCCCGGTGCTACGTTGCGCTGGTTGTGTGTGTTTCGGGTTTCGTTATAAAACAGAATCTACAATTGAATATACCAAAATAAAGCTATATACGAAATGTAAAGAGCAGCAAAAAATTAAAAAACATATCCAAAGATTGCGAGATACAAAATATAGTTGCACCGACGTGGTTGGTGCTCGTTTAACAGAATTTTTTTCACAATTTTTTATTTTTTGATTATTTAATTTTTTTTGTTTTTGTTTTTGTTTTGTGTAAAGAATTTAGTGTGCCCCTTTACGTAAAGCCGAGTTTTATATTTAATTTGTGTTTTTATTTACTTTTCTAGAATGATTTCGCTGTCGTTTTTACCATAAAAAGTTCTGTAATTTTCTTGACGTTTCTGCATCCTTTTTTCCGTATTTTTTTTTTCTTACTTCATATGAAAACAATTAAAAACAAAGCAGAGTGCAAAAAATTACATTGAAAAAGTGCAAAAAAAAAAAACACAAAACCAAAAAAAAAACAGGATCACTGCAACAGTGCTTTTGGGATTATAAATTCGTGTGCAAGGTACGTCATTTCGCTTTTTCACTGAACATTTGAATTTTTTTCCATTATTTTTGTTTTTTTTTCATTAAATTTTTGTAATTCCATTCTCGATTTTCTTTATTTTATTTGTTTTTTTTTTCCTTTTTTATTTGTTTATTTTCTTTACTCGTTTTTAATATTTTTTTAAACCCTCTTTCATATGCTTTTTGTCCTTACACCATGGAAGAGTTTTCTTTGTTCTTACCATTTTTATCCCATTTAATTTGTATTTACTGCATTTTTTTGAAATTCCCTTGCATTTAACCATGGGAAAAACATTTTCGTTTATGAAAAGTGTGAAAAATTCCTCTTCTCTTAAATTAAAATTTATAGTATTTTTTGCAGTTGTTTTTCTTTTTAAAAGTTTTTATTTCAAAACAAATAATTATTTTCTTAAGAACAAAATCTTCTCTGTTTTCTGAAATAGAGTTTATGAAGGATTTTGTAAATGGAAGTTAAGCACTTTGTGCTTTGTTTGTAATCATAGATATTTTTATTAAATAAATAATGAAATACAAACTAAAAAATAAGTTATAAATGATTAATGAATACAATAGGAAACCTAAAATAATAAGAAAAAACGAGATAACAGATATCAAATACTAGATATAATGAACTTTCTAAGTAAAGAACGATCAACTACATGCATTTATTGACGAAAAAACCAAAAATGATCACTCTAAATAGAATAAAATGTTTCTTCTACTTATATTTCATATACAGTCAATCTTCCACAACTCGAACTTCTATAACTCGAACTAAAAAAAATGCAACAGGGTTTTAGAGAGCAAATTACATACAATTCTAATTCCATAAGTCGAACTTCTATAACTCCATCAATTTCTCCATAACTCAAATAAAAACATTGTCACGGGGCAATAGGAATATGGGAATGTGTATTCTATAAGTCGAATTTTATCTTATGTTGCTTCTTTGTGCAAATTCCAGTCGCTGACAAAGACTGACAAACACGCACTGCTTCAAAAAATCTGGATTTGACCAATTTCCTACATGGCATGAACAGGACATTTCTTTAATTTTTTTGAATAACATTGATGAAGACCGTGAATTATGTAAAAGCTAAGTAAAATTAAAGTAAATAAAATAACATCCAATGCAACTCTTAACAATTATATTATATTGAGCTTGACAATGAAATTTGTAAATCAAGCTTTGCTACAGATTACGATATTATTAAGCATTATAGTTCTATATATATATCTCATTGTAGTGAATGCGAATCTAAGTGCAACGGAAAGTGATGATGAGGGTTCAGAGGATGAAATTATTCATCAGCCTTCCAAGAATAAAGTAGAAGACTCATTCAAAATTCTGAAGTTTAATTTGCAAACGAATAATACTACAACTGATTATCACTATAAAAGTTTGCATTAAGTATTGAAAATAGGAAAAAAATTGAAGTACTAAACCCTAACTTCTGAATATTTAACGTCACTATAACTTCTGTGCTATATTTTTGATTTCAAATAAATATCTTAAAATCTGATTCTAGTTTCTTTCAAAAATAAAAAAAAATAAAAATATTCTCTAACTCGAAGTCTTCATAAGTCGAATATTTTCTTTGCAAAATAGTACTTCGAGTTATGGAAGTTTGACTGTATTGAATAAAAAGAAGACTTGAAAGACAATAACGAATTGAATAATTTTCTGGTAAACTGGATTATCTTTTAACTTAATATGAAAAAAAAAATTTAGTCCATAGAAAATTTGGAAGACAAACTGCACAAAGTTGAATTTTGCAAAAATTGAGCATAAAAATGCAATATCTATTTTAAATACCTTCATGTTAACTAGGTAATTCCAAATAATATAGGGTAACATAAAAAAGAATTATCATAAAGGTTGGTTACGGTTAGTAGAGGTATTATCTAATAGTTTTTAAATTCTAACTGCTATTTTAGAGTTTTTAGTCTAAAAAAAAACTATTCGATAAATCCGAAATAAAGAAAGATCTTGGCAATAATGTATCTTTTATTTTATCATAAGTTTTTTGTACAAAATATATAATTGGTAATAATTTATGGGAATGAGTAGTATTTGAAAATTGACATTAAATTGATTGACATGTTAAATACAGATGCCAATAATGAAAGACTTGATATAACATACATCTATAAATTATTGTAATATAAAACTCTCTTTCTATTTACTATTTTCCAAAAATTGTAAAAATTACTATTTCCCAAAGATTTACTATTTTCTACTATATTCTACGCCGTATAGTAGACAACATATTATGGATGACAGTGGCAGCCTATCTGACAAGAGAAGAAGTTAAAGTATCAATACTATTGCAGTACCACAATTTTAAGCCGTATTAACAGCAGAATCAATGTACGCCTTTAGGCGAGTGCCAAGCAAAATATTGGTACCAAACCTGAATTCTTTATGTCGCTTATGACAATTTTAAATTTCGTATGTTGCACTTCACAAGTGCATTAGTGTTTTAGTTCACGACAAACTTTTTAAATCTCTATCTAAAGCATACTGAATCTCTTACGTATTTCGGGTTTCAATTATTTCTTCATCTTCTAATAGCTTTGTTATGCAACTTCACACTATTGCAAATGTAAATTATATTCATTTGTCAAAATGCTTGTAGCGCCGTAAACATATAGATTAACTTACAGAACGAACTGTAAGTTAATCTTATGTCTGTCTCTCATATTTGTTATATTACTTGCAAATTACTATTTAAATTACATTTGGTGAAGGATTTGATGTGGAACTAAGCAGGTGAATTTAAAAACACATGCAATCAGTAATAAAAATTTAAGTTTTTAAGTAATAAAAAATATAATTTTAATAAAACTGTCTGTGTAAAGGGTATTCAAATATCTATGAAGTCATAACTAACTATTTTTCCTGTTATTTTTTTTCCTGTTTTTGTTTCTTTTTTTATTATCTGTATTTTTTATACGAGGGCTGCCTTTTAAGTCTTGCGACTAACAATGAAAACACAGTGATTAATTAGTAAAAATGGTTTCATTGTTTTTCGAAATATTCTCTGTAATGATCAATACATGTTTGCATTCGATTAAACCAATTTTTGAAAAAGTTTGGTCACTCTGAAGCTGGTATCACCAATATGAAAGTATTAAATGTCTCAAGAACTTGTTTGAACGTATACAAACGCTCCCCATATATTTTTTCTTTTAATGTTTGGGAACAAGAAAATGTTGTTGGGTCATCATCAATTTGACGTTTTGAGTGCTGAAAAACTCTTTTGTTTGAGCTGGTATCTGGGAGCTAGCATTGCCGTGGTGGAGAAGGATAATGTTTCTTTGACGGTTGGTTTTCTTCATTTCTCCGAAGAGTTCTGGTAAACAATAAACAAGTGGTTGTCTACTATTCAGCATTGAACATTCTTCGTTTTTCAAGTAGTACAGTTGCAACATTATCGTTTTTTTTTAGAAAAACTTGCGAACTATTTGTTAGGATTTGTTCCGTCCGCGGACGACTTCTGCCGGATTCTGTTTAGTGAATTTATGTTTTGTTTCGGGCTCATAGGCGTAGATCCATGCTTCGTCATCTGTCATGTTTTCGTAGACATGTTTTGAGCCACCTTGGTCGTATTTTTTTTTTTTTTACTTTTTCTTTGCATCAATCATAACTCAAAACTGTCGTGCTTCCCTTAATGACCTACTTAGGTGTGTTAAGGTTCAATTCATTTCCTGGTCATAGGATTATTTCAGGCAAATGCAGGGCAGACGAGCTGCTGCAACACCTGAGCGTAGCCAAACAATACTGGGCTTATGAACACCATTGTCAGATATCTAGGTTGACTTGGTCTAATTAGTACAAGAAACTCACTAGGCAGCTACTTCAACTAAGGCGAAACCTGCTCAACACCACGGTTTCTGTGCTGACGGGCCAATGCGAAATAGAAAGTCATGTTATGACTAGGATAGACTAGGTCTACTCTACAATGACTTTTGTCGCGGCTGTGGCTCTGAGGATGATGAGGATGTGGTTCATCTTATGTGTCAATGCCCTTCTTTAGCTAGGAGATCAGAAATCTTCGGGGACACTTTTCGACCTGACCGAGCTGTCATCCTGTAATATTAGGGACCTAGTCAAGTTTACAGAACTGTCGGATTTGAAATAATGTTTACCATATATCGAACTATAGATAAGTTATGGTTAGTTCGCGTCAAAATTTATAAAAACTCATCGCACGAAAATGTTCGTTATTTATTTCCACTTTTCTGCAGATACAATTCAAAATTGATGTAAACAAAATAATTAACGCAAGTAAACTATAACTATAAACTATATACTAACATTTATGCTACAAAATAGCAAAATTTCGAACAGAAATGTAAAAATTCATTTGGCAATACTTATTATTGCTTAATCGCAAAACTTAAAAAGCAGCCTACGTATAAGTTTTAACGTCTTCACATCCGCTTATGTGTAATATATTGCCTGTACAGCTGCCTGTTGTCGGCTTGCAGATTT
>NC_051847.1:138134519-138141965 GCF_002237135.1 Teleopsis dalmanni | reverse complement strand
TTTTATAATATTTAAAAAATTAATTATCGCAACAAAAACAAATAAAAAAAAGTAAATAAAAATGTTTTTTAAAATTCTAATGTGGCTCTTTGCCATAACCGCGTATTTTTCTACACAAACGAATTGCTTTGAGATGAATAGTAAGTGCTCTTCACATAAATAGTTTAACAATATTTATATATACTAAAAAACATACATATTCATATCTCTAGAATGCTTCTAATTATTAGAACAAATAGTAGAAAACTGAAAAAAATTGTGTTAATAAAAATGAAAACAAAAATTAATGCAATATTCTTGATTGCAATTTTATGCAAAACTATAAAAAAGAGAGTAAATATTAGGTGTTAGAGAAATAATAAAAAAGGTGTTATATAGTATATAGTTTAAAAAAAAAAACTATACGTAATAAATTTTGTGTTATATTAAAAATTTGCTTGATTTTAAAAATAAAAATATATTTACACACGTGTATCTGTAACAAATTATATATTGAATAAAAATATTGTTTTTATATATTGACTGTTTTGATATATGATATGTATTAGAAATACTAAAATATATTTATATTAAAATGACTGAATTATATTTAAAAAAATTAATAAAAAAATAAATTAATAATTAATTACTGCATAAAAACAAATAGTACTTACATTTGTTTCATTTAAATTTTTTTTGTATGTGAAAATAAAAATAATTTTTTTAATTTTTAAACTATTATTCAATTATAAAGAAGATTTATATACGTAATCACATCATATTTAAAATAATATTTATTGCGTTACTTTTAAACAAATTGTGAAAATATCAACATTAAATAAAATTCTTTAAGAAGAAAAGATGACATATGACATTTTTATTATTATTATTATTATTGTTTTTAAAAAAGTCCATTGTTTCTAGAATGAACCAAATATATTAGATAACTGAATCAGAATTTTTATTACGGTTTATGAAGTTGTTTTCTAATTGAAATCGTTAAGTATCTTGTCATTTCAATGAATTTCAGTTTAGTTTTGATTAAAATTTGAAAAACAACATGGTTTTAAAAAATATATATTTAAATATCGGAATATTAATTTGAACTGTAGATTGCCGTATATTCGAATAATGTACACAGTTACTAATTATATCACTTGATTGATTAATAGTAATATGTGTTCCAATCAGATATTGAGTATTTATGGTGTAAAAAATAACAAGTATTTTGTCTATTACTATATTTTTGAGTGCTGCCAATACTCTTTTTTCTGCATTTAACCTCTCATCATCATCATTAATGGCGCAACTATCCTAGTTGAATCTTGGCCTCCCTTTGAAAATTCCTCTACGTATTTTTGTCGTTTGATGTCATTCTTCAGTTTCTTCTTTCATTTTGTTGCACTGTTTGATCCACATTGTCTATCGAGCATAAACTCGGACACCCACTTTTCGTTCTTCATTCTAGTGCATATTGAAATATTTTTTTTTTTGTTGGGTTATCTATGCTATGCGTTAGTTTTGGTCTATTCCTCATTGCTGGTTCTCCTAGCTTTTTGAAACATTCGTCATCAGATCTCAGCCGAAATTTAATCACAGCATTTTACGTATAGATGACAACAAACTCATAGATTTCCCATCAGGTAAAAAAAGGTTTTTTCTACGTTTTGCATTTTTTATAAACAGGATAAATAAATAAAATAAGGCAATGTTAAGAGAAGCCTAGGTTAAACATATATCAATACCTTCACTCAACTACTGCCTTTTGTGATGCCCTCAAAATAAGGTATACAAATCATTTTAGTTTTAATTGTAAATAAACAATTGATAAATTACAGTAGTATAGTTTGAAGCTCAGTTTACGTTCCTGGTGGAATATACTTAAACATACTTCTGTAAATTCAACTGAAATAACAGTAGGTAACAAACTACACGTTTGCTGATATCTTAAATATATTTTATGGTTTTTTTAGATCTTATCTAACCTATATTTAATCTAAACCATAATTTACTGCTTATATAAAAATTGTAAACAACTTCAACTATATCAAGAGTATAGTATTTTTAATATATAAATTGTTAAACTTATTTCCATTAGTTAGTTTGAGTGCGTTTTAGGCACTTTGAATAGATTTATAAGAATACATTTTTCCATGTTTTTCTCCTAATTAAAACTTCATTAAGATGACAAAAAAATACTAAAAGTAATTAATAGAAGTTGCATATTTTTTTGAATTTTATAAAATTTTTTATAGCAACTTTTCCCTTAAATTTTATACGTCATCTATAAGCATAAATATATTAAAATAAAAATATCCAGACAGCTTTATGCAATCGTAAAGCCCAAAAAAAAAAAAAAAAAATCGTATCAGAATGTTATAAAAATTTATAAAATTAGTGAAAACAGAAACTGACATAATACATATAATACTGATAATAATATAACATATATAATATAATATAATATATAAAAATAATATAACTGACATAATAATATTTTGTACTGTAGAAGTATCTATAAAAAAATGTTAAGTCTATCAAACTTTAAATGCGAGCCTAATCTTATGATACACTTGTCACAATAGTTCTCTGTTCAACAGTTCTCTCTCTCTCTTTCAGAGTCAAAATAGGAGCTTATGCTAAAACTACTGCGAGTTTTGAAGTTTACTTAAGCACGGAACTAGAAATTTACTTCGGAAGGGATTTCAGATAGTATCAGTTATTTGAAAAAAAAAAAATCTTTTATTTTATTAAACAGTCATGATTCATAAATAATGTGTATAGAAATGTTTAATATAGTCTTCCGATTAATTTCAGGAAACATCAGCTTTTTAAGCCCTCTACTTAATACGTACCTGGTTCTAGTTCTAACTGGTACTACGGTAAATACTGTGATCTATTTGTATTAGACTTCCAGTTCACTCTAGCAAGATTTTAAAAAAGACTTATTATTAAAAAATACATAAGCATTTTTGTCCCATGGTGATATTTATGTTTCTTTGATTTGATTTATTTTAACATTTTTGAAATAAATCTATGTAGTAGCTTTTTATTTGTTCTTTGTCTTCCAGTCTGTTTATTGCTCTGCGTTTTTATTTTTAACAAAATATAAATTCAACTGCAAATGTAATTTGATCGGAAACATTTTTGCTAAAGTCGCTTCCAATTATGCATACATATGTGAAGTGCATAATGTGGACAGCTTCAAGGAGTACCTCAATAAATTGACTCAGGTTTCGGTTATAGTGTATTCTAGTAAGATAAAATCATTATAATTTTTTAAATAAATACAATTCTAGAACGTTCTTACTTATTTTTTGTAATAAAACCAAAAACGGTTTATTGCAGAAAAAAATTGAATACTCCTTCGTGCTCACCAAGAAAACCTGATGTATTTCCTGTTCACTTTATTCAAAATATATAAAAATGAATGCAAGATCATCTCCCAATATAATCGTATAGAATATGTAGGTTATTTGTTTTTGGATAAGCAACTGGCATAAAATATTCTGTCTCTTGTTAAGGTTTCATCGAGTTACTTTTACAATTTTTGTTGATGAGGGGCATGGTTTTTACTTCATAACTTTTGCTGCAATCTCTTAATTAAACAAATTCTTGCGGTACCCGAAGATTTTGCAATGTGAATACTGCAAAAATAAATATTTTATTCAGTAATATTGCAAAAGGATTGCCTTATCAACTTAACGACATTAAGAAAGAAAACAAGTTCCCATTCACCTTCACAAAAAATGAGTAGGAAGCATCTGCCGTTTTTTATGCCGTCTTTGCGGTTTATGGTCAATGCCAAGGGTTTTTAGTTGAAGTTTTTAGTAATTTTTTTTTTGAAAAAACAAATCACTTAAATTTGTTTAATGTATTAAGAATTAAAATTAAAACAACAATTTTAAGCAATTAATTTTTTTTTTGAAATTTAGCATATTTCTTAATTATCAATACCTTAGGGTACTATCAAAAAAATTGTTTTTAGCTTTTTGTCTGCTTTAATCAGAGTTGATCATAGATTAAAATATAGATAAAATCGTGCAGTAACCCAACTGCAACAACCCAACTTCTGTATTATGCATTGCATAACACTTGTGCAATGAGTATTATAAGGCATGTGCAGTTTCTCTGCGTGGATTCCTATACACCAGTAACCAGAGAGAACTACAATAAGCCTTGTAGTATTCACCTGATTCTAATAGATTAGAACATTATAAACACAATGTTAGATTGTGTTTATAGTTTTCATTGGTGTAATTAATGCAAAAGTTAATAACATTCGGTCTCGATATCTTGAGAAGTAAGCTATATCGACAAGTGTATTGAAATTTATTAAACATTTGTTGTCCTAACTTTCATTTATGTAGTACTTAAGATGTTGAAATTTAAACACTTTCTCTACCGTTGCACTTTCAATCGATAGATATGTGTTCTTTTGCTTTATTGCTGTTAGATCTTGCATTTCTCTACAAAAATAGCTACATCGTTGGCAAAGGCAATGTCATTTATGGGAAATCCACCTTTCTGTTTTTTTCAAATGGTTTCGGAAATGCTTGTTTCAAGTAAATATTAAATAGAAGTAGTGATTTTATGTGGTATTGTGTGAGTCCTTTATATATTGTGACTTCTTTCCGCATTGCATTACTTGTGCATCTATATCTAATGATTACAAGATGCCGAATAGCTTGTTCTTCTCCACAGTATCTGAATATAGTTCAAACTTATATCAAAAACTTTGATATATATAAAAAAAAATATGCTTAAGTATATTAAGTAAACTTGAAGATATCCTTAAAAAATCAATATAATTTGTAGTTCCTATCTTTAAAATATAATATTCTACAAATAGTGAAGGTGCAAATAGTTATTACTAACGAGTAGCACTAGATCGCTCATTGAAAAATGTTACACTCTTCATTGCCTTAAACAAAAAAAAATCACATGGATCTATATTAAACCTTTTTAAGTAGATGTTATGGGCTTGTTTATTCTTAGATTTATTTTTCATTGGATATCTAGCAATAAAGTGTCAATTAAATTTAAGTTCAAGTATAATGGTACATACAAATGTGTAAATTTTTTATTACTAATCCATATTCGAAATCAAGTGACTTTTTGTTTGTTTTTTTAATTTTTCTCAAATTATTTAATTCATGCTTTAATGGTTATTTATATTTCATTTGTTTACTTTTCAGTGACTGATTACTACAAAATGCCCAGCTTATATGATTTTGACGATTATGATCGCTGTTTGACGGAGTTCAATAATCTATCGACTTATTGCTTTGTACGGGCTGACGTTATACCCAAAAATGATTCAGTGTCTTGGCGGGTTATCACCGAGATATCAAAGTATAATAAGCATCATTTCAATCATCGTCATCTGTACTTTGGTTTATGCGTGAAATGGTGTGAAGATGCTTTATCACAGTTCCAGGAAAATGGGACCGATGAACTTTTTGCTGGCATATTAACTAATAACACAAAGGTAAGTGCAAATTGAAAACCCTATAATTATATTAATTTAGAGAAAAAAAAAAGTTTTTGCCAAGTAATTTAAAAATCCATAATATATATTTTGGTCAGAGGACAAGATTTTTAGAAAAATATTGCAGAAAGAGAAAAAAATTGAAATAAAATTATTTGAATTTCATAAATTTTGTTGTTAATTTTGGTTTAAATGAATTAAAAGCAATGCAGCCTATAATGGAAATTGAGGGTTATTTAAGTGATTTGGATATTGCTAGACCATAGAATTGTTCTTAAAGAATAAAGAAAGAAAGAAATTTCGTATATTGAGGAAACGTTAAAAATGACGATTGAGAAAGAAAGAAATAAAGAATAAAACGAATAAATTTTGATTCAATTTTTAAATAATTAATATACATAACAATCGCATATATTTGAAATTCTAGACAATAAACCAACTGCTAAGATAAAACTATATATAGCAAATTTATACATATACATATAATATATCTATCTCTATTATTTATAATGTGTAACTTATATATCTATACTATATATATATTTATACTATACGTAAAATTTCATTTAAAAGTTTATAAATTACGTTTATAAATTATTTATTATTAGTGAATTAATGCATTAAAAAATATTAATAAAAAAATATGAAATTAAAAATAATTCAAAATTGCTTAGAAATAAGCAACATAAAAGAAAAAAAAAATTTGAAAAAGGGTTTCAAAATTTTGGTGGTATATATATATATATAATTTTTTTTTTTCCATATATATATATTTCTATATTGTTAATGTTAATAATTGAAAGACATTTCTTAATTTCTTTTATGGCGAACTATATTTACTACAATAATTGGATAATAAGTCGATAAATAATAAATGAGAAAATCTGCCAATATTGCTATGAAAATATAAAATATGTTAGAATATGTGGTACAAAGTCCGTCTTTCTGGAAACGACATTCGATTTTGTGATGCTCTATATTTATACGGAAGCGATCTCTTCTGTTTGACTTCGTACATGAGATTTCTATTAGCTATAGCTAAATATTGTATATATTCTACTCATTCTATTAATTGAAGTATTTTACTTGACTTATCCTACTTTATGATAATAAGTTTTAAATAAGACCGAAATTGAAAATATTTAATTTTTTTAACTGGTAATTTAAAATAAATGTTTAAAAATAATATTGAACTATATATTATAGTTTGATATTTAATCTGGTAAAACTTTACAAACTATTTTAAAAAATCAAAAAGCAATGTAATACAATGTACTTTAGACCATACATTTTAGTACTACGTACTAAAAATTAGTAGTACATTGTCTGTGAAAGATATACAAAAAACTGTATTCACATTATCAAGAAACTCTCTCCATTAAAATAAATAAAATGTGACACCTTAAAAAGTAGCTCAGAACACAGCAATTTAAATAAAAATGATGTCTCTATTTGTATTCTCTAGGCAGATGCATTTAAAAACATTGAATTTATTTCCGGAAATTGTTTGTAAAGCAAAATAAACAAATTTTAAAACTTAAAGTAAACAAATTGTTTGCAATTATTTACTGATTTGCAATTTTACTACAAAACATACGAAAACTATTTCAATCTTAAAATGTTTGCATTTTGTGTAATATTTTAAAAAAAATATATAATTGCAAAAATGTGAGAAAATGAGAAAAGTTCTACATCATATTAAAAATATACAATAAATAAAATAAAAAAAATAATTATAATAAAATATTTTTAAAAAATAATAAATTAATATTATTATATTATATATATACAATAATATATATACATATATATATATACATATAAAAAAATATATATTTAAATATAAATATGTATTTTATATATATTTCCTTATAATATTATAAAGAAATTTTTAGAATTATGCACTTAGGGGAAATAGAATAGAATAGAAAATAAATGGGACACTAACTCCCAGAGAGCGGAACACTGCAAGTAAA
>NC_051847.1:138132792-138134419 GCF_002237135.1 Teleopsis dalmanni | reverse complement strand
TAAACATAAATGAACGCGTAGAAATGCACGTTGTCATGGTTAGTTTTGGTAAAATGTTAAAAACCAGATAATTTAGTTTATAGATATTGTTTTTATTTATTGAAAAAAATTTGCATATTTGTAAATGTAAATTAGTTACACATGTAAAAAAAATTATTTCATCAAGTTTGATTTGAATGAAAATCTCTTTGAAAACTACTTAATGAATTTATAATTTATGTAACTTGAGTTTATTCACCCGAAACCATAATTAATAATTTTAGTTCAAAATATCCAAACGCAATTTGTCTATGTCTGTTCCTCGTGGGGGGAATTACAAAATTACTGTCAAATCAAAACAAAACATAATTATAATCAGCTGACATTTTACAGTAATATCGCGGTGATGTAAATTGTTGTAAGTATTTAGAAAACAGTAAACAATAATAATAAAAATATGCGCATATAAACAAGATTTTTTTTGATGACGCATGAGTATTTTTAACACACGAGATACTAAAGAAGAGAGCTCATACATACTCTAACTTTTGTGATATACTTTATATAATATGCTCGGCTCTTAAGGATTGTCATAAGATTTATTTGAAAGAGTTCTTGACCTGAAGTTAGATGTTACTCTCCCTTTTCCATGAAGTGTCTTGTAAGATATGGATAATATACACGGTGTTTATTGGTCAGGGTTATTCATTTTATGGATCCAAAAGTAAATATAAAAAAAAAACTTATTTGTGCATAAGATTTTGACCACAATTGTATTCCATATTGGAATCCAAAATATCGGAACATAAGTTGTGAAATACAACATCGTTCAAATATTCTCAATGAAACATCTTATAGTATTGCATTCTATTAAGGTAATTTTCAATGATTTCTCGGCATATAGTTGACAACAGTTAAGTTTTAATTTGGATGTTTTTTTCACAGCCCCCGAAAAAAAATTGAGAGGGAGAAAAAAATATGGGACATCTTACAATACTGGATCGCTTTTTTTTTGTCTTGTCTGCACATAGTTGACAAGAGTTCGGTTATCATTTAACGAATTTGCATAAATATGATCCTTTTTGTAGTCCCGTCAAAAAAAAATGAGAGGGAAAAAAATGGGACATCTTACAGTACTGGATGTCTTTTTTCTTTGTCTTGTCTGCACATAGTTGACAATAGTTCGGTTATAATTTGGCGGATGTTTGTTTTCAAACCGTCGAAAGTATGAAAATTGTTTGCATAAACACAATTTTCTGCTAAACCCCACAACAAAACGGTGAGAAAAGGTTTTTGGGGCTCAGTTCACCACATTAAAGTGTCAAATTACAAATCTGGGAACTTTCTCGCATAGCAAAGTTACAAGGACATATACTGTAGCTTTTGGCACTGCTCTGCTCATAATGATCAGAATTGACGATGTCTGTCACACATTCGATATTTTCAGATGTGGTGCTGTCCTTTTATGACTGCAAACCAAATTATATGTTACACAATGCATTTTTGTGGCTGCAATGGTTTTTCGATAGTTAAATATGGATTATCACTGCCCCAGATACGAAAATTTGTGTCAATTAGCGAAAAATGAGCGTTTTCAGTATATGTAATCTATTCGAAAAATTGTTACTATCTTTAAAACTAAGATATT
>NC_051847.1:138129331-138132692 GCF_002237135.1 Teleopsis dalmanni | reverse complement strand
TTTACCTTTTGATATTGCACTTTTTAGCTTTATTGAGGAAATGAGCGGAACAGAGTGTCGTCAAATGTTGATCGTTTATTGAATTTAGTTACGGAAATTTTTTCACAGAAAATGTAAATGGCAATCAAAAATTTTTGGAAAGAAATATTTTGCTTTGAATGATCGAAAGAGACTTTTTTGAGTTGAGTTGATGTTATACAAGTGACCGTGACTCCTTCAGTTATCAATGAGATCGTTATGTGCAAAATTGCCAGAGGGGTTATCTTCGTAATCATAGTTGAATTGATTTACAGTTTTTCAAAAAATTGTTTTTTAATTTTTATTAAAATTATTTTGACAAACAAGTGTTGTTTATTTACATATGTCATAATCCTATGAAGATTGTTTAACTAATAATTGAATGTGTTTACAATGTTTACTATTTACTATTTTTTATTATAGTTTTAAAAATAGGGTATGAGAACATTTAAAAATAACAGAAAATGTTTGTGTTTTTTAATCAAACCATGATGGTCTATAGGAGTAAGATCGAAGATATTGTACAAAACATTAACTTATGGCGTTTTCGATTGGTAAATCTGAGCTAACATTTTTAATCGAGATTCATTTTCAGTCTAATTTTCAATTTCGATTGGTAAATCTGGGATAAAACGTATAACGCTCGAGATTAATTTATAACACTCTAGATTTTTTAGCCAGAATAGCAAAATTATCCTGAAATTAATAGCTGTTTTCTATGTTTATATATTTAGCTATCGTTTTGAAAAAAGGAATAAAATCAAAATAATAGCATATTTTGTTGCAAATGTATTATCTTATGCGACGAGTCTCCAGATAAATATATATTTTTTAATCTAATACTATTTGAGTTGCAGATTTTGTCATAATTACACTGTATAACTACACAGAAAATGAAGTTAGTTTGAGCATTATAATTAAATTAATTTATTTACTAACACAACAACAAAAATTTTATATTACTCTAAAAATGTTCGATTGGGTATCAAAATTGACAGATCTAGAGTAAACTTATATTAAAATCAGATTGAATCCAATCGAAAACGTCAATAAATTAATTTATTGTAAAATTGAAAGGTTTTTGTTTCTCTTCGTATTATTTCATCGAGATAAAACTTGTGTATTAGAAGTATTCTAAACCCTTCCAATAAAATTATATTGAAGTTTACGAATTACAAAAATATAACAATTAAATATTAATAGTTAATAAACAGTAAAGCAACTACGGCCAGCTTAAAACAAACACTTTTCAATAAATACAATTGATCATATAATCCAATAGAGATTAGTATCAGGAAAAGACAACTAGATTTATTATTCAAAATAGAAAAAAACTACATACATCGATTAAGAACGGTCGGGTCTACGTCCCGGAGCCACTCGTCACCTACGACGACCAAGCACCGTTCAACACCTCCCAAAGGGACTCCACAAGCAGATCCCGGCGGGTTACAACAACAACATCATGTAACTCATTTATTAGTGTACTTACATTTAAATTCAATGAACCTTCATTACAAAGTTTGATTACTTCATCCGATACAAGGTGCTCACCTAGGTACTATCTCGTTTTTGCACCAATGTTATACAAACTCCTAGCAAGTGTTTTCAGGTATTATTCTCTTCGCTACAAAAACATCAAGTCTCATTAGAGTAAATTTTCAGGTAATAGTTATAATGTCCTGTCAGAATTTCTGTAATGATTCTTAAATTATTTTTAATTAGATGTATACTCTTAGACTCAAACTGTTTAGGCTGAAGACAATATTTGCGATTTCACCTCTTTCCAAGCCATAGAATGGTTCTGTGTTTATAAGTAGCGAGGTTGGCGCTTTCTGGGCAAGTTCGTCTGCAGCTTCATTGGTAAATATTCCGACGTGACCCAGAATCCACAAATATATAGTATAAAGCATATAGGTATGGCATAAACATTATTTTGTTTGTGGATAGCTCTCAACTTATCATAGAACTATTTAATTTTATATTTATTTATTTTATAAAATTATTTATATTTATTATTTAATTTATTTTATTTATATTATTTATTTTGTTTTAATTTTGTAATGACCTAAAATTTCCACAAATTAGTAGTCTATAGTCTTTACGGCATAAAATTTTAGAAAATTTATGGTATTGCTTAGGACATGAATTTAGTTAGATAGTACTTCATTTTATGCGTCATAGATAGATCTCAGTTTATTGTAGGATTGTTATTGATTTTGTTTTAATTATGTATTGAATAAAGCAAAAGCAATCAAATCAAAAATAATCAAGTTTTTAAAGTCGTACTTATTATCTTAAACATATGTGGAAACTACGGATACCGTTGGTAATCAAAAAATAATTTTTTTATTACGCTATTAATTTAATGTTTTTATTAAACTTATAATTTGTTAAAAATTAATTTTGAAAGATGTATTTAATGGAACTTAAATTACTTAATAAAGTTTTTGTATTGCGATATAGCTTATCATTTGTTTGAATGAAATGCGTTGGTTGGTGGAACCAAATATTTCAATAACTGTTACGCCAACTGCAATCTTACAAATGAAAAACAATTGACCGTTACAAAGGTTATCTGAAGTTATACATACTATTTTTAACTAAATGTTGTAATCAAAACAACTTATAATATAGTGATATAAGAGAGTGAAGAGTTCATAAATAAAGTTTAAGTCTCATTTAAAGAACCACAATAACTGTGATTCGCATTCTGCTTAATGTTTAATGAAAAGAAAATGGAATTCTCCAAGCAAGAATTTGCATAAAAAAATGATAAATAAAAAGATATTTCTAAACTGTGGTCTTGCGATTATGCGATGAATATATATATAGTATAGATATAATCGAATGACTCTTAATGTTATTAAAAACGTTTTAATAATCACACAGTAACACATTTGCAGTCGCTGCCTTTCAATATCAAATCAAATTTATTTGATTTTCGATTTGATATTCATACGGTTCGACCTTGAAAATCCGTGAAAGAAGCACAGATACTGACTTTGTATCTTTTGCTTTTATTAAAGATTTTATAGCAATATTTTAATGTTTATTGTTTAGCGTCTCTATAATGTATTTAATTTTATTTTATTTTTTTAATATATATGACTGCACACAAATTTTGAATTTTTTTTTATTAATTAAAATTTGTTTAGTCAGTAAACATTTGCTTAACACGGCTCTTTAGAGACTGTGTCGAAAAGATTTTGTTGTTATCTGAAATTGACTTAAATAGTTACACTTTAGTGGCTTAAATGTTCAGTTAATGTTCATATTTATTACTGTTTGTTATAGATACTCGTTTGTATCTTTTATAAGTATATTTATATTGAACATTGCA
>NC_051847.1:138126652-138129231 GCF_002237135.1 Teleopsis dalmanni | reverse complement strand
ATATAAAATATCTGGGGGTCACTTTTGACAAACGGTTCAATTGGCTTAAACATTTGAAATACAAACGGAATAGCTGCTCTAAGATTCTACATTTATTAAAGCCGCTATTTAATAATTATCACTTCAACTTTAAAAACAGAAAGTTACTTTATACGCAAGTAATTAGACCTGCACTTCTGTACGGATGTGTTACATATAGCAAAGCCTCAAATACCACCTTAAAGCAATTACAGATAGCTCAAAACCTGGCCTTAAGAAAACTGTTTAAGATTCCATGGTACATTAGATCAACGGACATACATAGAGATCTTAGGATTGACTCAGTGAAAAAATATATCAGAGACAGAGCTTTAAAATTATTCACTAAAGTTGATACGCTACTTAACCCTGCCATAACAATCCTCAAGTCCACTTCTGGACCCTCAGGAAGATATGCTGATTTAAGGTCCGTCATCAATTAAAAGACAAATAAATGATATGATTTTTTAGCCTAGTTAAAGCCTAGTGTGGGGTAGTGATAAACCCCCCAGCCATTATAGAGTAAAAGTGCGTAATAGCACTAACTCAAGAAGAAGAAGAAGAAGAAGAAGATTAACTACTGTCATATTGACTTTACAATCAAAGCTCACAAGAAAACGGAATTAGAATTAAGATATATATGAAAGAACTAGATCTAAGTAATCGCAATTGTTAATTCGGCAACAAATATATAATAACTATAACGTTTTAGTTATTATTGTTACATAAAAAACACTTGGGCGTTACTAATTATATGGAATTGTTCGTAACAAAATTCTAGCTTCGACCGATTAGTGAGAATGCGCATTAAGCATGCTTAGCTTCTGCACTCTAAGATTGAGAGTTAACCTAAAAAAAACGGAACTTAAGTTATTCAACAATAGAATCCTTTAATCATAATTGATTAACAAGTACTCGCTCTGTCTATTACTGCTTGATAACTAGGGGTTTTTCAATGTATAAGCTTTACTGGAGATTATTTGCACAAAATCATGCAAAAAAGTTATGAATTGCCCTGTATATATCTACCTAAAAAATAATTCAGAGTAAATAGAGTCACCAAATAAAATGAACATCATGGAAGTGTTTGAATGCAGAATTTGAGTGGTTTGCTGTAAAATTTTAAATAAAAAAAGTTTAAAAACCACAATATCCCGACGCACATATATTAAATGACTATTATAAATGCATTCAGTTTAAGAGATTGTTGAAAAAAAATCAAGGTTTTGGATGTCTCTGCATGAATTAAGCATCCAATTGTTTTGAAAAAACTGACGACGCAGTTCTAAAGGAATCATTGAATAAGTATTTTTTCAAAAATTTTTCCTTAGAAAATGAAAAGCTTACGGGGTATTTCAGTATCGATTTTGATTCGTGATCGAATAACAATGATGCAATTTAATCATCACAACTGCTTAATCACTGAAATAATGAAGATTAGGTCGTAACCTCTTAAGTAAATGATTTTCATACCAAGGTACTGAGCTATTAAAAAAAAATACAAGAAATGGAAAGCTAATGAGCAGTAAAAGAAATAATGTATAATACGAGAAGCCTTTGCATTTTCAGTATTCATTCAGTATTCAGTATTCATGATTATGATCAAAAGAACCAAAAGAGCAATTGAAATCAAATACATTCAAATGAAAGATCAAGAAGTTTTTAATATATAAGATTGGTCAAAATATTGCCAGCTTGACAAAAATTTAATTAAATATTATCTGTGATAAGTAGAAAGAGAGGAGATGTTTTTAAATAGACATAATTTAATACTGAGTTATGGCTTATTGGAAAGTAGATGGCTCTATATGGGTTATCTGCTCTATTCGTAAAATAAAAAAAAGTCTTATAACTCCTCGATAAAATTGTGTTGTTTTTCATATTCTCACTGTATGCCACAATCATTGGATGTATTGTTATTCAATAATCTTGCAGACCTCGAGAAAATAGGCAAATAGACCCACACACGCTTTTAAACAATAATAACTGAATCTAACCAAGTTCTCTACTAAACAAAAAACATATCTGAGACAATGCGGCTTTGAGAATGCAAAAAGAAAAAATAAAATGTACAATGTGATTGAATTTGTGTCAAATAAATTTCTATAAGTGCAATATTTTAAAACAACAAAAAGGATATTCCTGAAGAATATATTAAATTTAAAGAATATATTAACATTTATTTCATTTCATCAAAGAACAATAAAAATATACAATTGAAGTTCTAATACACGTAAAAATAGAAAATCCAAAAATATTTTATGGCGTTACAATCTAAATCTTTTAAAAGCAGAGATGTTGTAATATATAAGACACACAAGCCTTATAGCATAGTCAGAAGTACTGATATAAAAACGATTGAAATTTCCCATTAATAGAGCTATTACTGTCAACGTAGGTTATTACTCAACAGATTCTCTGTAAGAAATCGTATAAATCTTCGAAGCGTATGTGCCCTAATAAGTTCCATTACACGGCGATATGAGATGTTCAGCAATTTGCAGTTTGTCAAATAGTTTAAGGACTAATAATGCGAAATGTAATAACCTGGGGACTTGAAA
>NC_051847.1:138119172-138126552 GCF_002237135.1 Teleopsis dalmanni | reverse complement strand
ATAACGAAAAATTTTAAATCGTTCTTAACCAGATAAGCTACAGATAACTATCGAAAAGTGCAGTATAATGAAACAATTGAACACTTTCTTTGCAATTGTCTAAGACTTGCAAGATTAAAACAATTTACGACGGTAATCCACACACTGGCGGACATCCCTACCATCGACGTAGGAATTGTGATATCTCTCATCAATCTCAAAGATTAGTTTTGAAACTGTGTGATAACGAAACGATGGTCTGCTTAAACAGAACAGGCAGCTATATTACCACAAAGAGTTATTAGAAAAATCTAGAGTGTGACGTTGCAAAGGAAAGAGGTATACGAATTTGTGGAATGTGTTGTGAATTTGTGGAATGGAATGTGTATTATATATTGTACATTTCAGTGGGTGCCAGATAGCATACTTACTTTTAATGTAAATAATATAAAAAGTTTTTAAGCTTACTTTCCCAAATAAAAAAAAAAACTTTTTATGTCATTCACATAACTTAAAATCTCGTTATCCAGAAAAGGAAGCTATATTAACATAAAGTGAAGTATATCCGCACAATATTAAAATTTAATAGATTTGGTTATCAAATCGTCGTTCTTGGTAAATCGAAATAGCTCTCAAAGTTAAATCTAAGTTGATAATATTTAAACATTAATAAACTTTCATATATACAACATCACGTAAGTTAATATTTAAATTTGGTAGTTAATGAATCAAATAAATAATTCAGATTATATGTAATTTTCGAAGTCAGTTATAACGAATAAAAAATATTTTTATAATAGAAGGCTTTTTGAATAATAGTGAATTACAACAAAAATTTATTATATTTTTTTTTGTAAAATCAAATTTTTTTAATTAATTGAATTTTTCAACTAAACATAGCTTGTCGTTATTTTCTGAGAAATCACAAAAAATAACAAAAAACTTGAAACTTTGAAACCAAATCACTTATTGGTACCTATGACCAGAAATGTATAGACTTACAAAAATAAAAACTTAGTATTATCACAGAAATTTTCACAGTATACTATAAACTAACCCACAACCAAAACACTACCTTACGAGACTGGGCATATAAACGGATGTAAGTTCTGCAAAGAGAGTTAAGAATCACCCATGCATGTGTTGTTAGAATGCCCTGCACTAATGTACAAACGGAATAGACTTCTGGGAATGCATATCCTTACTGAAGAGGCAATAAAACTCTGTAAAGTAGGTTCTCTACTACTTTTTATTGACGCAACATGGCTTAGAAAGCGGCACAATATTCCCGATGTTCAAATCGCTACATACCCTCTTAATAGTAAATCAACAACGAAATTCTAAATTTTCATGCAGCTTTAGCTCGTTCGGGTAAAATGCGCAAAGTAATTGCTTCCTTACTTTTAATTATACTGGTTTAAAGTCCTAAAACTAGTAGTTGTAGTCTGGCAATTATATACAAATTATAATTATATACAAACTTATAAACCCAATGAATTTTGATTATTTTCTTTTGATATGTTTATTAGTTTTTTTATTTTTAGAATAAAATATTTTTGATATAAAATTATATTAAGTTTAAACACTTAAAATATATTAATGTAATATAATTAATAATAAATTGTGATTTCAAACAAATCAATTTAAGCTTTAGGTGTTACAATCACAACGACTAATTAGTCTATCTCATTGACTCAATTTCCATCACTTGAACTTTTCTGATGCTGTCACAAACCTACAATTTCCACACAAAGATTAAACATTTTGTTAATAAAATTTAAATACCTTTACATAGAGGTTAATTAGTAAATTTGATAAATAACAATAAGTTTAACTAAACTCTGTTTAATTGTAAACTGGAACATTGATATCAACATCCCATATATTCATATAGTATATCATTTTCTGCACATTTTATATTAATTTGAAATATTTGAAATATATAATATACACGGATATACACACATTGATATTCCTTGATAATTTTCTGCTAATAAATAATTTCAATTGATAACAAAATATGTCAATGAGCTCATAATTCATTTTATTATGACAGACAATGAGGCGAATTATTTATTAATTATATATTAATTTGTGTATACTGAATATTTGGCTAATCAGTAGCATAAAGCAATTAATTGCTATTGTTTAAAATTAACATACATATGAGTTTTAGGTAATGAACATTAGACTACTTAAAGCAGATGTGGAAATCGTTATTTTGGCTCTTGTACTATGAAACAAATTGAAAAATGTTTTCAATTAAATCAAAATTTACTTTTGAATAAGTTTCCAATGAATTTAGAATTAATAGATGATAACGATAATAAGTCTACAATCTATTAATTAGTTGTTATTGAGAATATTTTTGTTTTGTATCAGCACGAACACATTTTTTTATAGCAACCTCAATTTTTTTAGCACTATATATTAAATATATGTATACATCATAAATCAGGACGTACCATTTGAACCCATCACACCCTACAGGCAAACTTGATACACTCGTTTATGTTAATAATAAATGCGATAAATGCTTGTAATCGTACAGACATACAAGATATATATATACTATAATACTATTATTACCCATCTTTCATATGTAGAAGATTTAATAGATTTAAGACACCTTTTCTCACCGTCCTGACAGAGCTGTCATCTGTCAAAATAAAGGAGGCAGGCATGTCTATTGATCTATCAGAAAACGGAGTCATCATTTTTTCGTACTCTTGTGTATACGTAGACCGTTTTGGTTTTTATACCTAGTCTAGCATATAAGTAACATTTTTATACATTGTATCAGAACATGCAATTATTTCTGCTTAAATCAACCTGGGTATGCAAAGTCAGCACTCCTAACTTAAATCAACCGTCAAACAAATTTTCCAAAGCAACAATTGTGCGCATGTGAAGACCATGTTTGTGAAAAAGAAACTAGGAACAATTCACAGGGAATTGTTCACAATAAATTCGTCCAAGACTTGAATTCGGTCAGATGACAAATATAGAATTTACAATGATTGTAGACCAGAACTCTAAGGTTCAACTGGAACATAATGATAGTTAGCCAGGCAGCCCTTTTTTTGTTAAGCAATTATGCACCATCGCAGAAGACAATTATAGATCATCTATTGTGGTTACCTGATTTAACTCTATGTGCATTTTGATTTTTCACCAAAATGAATTTAACGATAAAAGCCAATCATTTCAATTGCATTTCAGTTAATCAAATGGTTTTAAAAGACATACTAAAGATAATACCGACTGACGAGTATAAAATATGTTTTACACATTACAATAATTAAAGTTTAGTAATTTTTTAGAAGTACTTTAATCAACATTGGATCAGAAACAGACTGTTTATATCTTTAATATACGCGATTGTAACTAGTGATAGAAAACATCAAAACAAACGGTTAAAATAAGATAATGTAGACTAAAGTTCTATACACCTGATTCATTCGCTTATTCAGTAACCTTAAACTGCAATCGTATGACTCCACTCGGTTATTATAAAGCGCTTTTTAGACAAGTTAAAAGTACCATTTTCACATTGGTATAAATTAATTCCAAAAATGTATGATACAGCGGCTGGAATTATGAACAAAACTCTAAACGGTGAATAGCTGTTAACTGGCTAAGTCAATTATAAAAGAAAAGTGAAGTGACCTTGCAATTATAGAAGACTAAGAGCCCCGTTGTTATCGTTTTGAATAGAAGTGAAATTGTATGTTGATCCAATATAGCCGACAGGCAAGAAATGTCGGTCACATACCAAAAATGTCACTGGAGGAAAATGTCGTCATATGTGAGATGTGTTCAGCTTTTATTTTTCTACGAGAACAGCATTCTCCAGTTACTACACTTCCAATTTTCAAGCGTTGATTACTCAAAATTAGGAATTTTGAAAGGAATTCTTTTTAACATGAACTTATCGATTTTGTTGACGTGTGACATGATTTTCGCAGTAAAATGAAATTCCTGCCATGAACTCTGCTCTACAGAAAATGTGTCGTGATGTGACAATATTTGGTTTTATGGTTTTTGGGATATTGCATGACTCAAGTGCTGTTAAAAAATATACCAGTTTCACTTCTGGTTAAAATGCGATTAAAAGAAAAAAATTTTCTTAAAAAGAAATTAAATTTTTCACACGTTGCACACACAGAAAAACGTGATTTATGGTAAGACAATGAGAACTACAAGCCACTTTAAATGGCTTTAACTATATCAACTGAAAATATATATTTTAGTCTAGTGTCATTTTTAACTGATTCTACTAGAAGGTGAATGTTAATCCTCGAATTTGTTTTAGTTCTAAATTCATACATTGTATATGAATTTTAATTTAATGAAAGTTCTGCATCACTTCCAAATTTTTATGTCTAATTTAAACTGCTATTTTATATTTTTTTTTTTTTGGTGAATAAGATTAATGAATAATCATATGAAATAACAAGAAATTATTCAAAAGGAAGTAATAAATCAAATAAATATACATTTGAATATCTTATTTTACAGCTAAAATATTTTGTTTTAAATTTTCTCTAATTCTTGAATATTATAACTACAATGTCACTTCCTCCCACACTAAAATTTTTATTCCTATTTAAAATTATTGTTAGCATTTCTAGTTACTTTTTTCAGAATTCCTCTCTAAACAAAATGATTATTAAACCTTATTTGTATTCAGAAAAAATATCCTTATAGAAACAAGTACTAGGAAATTGTGGAGCTATTATAAATAATTTGTTCGTTACCAGAGTCCATCTCCTGGGTAAGCTTACCAACATAATAGCAACGAATTAGGTGAAAATAAGCTATGCCTCCCCTGCGTTCAGGTGTAAGGATACTTCAGTTGACATGATTAATAACACTCAATTGAATGAACAAACAGTTAATTATAGCATTCACGGTCAATTTCCTACTTCCTCCGTTGACATTTGCGTTCGAAATATTCCGTGGAAATTGTCACACCGGGCTAGATACATTTGCTAATTTGAGATTATTTATAGTATTCAACAAGTTCTTAACTGAATTGTGTTTATATATATGTATATTGCATTTCTATTTTTTTTTTTTAACTTTTTTATATAGTTTTTAAAGAATAAAAAATTATTAGTATTTAAATATTAACAAAATTTGTGTCAAAGTAATGAAAATCATAACTTAACTAAATAACCTTTCTCACTTATAATTTTCTAAATTAAATTAGAAGATTAAAAAGAATTAAAATAAACAAAATCAAGTTAAATTAAATTGAAAGAAATAAATGATATTTAATTTATGAATTATTTCAATAATAAATATCACTATAAAATATATATATATATATATTGCATATAAGTATACAAGCTTAGTATCAAACTGAACGTGTTTAGAATAGGAATTTTATTTAAGGACCTAATCTTCCCTTTATAATAATGCGAGCTATTATAAAGTATCCGCGGTTTTTTGCCACTAGATAGTCTTGGTATCGATTATGACAAACGCACACGTGTTTGAAAGGTGGCATATTAGGCTTTCTTTTTTTTAGGCAGTTGTGTAATTCGTCACTAATATAGAAAATGATAATGATTTGAAAATAAATGAGGTATATGAATAAATACACTATATGATGCTTTATGTTATTATTATAAAAAGGTGAAAGTGCCGCAACGTACGGAATAATCGTAGGACGTAGAAGTGGTTTCCTTAATTCCGTTCAGCAACTTTCAATATCAAAGATGCAGAATTTCAAAAAAATGTGTAATTAAAATCATTTGTATTTCGTGGGAAAATGTTATTTTGTCCTATTTCTTTCACGGTGAAATTAAGAACAACTGTTAATTGCTGTTTTGATAGTAACCCGTAAGATAAAAGTGTGAATATTGTTATTTTAAACTGAGATTTTTACGGAATAATAGTTAGCAATTTATTTAAAATAAAAAGTGTTGGAATAACCTTATACAATATGGTATAAGTGTAAACTATATATAAATAATTAGTATTATAACTAACCATATAAACTATAAACTGAACAAACTACAATTATTTCTTTTAGATGAAAAACAGAGCAAATTACACAAGAGCAACTTAACTGTTTTGTGTTATTTTGTGCACCCAATCCGAATATGTTAACTTAGCGAAACACCCCGTTCATCAAAAGGTGGAATGAACTGACTGACCCCTTAACAGCAATTGGATGCCCCTCTAAAATAGCAGCACAATAGGAGAAAGCAAGTATTTCGATGTTTTCAAAATTAAGTATTCATCACAAGTAGATAATCCTTACTAAATTTTTAGACGCTAAGGCACTGGTTCCTTTGATACAAAACCGCTGATGGAAACTGAAAAAATATTTGTTAGATGTGAATGCATGCAAACCTATTTTAATAGTTTACTTTAATTTCAAAGTAGCTCGCTAAATCATCTCATAACATTTTCAGAAGAATTTCCTACACAATGCTGATCAGAACCGTGACTGACAAAGTAAGAAACGAGTTCTGAAAGATATATTTGACCCTTACGTATCGTACGACTTTAATTCTCCAATGACTCTGCAATTCATTCATTCGTCTGTGCATACAAAGAGATCTATTTTGTATGCAATTTTTTAAGCAATCGTTATTTGCGCAAAATACGACTTTTCAGTATGAAATGCCATTTTAAATATGAAATTAACAATATTTGTTAATTATTAAAAATTTAAATTAATTAATAATATTAGTTTTAATTCTTACTTTTATTTATTTCGTATTATTTTAAGAACTCTTTCAAATGATCTTTCGAAATATTGATTGTGATGAGTTGAAAGATCGTTGCCACAATTGCCCTGAAAATTACTATTAAAAAAGCAGTGAAGACGAAATAAAAATTTTTTCTGCCAGACATTGTCTATTTCATGTACAATTGATATCGTTTTTATTTTTGAAAAAGTAAGTCGCGTTTGTGGTGAGCTCCCTGTTTTTCGAAGTAAAACCTAAGAAAAAACTCGACATTAAATACGAAAGTATCACAAATATAATTTAATATAACTAGTCAAAGAACTCATCGATAGTGGCGAAATATCGCGCCCTCGGAATTATATTATTTATTAAATAGATTTCTAATTATTCCGACCGACACGTACTGTCAAAAACAAATGTACAATACGATTACTTGGAAATGGTACTCAAAATATCAATGTTTTTAATTGTGATGATTACAGAACTGTCACTAAAAGTCTCTCCAAATCAAACTTCAACTGGTTTTCGTACGAAAATAAGCAGATACGATCCATCTGAGTCATTAAAAAAAATTTGCATCATTCATGTGAAGAAGGAAGTATTGTCAGCGATTTACAGCACTAGGGCTTCAAAGCTTTGAGTGCTAAAAACAAACTTAAACAAAAAACAAAAGAACCATTACACATATTTCTTC
>NC_051847.1:138081786-138119072 GCF_002237135.1 Teleopsis dalmanni | reverse complement strand
ATAATGGCAAAGAGTAGTGAAGATGGCTTATTAGCTATACCAGCTGAATATGATGACAATGGGAAGTACATAATTACTCTTTTTAAATCTCTACCAAATTACTACAAATTAATAACGCGAATTAATTTAAAAATTCTGAATTAAAATTTGTATTATAGGAAATATTAAAAGTTAAGAGAGTTTGTATCACACAACAATTATTTCACAACAAACTTAAATAGTTATATTAGAGAACTTTTTGGAATTTGTAAGATAAATATGATCCCTAAATTTCATTTAAAAAAAAGTGTTCAAACCCTTTAACTTATTTTCACACATTCAGACTTATTTTTCAAGGTAAATCAGTTCTGAACTAACTTGAACTTGGGCTGGTGGTTCTTTTAACAATTATTTAGAGATGAATTTGAATATTTCTTCGTAATTTGAATAGCATCTCTAACCTTTCTTGATAATAAAAAATTTCCTTAGTTACCATATAAATTAATTTGTGCCAGTGGTTGAATCTGTTCGATTTATTTAAAATTGTTTTTCCGAGTAACTAAGCACATTTCCTCTGAATCTCTCTGGCTGTGCGTGTGGTGTGAAACAACGTTGGTCGACCTTAAGTCTCTATGAGAAACTTATTTCTTTGGTGAACTGGTACTGTAAACTGTAACAATGGCTGTTTGTATTAGATACTTTCGTTCAATACTTAGAAAAGTAGTGTTCTAGCCTCTGAACATGAATACTTTCAACAACTGACACATGTACATACATACTCTTGTATAGATATATAAATATGTGATATGTATACTACTTATTGTTGTATACACTACTTATTGTTGTTATGTTGGATAAAACCTTTGCGCTTCTTCTTGCAAATCATTCAAGTGAAAATGACAATTCTACAAATTTTTGTACTTGCTTCGTTGAACGTATCTGAAATATTTTACTTAAGCAAAAACTTAAGTGTGATTTTGCTGTTCAGTGAATTTAAATTAAAATTGTGGGTTTGGCAATCCAAAACAAAAAACGTTGCTTAATGTGTCGGTTTTTAAGTTTACAATGTAATCAATCTCAGAGAAAGTATAATTAATTTAAGTTAACTTTTCTTAAGGATAGGAATGCACCCAACTCTCTTAGTATAAGGACTTTTTTTAACGATTTTGAATCCACAATGTTTGGAAGGACACACAAAAAAATTTTTTTTTTTTGTGCGAATTAACAATCACAACATGAGTTGTAAATGCAATTAATTGCTTATAGTCACTTCTCAATTGAAGATTTATGGTAAGGATAAGCAATTAAGAAACTCAATCAAAAATTGTGGACTGCTTCTGGTACACCGAAGGAACTAAGTATGCTGATAAACATTTCGAATTGAGCAAAGAGACTATTAAAACTATCACAAAAGTGAAGATTTCTTTTGACAGTCAGTAGATCCTGAACTGAAATAGTTCATTAATAATGTGCTTAGTCATTATATCAAGACATGACAAACATCAAAATTTGGTTCGATGGAGCAGAGTCCGACTAACACTTATCAAGCCAAGCATTTGCTGCCACAGTAATATATTTTCCTATCAAAAAAGAATGATTAATCAACGGTCGAAATTATTCTGAATTCAAAATTTCAATTGATTTTAGCGCCACTAAAATGGCTGTAACTAAACGAGTAATCGGTCAACTTTTACGAAATTTTGACAGTTATCACTTAAAAATTGCCTCTTTTTAAAATTATAGTTTCTGATTTTGTTATTAATATATATCGTAGATTTTTAAAGAAAATATGTTTAATAAGATGATTATTATAAAGATAAATAAATTGTCGATGTTTGATATTTCTATTTTTTTTTTTGCTAATATCCCTTGTTCTCTTGTTCCAGCGACTGTTTTTGCTCCATGTTTCTAGTAAGTTTAATCACTTATTAATTCGATTGTCATCCGCAATGCATATATGAACCATAGTTTTGGTTCGTTCATCTCATCTTTTTTATCCGAATAGAATATATAAACATTACTCTTTCAGTATATTCCTTCAACCTTACATAACTTATCCATGATTGAGATTAATATATATTTGAATAGGGGAAGAAAGTGAATAGGTTTCACAAATGCAAAAACTATATACATTAAGACCGAAAAGTTTTCGGAAATTCTCATTTAAAATTCGCGCGCTGTATATTTTTCGATATTTTAAGTTTATGTAGTTTGACAGCAATTAAGGACAATTACTATGCCAAAAATGAGCGCGATCTGTCAGACAGTTCGTTTACGGCAGCTTTGAAACCAGTTTCCCTTCGTGGCGTTGCGAAAAAACAATGGAAAAATAATATTGGACAAAGGTTTGCATCAATTTTGTGTTTCGAACGAAATTTCGTGTGCAGAATCGTTTCGAATTGCTACAAAAGGCTTGTGGAATCAGTTTTATCGAAAATCAGTTTATGAGTTGTACAAAGCCTTTCAGGACGGTCGTACGACCGTCGAAGAATTTCGCAACGCACTACTGAGGTGAACTGGTTTCAACACTGCCGTAAGCCGAACTGTTGACAGATCGCGCTCATTTTTGGCATAGTAAATAAGGACAGTGCTGCCAAACTACATAAACTTAAAATATCGAAAAATATACAGCGCGCGAATTTTAAATGAGAATTTCCGAAAACTTTTCAGTCTTAATGTATATTTATTTTCTAAATGAAATTACACTGATTTAACCACATTTTAGAAATGTAAAGTGTAAATCGGTTCGTTTAATTTTACAATTACGTTTAAAATGAAAATATTGTTCTTGGTAGTTGTAGATCTTTTTGCATATAATATATGTGTGTATTCGAATATAATTTGAAAACACACCTTTAAAAATTAGTTACTAATTTATCACTCTAATATATATATATCAAATTATATTGCAATTCTTTTTATTTTAAAATTAAACTCATATTTTAATATAAACTATCACAGTTGCTAAACATATCTTCTACTTATAGTAATTTTTTTTTTTGTAATGGGAATATTGTTGCGTACAACTCAACATTTCTTCCATGCTACTCAACTTTTTGGCTCTGATTACTACACAAACCAGTGAATGGTATTTTTACCTATGACTTTGAAAATAGTATCTAATGACAGCAAATAGCACTATTGGCGCTACGAGGTTGTTTCTCTAACAAAGACAGAACAGAATAAAGTACAGCAGATAAACAACAGCGAATCAACAATAAAATGTTAAAAGGAAAACTTTGGCATCGGTAGTAACAGGGCATTCATTACTAAAGTCGCGACGTACGTCATACTGACAGACATAAACCAACATCCATACTGTTATACTGCAAATAGAGGAATGAAACTTATCACTACTGCTGTTCGTTTTATTGTCATGTCATCAAAGTATGAACTTAACAGCAATGCTTAGACTTATAATCTAAGGCAAACAGTATGTAGAAGTAGATCTTTAAAGACAAATAAAAGTAATGAGTAAGGTAATAAGAGTAAGGTTTAAGAGTAATGATTTGCTTTCATTAAGAATGGCTAATGCCAACATGTTATATTGATATAAAAAGTATATTTTAACATGAATAAAAAAATTGTTACAAACACGTCTATATTTAACATTACAAATTATGATATATCTTTGTGTTCAATTTCGTTATTACCTTCTGCTCAAAAAGTAGAATTTTGTTGTTTGTTAACTACTCCTTAAGTAATAGACCTTTTTCAAAAAATTTTTTTTTGTTATGTTGGTACACCCTTTCTTGACAAATTTGAGCGCCATCTGTCAATTAGTTTGTTTACAGCAGCTGTTAATGTAAGACTACCTCAAGTGCATTTAGCAATTCTTACTATGGAAAATTCTTGTTGTACGCGATTTTTTGACCAGACACGGCACCACTGTCATCGCTCAGGCACCATATTCGCCAGATCTAGATCCGTGCGACTTTTTCCTGTTCCCGAAACTCAAATTGCCTCTTCGTGGTAAGCGTTTTGAGTCGATTGAATCGGTAAAAGAGAATTCGCTGAAGGAACTAAAAGCCATACCTGCGCTGGCCTACGAAAAGTATATGGAAGATTGGGTCAAGCGTCACTTCAGAAGGAGCATATTTTGAAGGAGATAAAATAAATTTGGAATAAAATTTAAATTTGTGTGTTTTATTTACAAAATCCGAGTACTTTTTGAGCAAAAGGTATGTGTATATATTATAACGACAATTATAATTATTGTTTTTTTTTTCAAAAGAAGGGTTGGGAAGTAGTCACCGCGTCACTGCATCCTTGAGGATTATTGTGACATACCCACTTCAGTTCCATAGACGAGTAGCAGCTAAGAATGCCAGTATGTCCTATGGAGAGATGTTGCCTAATTCCGTTATAAGCGGATAGGCAATGGATAAGTAGCGAAGTCTGAGTCTTGCAAGACTATCACAGTGACACAATAGTGTTTTGCTGTTTCCTCTTCTTCGTAACAAAGTCTAAGTATCGTCTCCGAATACCTAGTTTCAATATGTTTTTTTAACTCCGCAGTGTTAGTAGAAAACTGTGACAGTCGATGCCACTTCGTCAGCATAATAGCTCCCTGTTCTGGCTTTTGATCGAACGGATGGTTCTTTTGCTTGTCTGCAGTAATTGTTCTTTTCCCAATATCTGAGCTGCTCTTTCCAGCTTCATTAGTTTTAAGTTTGAAAAAGCTCCACGAAGGACCGCAGAATGGTTGTGGCCCAATATAGTATGAGGCCTCCCCTTTTCTCGCTAGTTCATCTGTTTTTTCGTTTCCCTCAAAACCGCTGTGCCCTGGAATCCATATTAAGTGGACTCTGTTCCTTTCAGCAAGGTCTTTGAGAAGTAGAAGGCATTCCCACACTATTTTTGAGGTTACTCGAGGTGAGCGTAGTGCCAGGAGTGCCGATTTACTGTCAGAAAAGATATATATGTTTTTTCCTGTGACGGGTTTACCCTTATATACCCTGAGACATAATTCAATTGCATGTACTTCAGCCTGAAAAACTGAGTTTTCTTTACTCATACTCGCAAATATTTCCTCTTTAGGTCCTACTCCATATACTCCCGTCCCCACTCCTTTCATCGTTTTGGAGCCATCCGTGTACCACAGATGGTAGTCTCCAGCGAATGGAGGTATGTTCCGTTCCCATTCATATCTGTCTGGTATTAGTATTAGGAACTTTTGGTAAAAGTTGAATTTAGGTAAGCAAATGTCAGATATGGTGATATTTAGTCCTTCCTCTCTTTGCATTTCCCTACCTAACAGGGAGTTATCGAGTAGTCTTGTTGATTGATTGCTAGTCAACTGTAGCTTGGCCATAAAAGTCATTGCTTCCTTTTTGACTAGTATGTGAAGTGGGGGGAGCCCAAATGCAACCTCTAGGGCTGCTGTCGGGGTAGTTCTCATCGCTCCACTTGTCATTATGCAGGCTAATCTCTGCAGCTTACGAAGTTTATCTATCACAGTCTTCTGTTGTGCCTTTTTGTGCCAGATAGCTGACTCATAAGTTACAATTGGTCTGGCAATAGATGTGTACATCCAAAGGCTGAGTTTTGGATTAAGGCCCCAGTGCTTACCAATGAGGTTTCTGCTGGTCCATAATGCCTCTCTGGCTCTTCGTATAATATTGTCTACATGAGAATTCCACGTCAACTTCTCATCCAGAATCATTCCCAGGTATTTTACTTGGGTAACGGCTGATAGCTCTTCTCCATTCAGGGATGGGTAATTGGAAAGTACTCTTTTCCTTTTCATTGTGAAGACTACTAATTATTATTTATAAACTTTGAAAAAGTTAAATAGGTTAAGAATAAGCATTTCCGTCAATTTCAATTAATCCAACATAGCCGAAATCGAATTAACTAATTTATAAATTAAAGATTTGTAAAATCAATAACTATTTTGTATACAATCAGCAGCCTTAATAGGAGGTTATCAACAAAACGGTGTGGTTATCTGAAAAATGATAATATTCCGAAAAACATTTGATTAGTCAATAATAACCTCACCTAATTTTCTTGATTGTTATTACAAAAGTTTATTATATATATAACAATAAATACAAAGTAAGTTAAGGGCTAAATTAGCTACATTAGTAGAGAGTGTAAATGATGGAACGCAAAAAAGCTATTAGTTATGACATAGAACACACACAGAAAGACAGCATGAAAACACAAACAACACAAATTCAACACGATGACTGAATACTGCGCGCATAAAGAAATGCAATGCAGAACCAAGATTCAGTTAGTTCTTACTTTTCCCCTTATTATAGCTTCGGTGATAATTCGCATGAATATACGAATACATTATATTCCATAAGGTAGAACGGGTCAGCATTTTTTTTTCACAGCACAACTTAAACGTACGCGATTAAGCGACTATCTAATGAAATGTCAAAGAAATGATAAACTTTAATTTTGTCATTTCTAACTTCTATATCTCCATAGAGAGTTGGGCGGAAGGCAGAGTCTCTTATACAGCCATCAACTTCTACAAATGTATTGCAATATATTGTATTAATGTAAATAAATTAAATGTCTATTTAAAATTATAATTTAAAAATAACTCACCGTAGCAGGACTAATCAAAATGATTGTATCTTTAATTATTTCTATTTAAATTTAGAACTAGATTGGAACTAGAATATTCCATAGAATTATTAATATGTGTTGCATGAGAAAAAATATTATATGAAAGAAGTAATTCTAGATTTCATTTTTCACATTCTTATTTAAATTTAAGTTGATTTAAAGAATTATTTTTCCAAGTTTACAGTTTTTGCTTCAATTAAACTTTTTTGTTTCGAATAGTTTTTACCTAAAATATCTGCAGTTCCTCTTGCATTTCTAAAACTTTTGATATAATTTGAATTTACTTTTTTGAAACAAAAAACGTCAAGTGTGAACTGAATTCAGTGAAACCTTCGCCTTTAAACCCTTTGACTCTTTTGCTACCTAAAAAAATATAAAAACTTCAATTTATTTTTCTGTTATTTTTTTATTAGGCAATTGTGAATGAAAATCTTTTGAAATGTTTTTAGAAAATTACAGTTAATGGAGTAGTGAAATATGTTTGAGAGTTGAGTATATATAGTATACTCAAATATATTGTACAAAATGCATGTATTAAAATGTGTTGAAAAAAAACAAACATTATACTATTTACATTTTTTAATTAAGTCTTTTGTAAATTGGCACGATTTCCCGGGCACACCCATCAGTAATTTGGCACTACTTTAAGCAACTTTCTGTTTTAAGCGGCATGTCAATATAATTTAGTTTTCAAGATACTGTGCTTTAAAGTTAAAAAATTTTTAATTAAAACTAATCACATTTATTTCCTGTAAGTCTTCTCTGATGTAAGGGGACGCTAAGGTGTTATGTAGAACGAAAAATGGGTTGCTTTATTTATGACAAAATCAGCCAATAAGTATTGGAGCATAGAATGTATTGTGGATTCAGTGCGTTACATTGTATATATTTGATAGTATGCATTTTATTTATTTTAATGTAAACATAACATTGTTTAGTTACTTCTTCAATTTAAATTAATATTGCTTAGGTTATTATTAATACATTATTTTATTTTTTATTCACAATACTCGTATGTTATGTACTTAAATAAGTGGAAATTAACTTAACTAGGTGACAATTTTTCTAGAACAACAATTCGATTGAGCGAAGCCAAAAATTAAAGTGAACTCTTTGTGATGCACATAGGGCACTGGAAAGTGTTTGTTCATAACGAAAAATTTTAAATCGTTCTTAACCAGATAAGCTACAGATAACTATCAAAAAGTGCAGTATAATGAAACAATTGAACACTTTCTTTGCAATTGTCTAAGACTTGCAAGATTAAAACAATTTACGACGGTAATCCACACACTGGCGGACATCCCTACCATCGACTTAGGAATTGTGATATCTCTCATCAATCTCAAAGATTAGTTTTAAAACTGTGTGATAACGAAACGATGGTCTGCTTAAACAGAACAGGCAGCTATATTACCACAAAGAGTTATTAGAAAAATCTAGAGTGTGACGTTGCAAAGGAAAGAGGTATACGAATTTGTGGAATGTGTTGTGAATTTGTGGAATGGAATGTGTATTATATATTGTACATTCTAGTGGGTGCCAGATAGCATACTTACTTTTAATGTGAATAATATAAAAAGTTTTTAAGCTTACTTTCCAGAATAAAAAAAAAAACTTTTTATATCATTCACATAACTTAAAATCTCGTTATCCAGAAAAGGAAGCTATATTAACATAAAGTGAAGTATATCCTACCAATATTAAAATTTGATAGATTTGGTTATCAAATCGTCGTTCTTGGTAAATCGAAATAGCTCTCAAAATTAAATCTAAATTGATAATATTTAATCATTAAAAAACTTTCATATAGACAACATCATGTAAGTTAATATTTAAATTTGGTAGTTAATGAATCAAATAAATAATTCAGATTATATGTAATTTTCGAAGTCAGTTAAAACGAATGAAAAATATTTTTATAATAGAAGGCTTTTTGAATAATAGTGAATTACAACAAAAATTTATTAGTTTTTTTTTGTAAAATTAAATTTTTTTAATTAATTGAACTTTTTAACTAAACATAGCTTGTCGTTATTTTCTGAATAATCACAAAAAAGAACAAAAAACTTGAAACTTTGAAACCAAATCACTTATTGGTACCTATGGCCAGAAATGTATAGACATTATTATGGTAAAAATAAAAACTTAGTATTATCACAGAAATTTTTACAGGATACTATAAACTAACACACTACCAAAAACACTACCTTACGAGACTGGGCATATAAACGGATGTAAGTTCTGCAAAGAGAGTTAAGAATCACCCATGCATGTGTTATTAGAATGCCCTGCGCTAATGCACACACGGAATAGACTTCTGGGAATGCATATCCTTACTAAAGAGGCAATAAAACTCTGTAAAGTAGGTTCTCTACTACTTTTTATTGACGCAACATGGCTTAGAAAGCGGCACAATATTCCCGATGTTCAAATCGCTAATCCCTCTTAATAGTAAATCAACAACGAAATTCTAAATTTTCATGCAGCTTTAGCTCGTTCGGGTAAAATGCGCAAAGTAATTGCTTCCTTAGTTTTAATTATACTGGCTTAAAATTCTAAAACTGGTAGTTGTAAAACTGGCAATTATATACCATATTAATTTATATCATATAAATTTTAATTATATACAAACTTATAAACCCAATGAATTCTGATTATTTTCTTTTGATATGTTTATTAGTTTTTTTATTTTTAGAATAAAATATTTTTGATATTAAATTATATCAAGTTTAAACACTTAAAATATATTAATGTAATATAATTAATAATAAATTGTGATCAATTTAAAGCTTTGGGTGTTATAATCACAACGACTAATTTATCTATCTCATTGACTCAATTTCCATCACTTGAACTTTTCTGATGCTGTCACAAACCTAACAATTTCCACACAAAGATTAAACATTTTGTTAATAAACTTTAAATACCTCTATATGGAGGTTAATTAGTGAATTTGATAAATAACAATAAGTTTAACTAAACTCTGTTTAATTGTAAACTGGAACATTGATATCAACATCCCATATATTCATATAGTATATCATTTTCTACACATTTTATATTAATTTGAAATACTTCAATTATTTAATATATACGGATATACACACATTGATATTCCTTGATAATTTTCTGCTAATAAATAATTTCAATTGATAACAAAATATGTCAATGAGCTCATAATTCATTTTATTATGACAGACAATGAGGTGAATTATTTATTAATTATATATTAATTTGTGTATACTGAATACTTGGCTAATCAGTAGCATAAAGCAATTAATTGCTATTGTTTAAAATTAACATACATATGAGTTTTAGGTAACGAATATTAGACTACTTAAAGCAGATGTGGAAATAGTTATTTTGGCTCTTGTACTATGAAACACATTGAAAAATATTTTCAATTAAATCAAAATTTACTTTTGAATAAGTTTCCAATGAATTTAGAATTAATAGATGATAACGATAATAAGTCTAAAATCTATTAATTAGTTGTAATGGAGAATATTTTTGTTTTGTATCAGCACGAACACATTTTTTTATAGCAACCTCAATTTTTTTAGCACTATATATTAAATATATGGATACATCATAAATCAGGACGTACCATTTTGAACCCATCACACCCTACAGGCAAACTTGATACACTCGTTTATGTTAATGATAAATGCGGTAAATGCTTGTAATCGTACAGACATACAAGATATATATACTATCATACTATTATTACCCATCTTTCATATGTAGAAGATTTAATAGATTTAAGACACCTGTTCTCACCGTCCTGACAGAGCTGTCATCTGTCAAAATAAAAGAGGTAGGCATGTTTATTGATCTATCAGAAAACGGAGTCATCATTTTTTCGTATTCTTGTCTATACGTAGACCGTTTTGGTTTTTATACCTGGTCTAGCATATAAGTAACATTTTTATACATTGTATCAGAACATGCAATTATTTCTGCTTAAATCAGCCTGGGTATGCAAAGTCAGCATTCCTAACTTATCCAACCGTCAAACAAATTTTCCAAAGCAACAATTGTGCGCATGTGAAGACCATGTTTGTGAAAAAGAAACTAGGAACAATTCCTAGGGAATCGTTCACAATAAATAATTCGTCCAAGACTTGAATTCGGTCAGATGACAAATGTAGAATCTACAATGATTGTAGACCAGAACTCTAAGGTTGAACTGGAACATAATGATAGTTAGTCAGGCAGTCCTTTTTTTGTTAAGCAATTATATACCATCGCAGAAGACAATTATAGATCATCTATTGTGGTTACCTGATTTAACTCTATATGCATTTTGATTATTCACGAAAATGAATTTAACGATAAAAGCTTTCAGTTATTGCATTTCAGTTATTCAAATGGTTTTAAAAGACATAATAAAGATAATACCGACTGACGAATATAAAATATGTTTTACACATTACAATAATTAATGTTTAGTAATTTTTTAAAAGTACTTTAATCACCATTGGATCAGAAGCAGACTGTTTATATCTTTAATATACGCGATTGTAACTACTGATAGAAAACATCAAAACAAACGGTTAAAATAAGATAATGTAGACTAAAGTTCTATATACCTGATTCATTCGCTTATTTAGTAACCTAAAACTGCAATCGTATGACTGCACTCGGTTATTATAAAGCGCTTTTTAGACAAGTTAAAAGTACCATTTCCACATTGGTATAAATTAATCATAAAAATGTATGATACAGCGGCTGGAATTATGAACAAAACTCTTAACGGTGAATAGCTGTTAATTGGCTAAGTGCAACTTGCAATTATAGAAGACTAAGAGCCCTGTTGTTATCGTTTCGAATAGAAGTGAAATTGTATGTTGATCCAATATAGTCGACAGGCAAGAAACATCGGTCACATACCAAAAATGTCACTGGAGGAAAATGTCGTCTTATGTGAGATGTGTTCAGCATTCTCCAGTTACTACACTTCCAATTTTCAAGCGTTGATTACTCAAAATTAGGAATTTTGAAAGGAATTCTTTTTAACATGAACTTATCGATTTTGTTGACGTGTGACATGATTTTCGCAGCAAAATGAAATACCTACCATGAACTCTGCTCTACAGAAAATGTGTCGTGATGTGACAATATTTGGTTTTATGGTTTTTGGGATATTGCATGACTCAAGTGCTGTTAAAAAATATACCAGTTTCACTTCTAGTTAAAATGCGATTAAAAGAAAAAATTTTCTTAAAAAGAAATTAAATTTTTCACACGTTGCACACACAGAAAAACGTGATTTATGGCAAGACAATGAGAACTACATGCCACTTTAAATAGCTTTAACTATATCAACTGAAAATATATATTTTAGTCTAGTGTCATTTTTAACTGATTCTACTAGAAGGTGAATGTTAATCCTCGAATTTGTTTTAGTTCTAAATTCATACATTGTGTATGAATTTTAATTTAATGGAAGTTCTGCATCACTTCCAAATTTTTACGTCTAATTTAAACTGCTATTTTATATTTTTTTTTTGGTGGATAAGATTAATGAATAATCATATGAAATAACAAGAAATTATTCAGAAAGAAGTAATAAATCAAATAAATATACATTTGAATATCTTATTTTACAGCTAAAATATTTTGTTTTAAATTTTCTCTAATTCTTGAATATTATAACTACAATGTCACTTCCTCCCACACTAAAATTATTAATCCTATTTAAAATTATTGTTAGCATTTCTAGTTACTTTTTTCAGAATTTCTCTCTAAACAAAATGATTATTAAACCTTATTTGTATTCAGAAAAAATATCCTTATAGAAACAAGTACTAGGAAATTGTGGAGCTATTATAAATAATTTGTTCGTTACCAGAGTCCATCTCCTGGGTAAGCTTACCAACATAATAGCAACGAATTAGGTGAAAATAAGCTATGCCTCCCCTGCGTTCAGGTGTAAGGATACTTCAGTTGACATGATTAATAACACTCAATTGAATGAACAAACAGTTAATTATAGCATTCACGGTCAATTTCCTACTTCCTCCGTTGACATTTGCGTTCGAAATATTCCGTGGAAATTGTCACACCGGGCTAGATACATTTGCTAATTTGAGATTATTTATAGTATTCAACAAGTTCTTAACTGAATTGTGTTTATATATATGTATATTGCATTTCTATTTTTTTTTACCTTTTTTATATAGTTTTTAAAGAATAAAAAATTATTAGTACTTAAATATTAACAAAATTTGTGTCAAAGTAATGTAAATCATAACTGAACTAAATAACCTTTCTCACTTATAATTTTCTAAATTAAATTAGAAGATTAAAAAGAATTAAAATAAATAAAATCAAGTTAAATTAAATTGAAAGAAATAAATGATATTTAATTTATGAATTATTTCAATAATAAATATCACTTTAAAATATATATATATATATATATTGCATATAAGTATACAAGCTTAGTATCAAACTGAACTTGTTTAGAATAGGAATTTTATTTAAGGACCTAATCTTCCCTTTATAATACTGCGAGCTAATAAAAAGTATCCGCGGTTTTTTGTCACTAGATGGTCTTGGTATCGATTATGACAATCGTACACGTCTTTGAAAGGTGACATTTTGGCCTTTTTTTTTAGGCAGTTAAGTTAGTCACTCATATAGAAAGTAATTATGATTTGAAAATAAATGAGGTATATGAAGAAATACACTATATGATGCTTTATGTTATTATTATAAAAAAAAGTGAAAGTGCCACAACGTACCGAATAATCGCCGGACGTAGAAGTGGTTTCCTTAAATCCCTTCAGCAACTTTCAATATCAAAGATGCATATGAGGTGGGTTAGTCAGTCATTAAAAAAGCTCATGAAATTTTACTGGCAGAGTATGCAAGCCAGTCATTAAAAAAGCTCATGAAATTTTAGTGGTAGAGCATACACACCAACAGCAATATAGTTTAGTTATATTCTAAAAAAAAATCTAAGCAAGGAAACTAGATGTTACCATCTAGATCGTTCTGGCAAAGATCGTTAAAAGTCTTACCAAAGATACTTGAAAGATCGAACGAAAGACTAAATGATTTTTGCTATTCTGACACAAAAGTGTCAAACTTTCAAAAAAAAGTTTATAATTGAAATCATTTGTATTTCGTAGTAGAATGTTATTTAGTCCTATTTCTTTCACGGTGAAATTAAAAACAGATGTTAATCGCTGTTTTGATAGTAACCCGTAAGATAAAAGTTTGAATATTGTTATTTTAAACTGAGATTATTACGGAATATTAGTTAACAATTTATTTAAAATAAAAAGTGTTGGAATAACCTTATACAATATGGTATAAGTGTGAATTATATGGTATATAAATAATTAGTTTTATAACTAACTATATGAACTATAAACTAAACTACAATTATTTCTTTTCAATGAAAAACAGAGTAAACTACACAAGAGCAACTTAACTGTTTTGTTTTATGTTGTGCATCCAATCCGGAAATGTTAACTTAGCGAAACACCCCGTTCACCAAAAGGTGGAATGAACTGACTGACCCCTTAACAGCAATTGGATGCCCCTCTAAAATAGCAGCACAATAGGAGAAAGCAAGTATTTCGATGTTTTCAAAATTAAGTATTCATCACAAGTAGATAATCCTTACTAACTTTTCAGACGCTAATGCACTGGTTCCTTTGATACAAAACCGCTGATGGAAACTGAAAAAATATTTGTTAGATGTGAATGCATGCAACCCTATTTTAATAGTTTACTTTAATTTCAAAGTAGCTCGCTAAATCATCTCATAACATTTTCAGAAGAATTTCCTACACATTGCTGATCAGAACCGTAACTGACAAAGTAGAGCGCTGCTAAAAAACGAGTTCTGAAAGATATATTTGACCCTTACGTATCGTACGACTTTAATTCTCCAATGACTCTGTAATTCATTCATTCGTCTGTGCATACAAAGAGATCTATTTTGTATGCAATTTTTTAAGCAATCGTTGTTTGCGCAAAATACGACTTTTCAGTATGAAATGCCATTTTAAATATGAATTAATAATATTTGTTAATTATTAAAAATTTAAATTAATTAATAATATTAGTTTTAATTCTTATTTTTATTTATTTCGTATTATTTTAAGAAATCTTTCAAATGATCTCACGAAATACTGATTGTGATGAGTTGAAAGATGGTTACCACAATTGTCCTGAAAATTACTATAAAAAAGCAGTGAAGACGAAATAAAAATTTTTTCTGCCAGACATTGTCTATTTCATGTACAATTGATATAGTTTTTATTTTTGAAAAAGTAAGTCGCGTTTGTGGTCAGCTCCGTGTTTTTCGAAGTAAAACCTAGGAAAAAACTCGACATTAAATACGGAAATATCGCAAATATAATTTAATATAACTAGTCAAAGAACTCATCGAAAGTGGCGAAATATCGCGCCCTCGGAGTTATATTATTTATTAATTAGATTTCTAATTATTCCGACCGACACGTACTGTCAAAAACAAATATACAATACGATTACTTGGAAATGGTACTCAAAATATCAATGTTTTTAATTGTGATGATTACAGAACTGTCACTAAAAGTCTCTCCAAATCAAACTTCAACTGGTTTTCGTACGAAAATAAGCAGATACGATCCATCTGAGTCATTAAAAAAAATTTGCATCATTCATGTGAAGAAGGAAGTATTGTTAGCGATTTGCTACATCAGGGCTTCAAAGCATTGAGTGCTAAAATTAAACTTAAACAAAAAACAAAAGAACCATTACACATATTTCTTCTAACATTTGAACATAACGAAGACATCAATAAAATATTCGGAATAAGACATATTCTGCACTCAATAGTCAAAATCGAAACTGTCAAATCTCCCAAACTTATACCACAGTGTAAAAGCTGCCAGGGGTTTAGGTAAGAACTATTGTAATAGGATACCGAATAAGTAACCAGAAACAAAATAAAGAACTGATTAGCAAACCAAAAACCCTTTTCACACATACGACAAATAAAAAGAAAAACGTATCTTATGCACAAGCAGTTAAAAGTATTGGTAAAGTCAGTTATGCGAGCAATATGGAGCCAATAGCCACTTCTAGTACGAATAAACAAAATGAAGATGTACTCACACAGATCCTGCATAAACTTCAAAAGCAAGAGGTAGAATCCAACGCAATAAAATTCCGACTAACTATGCTAGAACAAAAACTAAACGAAAATTCAAAAAATAAAAAACGAAAAATTGCTTGGAATGCGAACATTCTGTTAAGACACCAAAAAGAACTAGAAATATTACTTAACATGGAACAAATCGTGTCTTTTATAGCATTCAGGAATGATTTCATATATCACACTATACATCCAGATAACTGTGCGAGAGGAGGAAGTGCTGTAATTAATTGGAAAAGCATAGATCATTATGAAGAAAATAAAAGTAATACTCAAATGTTTCAAACAACAACTGTCACTGTAAAAACAGATAATCAGTCGTTGTCAATAACTGCTATTTACAGCAGAGAAATACAAACAGCTAATAGGAAGATTTCAATGCAAAACACACTCATTGGGGCTCACGCATCACAACAACAAAGGGAAGAGAATTGTATAAGGCTGCAATAGAAACGGGATCCGAATTTATTTCAGCAGGAAAATCAACCAACCATCCGATCCAAATAAATTGCCTAACCTTATAGATTTCTTTCAACACTGCAAAATACAAGGTTCAAGGAACATTTTAAAAGCGCGATGGTAAATTAGGAACAGCGATATACACCGCGATCTAAAATTGTCCACAGTCGCTGAAGAAATAAAAAAGAAAGCAACAAGACACAAACTGAGATTGCAACAACATTTAAACCCGGAACTTTTAAACTCGTATGGACAACCAAGACGACTAAAACTGTGAAATGTCGCCGACATGGCATCGAATTAGAATGTAAAGTAATTTGTTTAGAAAATTGCTTAATTATGTATGTATTGATCAGATTCAAGTGTAAATAGTTAAAGCAATACAAAATAAAAAAAAAATGTGCAGTTGGTATATATAATTAAATTAGAGAAATAATTATAACAAAAAACAAATTACTTGTTTCAATTGGTTAAAATTAAGGTTACAATAATTAGTGATCATAGGTAATTAAACACTTTGCACAAAACACGATATAAAAAGAAAACTCATTAAAATATTAGTATGTATTTAAATTATTTACAGCTCATATATTAATGACAATATTTAATTATTATATTTGGAATTTGAAATATTTCAAATACTGATGATGTTGGTTAGACAACAGTGAGTGTTTGTAATGTAATATGAAATTTATTGAATAGCAATAATTCGATTTTTTTCTCGCCGTAAAAACCATCCTTGGACTTCAACGAACATTTCAAAAATGAATTGACCAAATTGGTCCAGGCGTTGTTGAGTTATGCGCTTACCAACTTATTTTGCGATACATTTTTATATATAAGAAGATATACCACAAAATTGGGCTAATAAAATTTGTACTTAAAAATTGATCTAACTTTACTAAATGCCCAATGCAACACTGATCCAAACAGCTGTGTATGCGACTCCATCTTCAAGTTGTGTCAGCGGTACTAGAACGCGGTGAAGTTAATATTGAAAGAATTTACAATTTTGTATATTTAAAGAAATAAATCACATTTATGCGTCAAACGATTCACTCGAATTAGAAAGCAATATTGAAGACATAGAGGAAACTGCTTGGCCAGATAGTACAACAGTAATTGAAAGTCAACATGATACAGAGGCTATAAAAATTGACTGCGAACAACTCGTTAAAAGCTTACATCGATAAATAAAAGAACCGCAAAATAAGAAATATGGTTCTTTGTTGGAATATGCCTTGGACGTCAATAAGATTTTTGTTTAAGATTTTTGTTTGTTGCAATTGGATTCAAACTGAATGCAACACTGATAGAAGTAAATAAGTCAAAAAATGCAATGAGGTCTCTAAACGAGGTGCATTATTGAATGCTTCTATATTTTATTTAGAAGGCAATACGTTTTTTAAGGATATTTCTGGGCATGGAGCTTCAAATAACGCTGATGAATCTGGTTTAGATGAAGATTCTGTTTTGAAATAAAAGAGATTTTCTTTGTAGAAAACAAAAAATATGTATATATACATATATATGTATGATACAACAATCCCTCCAAGAATCATATATATATATTTGATTTTTTTTTTAAATATTTTTTATTTTATAATGACATACATATTTATATTAATATTTTTTAGCATTAATTATATATTTAAATTTTAAAAAATTATATGCAATGAACTCAAAATAATTTTGTAACAATATTCAAATGCAAATTTCAATTTCTAAATTTAGTCGTAATTTAATACCAGTTACTAAGCTACTTAATGCACACACCTGCACAGCTCCATCATTGCAGTTTGAAAAGATAAAAGTGAATCTAAATTCCTCCAAATAATCGCAAATTGAATTTTTAGGATTGTATGCAGGTTTATCGCACTCATCACTTTTTAAAGCTTAGCAGCTATAAAAAGCACATATTAAGGTAATATCCTTTCCTGGCGAAAATAGAATATATAATAAGATAAGATCTTCAGGAACTCAGGTTTGCAATTGAAAGAGATTTAATAAAAAAATAATGTTTTTAAAAATGACAAAATAAAATATAAGATATTTTATAGAAATAGATATTATATTTAAAATACAATTTTTTTAATAAAATAAAAAGAACTTCAATTGCACACTCTTGGAAAAACAAAATATATGAAATCAGTTGATTAAAACTTGTGAAAATGTTATATTGCATTATTTCTGGTTAAATATTATTTAAATATTTATACAATACTTGTATAATTGTAAAAAAAATATGCATTTACAATACAGTAAAACTGTTATTCTGTTAGCCATCAGCTGAAAGTGAGTTAAAACTATTACCAAAAACACTGAAATATAAGGCATGTAATTTGACATAATTACAAATGCATTTTCAAAAATGCACTCAATTGCATTTCGAATTTTAGTGGGGGATTTGGCTCAAGAACAGAACAAGAAATTTTGCAACTGATGATTAATCGGAGAAACTCGCGAGACGCTGAAAATCCACTTGAGTTACCTGATTCCTGGTAAGTACAAAGGTAAATTTAATTTGGTTTTAAAATAAACGTTTTTTTTTATTATAGATTTCAACCAGATAGAATAAATAAACCAGCTTTTATTTACCTGTTAGAGGAACTTACTAAAGAAAAACAACCAGCAAAGAAGCAATTTGCAGCTTCTTTAGTTATGAAATTGAGCGGGTTTGCGTTTTTGGCTGAATAAGCTTATGAGACAGGGGTTTGGCAAAGACTACAATGTCGCTCTAGCTCAGTCTAGCTTTAGAAAAGTGCTTTTTGAAGTTGTAAACATTTTTTCCAAAAATGGATATGGCTTATTTCCAAAATGGATAAATGTTCCAAAGACATCTGAGGAAAAGGGAAAATAGTTTTAGCTTTTTATCTTAAAATTAACATTCCCGGAGTGATGGATTAATTTCTATTAACTGCAGCAGCATTTGTTATTGCATTTTATTTGCGTTTTTAGTCCTGTGTAAATATTAAATTTAAATATATTTGAAAAACTAATTTTTGTTGGTTATTTACATGTTAAATTAAACTCTTTTTTCTTAATTTTTCAACTAATTATAAAACAACCTTACGCTATATCAATTCTTCAATTTCTTTATATTCAAACATTCACTGTTTTTATACAAAATTGGCGTAAATCATAATTAAATTTTATAATTAGGATAGAAACGTCATTCAATTATTAAACTCCAATAATAGTTTATGACGTTACAATATAAAAGAAGCTATTATTAAATATAAAGCAACTTGAAGAAGTCAATACTGCATTAAAGTTCATTTACATATCAACAATAATACACATTTTACATCCGCATTTACATTAATACTTATGGACAAAATATTTCAAACAATGTGAGAATCTTAAATAAAAAAAAGTTTTCACAAAGATTTGGAATAGATTTATGGGAACTTAATCAGAAAATGAAAGAAATTAATTATGTGCAACATAAGCCTATAAATATAAAAAAAAAATATATATATAACTACACCATACAATAAACTTTTATATACAAAATATTGAACCAATGCAAATAAAATTATAATATATGAATTTGACCGCTCATGGAGAACCAACTTCATCCATTTTCTAAGTAAGTCAAAATTCCTATTACTAAGAGGTCAAGTAGGTTTGCATTTGGAATTCATGGAAAGTACTGTGGAATCAAAATGAAACTAAGTGAAGGTTGCTTCTTAGTGAAGCTAAGATATAATAACCTCTAAGACACTGTTGGTTGACAACTGGCTCGTTTAACGCATCACTGCTTATAAAAAAAAATGCTACTTGATTTCTAACTGCTTGTTGATATAAGTTCGATCATTTTGTTTTACAACATGCAGCACATTTATTCAAAATCTTATTTTATCTGTGAAATTCGATTGTTTTGATACATGAAACTTCACTTAAAACTCGTTTTAGAATATTCGTAGTATGTTTAGCTAAACCGATGTTTAGCTTCTACTTCAGGCTCAATTTCGTTTAAGTAGGGGCTATACCTACATGCACAGTTTGCATTCTATATTATTGCTATTTTCCTTATAACGCACAAGTAAGACACGAGAGACTAAATCTTATTGTGGTTTTCTTCTCAAGTACGTATCTATCACAGTATTTTACTGGAGTTCCGTGATATAACATTCTCTCCTAAACATGGTCCATCATACTTCCTCATGCTTAAAAACTGTTATTTTCATCATTAGGTAAAATCTAAAGTGCTGCCACCTGTTCGGAAGACACCTTATTTTTAATTTAGTTCAGTTCAGTTCAGCCTCTTTACATAAATTAAAGTTATAATATAATATTTTATCCTAAATTAGTGGATTTCACTGTCACTTAAAAGTCAATGATATTTTGCAACTCGACCGCATGAATTCACGCAAAGACATTTGATTAACAAAATTACCATCAGGGAAACGCTGCTAAAAAGCAATGAATCATTATTGTGAATCATTATGGGCGATGAAAAATCACTTAAATACGAGAATATTGAGCGCAAACGAACAGGGTTAAAGACCGGTGAGCCCCACAAATCACTTCAAAGTAAGGATTAATAAGAAGCAAAATAATGCTGAGTGTTTAGTACGATTGGAAGGCCTGCTATTGTTATAAGTCCACCTGAGAAATAAATTTATTAAGTAAAAGCAGTTATAATTTATTTAATATTTTCTCACAGGCTTATATTGATATCAATTACTAAGCATTTTATTTAAAGCAATTGTTATTTTGTTGTTAGGGGATGTGACACTGCGACCGTCGGGTCTATTATGCACCCTTCTGGGTTTAGAGTAGGTCTCTGTTGCGTCAATAAAAGGTACCATAGAACCTACTTTACAGAATTTTATTGTCTCTTTCGTAACAATATATATTCCTAGGAGCATTTTTCGTGTGTACATTAGCGCAGGGCTTTCTAACAACACATGTGTGGCCGACTGCTCATTATCTTCATAGAATCTACAGTTTGCATCCGTAAGTGTAAGTCTTGTAAGGTGGTGTTTTAGTCTACAGTGCCCTGTTAGGATTCCTGTGATGATTCTAAGTTTTTCTATTGAACGGTTCATGCAATCCTGGTATCTCTTTTTGTTATAGGTACCAATAAGTGATTTGGATTGATTTAATCCTGGTATATTATACCAGAAATCCTTTCTACTGTGGTTCTCCTTTATTTGTATAAAAGAAAGGAGCATACTATGTCCTAGTCCACAAGAAGGTTCCGGCCCCATCATCGGTGTGGCTGCTCCTTGCCTGGCAATTGTTACATTTTCTTAAATTATTCGCATACATAAACATATTGTTAATACAAATTAAAAAACATATCAAATTTATTTTAAATTTACGTGCAAATTATGGTTTGATAATAATATTATATCGTCTTAATTATTTATAATTAAATTAATATATAATATGTTCGTATTATTGCATTCTGTCTGTTTCTTATTACATAAATTCTATATAATTATAGATGTGTCTTCATAATAATTTTTAAAAGTTTTTATGTTTAACACAGTAAACCCTTTGAAAGTTACTTGTCAACGCTATTTGGTATACAAAATCACTACTAAACCCATAAATTAACGACAGACAACAAATTGGCATTAAAATTAATGTCATGGAAATTATTGCTTCTTTTAACAGAAATGTGTCCTTTATGACTCCATTTTCCCCACACTGCGCCCGTATTGCCTTGTAACTTTATTGCTTATATGAAAATAAGTGATAAAATACGAAAGCCTCTTCTGTAATAAACAATACAATGGTAGTGAGATTAAAGGGGAAGACATACCGAAATGTGGAGTCAACAGTTTCCTTAGACAATTCGTGAACATATAACAAGATACTTTTTAAGATACGCCACTTCATTAAACGCTGCAATCAGCAAAAACTCTAAATTTAATTTTTTTAATTATTGTCTAAAAATATTTATTTTAATTTTGCATTCACTTTTAAAAATTTAAACAGTGCAGTTGTCAACAACATAATTTTGTTAATTTAAATATTGTCTATCTATATTGTCTATATTAATCTATATCTATATTACCTATAGATATCTATACTATCAATATTATATTTTCAATTATACTTAAAAAGCCTTAAAGAAATCAGTAGTATAGTTCAGTTTTAATTGGAAGTGATCTTAATACTATGTTCAGGCCCCCCTTAATTTCGTAAAAATCTTAGTTTCATCTTCGTTACAGCGAAATTAAGTTGTTTTTCCCATGCAAAATTCAGTTTTGAGGTTAGAAGGAAATTAAAAAAAATGCCCTTAATTTTTTGAAACGAAAGCTGAAATAAAGGGATATTTCAAATGTAAGTAAGCGTAAGATAAATTTTAAGGAAAAGATAAAGTTGAGATAACGAAAAAGTGACTTTTTTTGAAGTAATTATCAGTCACAGTTGACTTTAATAAAACCGCGAAATTATTTCAAAAGTAGTGCAAATTTAAGTTAAAAACAACAATTCACATACCTGATATCCACTAAAGCTAATAAACTAGTAAAAACCATCCTTTATAGTTCTAATAGTTAACTTTTTAAAATTTTTCAGATACAAATGGTGTTTGGAGTATGAAATTTTTAATATTTAATTTGTAAACAAAAAATATGATTTTCTTAATTTGGGGCAGTATGAATACTTTCGAAATTAACTTAATTTCATTTTTACGAAATCAAGGAAATTGGTTGTCTGAACAAAGTATAAGATTTAAGTTATTTATTAATTGTCAATAAGTAAATATCTGTTATGATTGTATAAATGAGATTTTATACGTCAATTTAATTGATATTATTATTTAAAAACAATTTTCTTAATTTTAATGATTTAATTTTTAAGAATTTCATTCTTCTCATCCTAAGATATTTAAATTTGAAACTTTTGAACGCACCAAACGAGTTGTTTAAATATTAATAACATGTTAAAAACATTCCTTTATCCTTATACCTAAACTTCTTTTTTAAAATAATTTTTTAATTTAAATAAACACACAATATTATACAAATATTTTATATAATATTATTGTATATTATTTATTATTATTATATTTATTATTATATATATATAAATATATAATATATATTATAAAAATATTATGTAACAATTGTTATATATATATAAATAAATAAATATAAATCATTTAAAACATTTTAAACGCAATAACATATATATGCGTATATATATGTATATATAAATATATAAATTTATATATATAAGTTAACAACGTAAACATTTAAGTGCTTTAGATGTGCCAGTAGTCAATAGTTTATTATTTTTAATAAGTATTATTATATTATATATTATATTATATTATATTATTATACTAATTGTAAAATATTAATAATAAAATATAATATGTCATCGACTTCTAGACACTACGTCAGCATAAGATCATATTAACTAAATAACAATTGTAAGCCAGACAATTGTTAACTTATATTATGTGTAGCGTTTAACAAGGCCTTAAAGACTACTATTCGTCAGCTAGAAATTGCACAAAGCCAGGCTCTGAGAAGTCTTTTCAAGGTACCATGGTACATTAGGACGAATGACATACTCAGGAACCTTAAAATTGATCCGATAAAAAAATATATAAAGGATAGCGCTCTTAAAATTATTTAAGAAAACTTACAGGCTTACCAACGCCGCGTTATCGAATCTCAGAATGGTTACAGGCTCTTTGGGAAGATATGCAGATCTGAGGTTAATTATTGCTTAGTCTGACAAAGTGATAAACAATAATCCAGTCAAGGCGTAGAGACGGGTTATAAAGAAACCTTGCAGTTAATAGAGGGTAAAAGTGCTCAAGTGCACTGACTTAACTGGTCTCAACATAGTATATACAAATCTATATAGTATATGTTATATAAATATTATTTAATATATATGTAAATATATATGTACATAAAAAACATTACCACTATCAATATACGTTAAATATATTTATTTACATATATATTATATAAATATTAAATAATATATAAATATCATAACATGAATATATAATTATTATATAGAATATATTATATTAATATTATATAATATATATGTAAATGTACATATTTATAAAAACCATCTCCCCTTTTATGTTTTGCGTTTGAAAAGGTTTTGAATGATTTATAATGCAATAATTATGCAATAATTTATAATGCAATAATTATGTCATTGATTGTTTTATAATACTAAATTATATCATGATAGTTTAATAATTAAAGTGATTATTAAAATAATGAACTTTAATGCATACCACATGAGATATATTATCTCCAGCTGCTCTGAATTGTAAAGCCCTCAATTCACAATTCACGAATTATCAATTCACGATAATTTTTATTTTATTTTTATTAAATTTTACTAACATTTAGTAAATAATAAATTTCTAATGTATATTTTTTACATTAAATCTAGAAGAGGTATTTTACTTTTACTTCATTTCGATATTTTATTCAGCTTTACTTGATTTAAAATATGTTTTTTCAACAAATAACGTAATTTTATTTGATTTAAAGTTACAAATCTTGTTTCAAAAGGCAAACAAAAATTAGAAAGTCGGATTTGTCCAAAGTTTGTGCAATTTAACAAAAGCAAAATAAAATTCTTTTTTAACAAAAAAATAAAATAAAATTTTATGTGCATTCTTTGTGAAAACTCACCTTCAAATGCAAACTCACACATCGAATTTCGTGTATGAATCAAAAGCTGAGATATTTTTCCTTTACTTTTATTGCACAGAATTTTCTAACAATTTCAAAAGTTTCATGCACAATTGCTTAATGCAAAAATAACAGAAAAATAGGTAAAAAGTTTTTAAAACAAAAACCGAAAGACAAAAAAATAAATAGAGCTAAAGGACTTAAAAGGCGAATTTTTCATTGAATTCATTCACACTTGACGTCTTTTGTTTCAAAGAAATAAATTCAAATCAAGACAAAAGTTTGCAAAAATTTTAAAGGAAATGCAGATATTCCCAAAAAAAGCTTGTATTCGGATGAAATTAATGACACAAACATATACGGAATAAGTCGGAATAAGTCGGAATAACACATTGTAATATATGATAATAAAATTTCAAATACAATGCAAGTATTTAGAATGGTGTAATGACATTAAGTACAATATATTATATAGGTAAGTCCAAGATATTTTGTTTTTTAGTTTGGAAATTATTTGGGTAAAACTAAATTATCTAGTGTTTACCAAAACAAAAAAAAAAATTACAGATAGGTGTGTAGTCGTTTTCCAGTAGAAGCCTTTTGCGACTTATTCAATACTGATTAAGTTGTAACAAAGCAATTTAGTTACTATTGGAAAGGACAACTACACATCGAGACCTCAAAATTGTGTTATATTAATCCTGGAAAAAGTTACCTTAATTAAGTCGTATAATTTAAGGCTACTGACCTTGCAATATGGATTGAAGTCAGATAAATTAAATAACTAGCTTTTTTAGGAGACTGGGGTGGAAAAACCACAAATAAATCAAAGTAGCGCAAGCAAAATTTAAAGCTGCTCACCTAAATTGAATAGGAGGTCTTAAATCAGAGGGTCGATTCCTTAATTAGTTTCTCACCGTAGTTTACGCTTTCTGGAAAAATGCTATTCCGCAAGATCTATTGAGTGTTTTGAGCTAAATGTAAAATAAAGATGTGCTGAATGTAGTTTCAGCAGTTGTCAGTAGGACTTTTCTTTTGTAACCATGTCGCAACAAAACAAATAAAATAAGTACTACTTTCGATAGCAACTCTGAAGAAAGTGGAAATTTTGTTATATATACAAAACACGTAATAAAATTTAAAGTTAAAGTTTCGAAAAAAATTATAATTCTTTGCAATTCTTGATAGGAATATTTTCTTTTTACATAATTGTGAATATTTTTCATGCCTTTTAACAGTAAAATAAAAAATATGAAAAAAAACGTATATTGTTACGAACAATGACGACACGAATTACGAATAATTAACGAAATCATTCTTCGACAATTAACTGGAAAAATCGTACATACCCTTAAAAGTCGTTTACAATAGACAAATTTTTAGTCTTGGCAACCATGCCATTTCAAAAAAGTTGAACTAAATAAGTCAGTGTTATTGTTTCATATGTTATTTAAAAAATTAGTGATTGTTGTTTTGTAATATGCTTACAAAAAGAAAGGCCTCATGTTAGATTTGTAATATAAAATACTTAACTTTCGACAGTAATTATTCTAAATCAGTTAACAAAATAAGACTCATTAACAGTTACCGAATCCAATAATGAAAATAAGAAATAAAACTTTATCTTCTATTTTTCTAGTATATCTAATATCTTTCTATATTCTTTTAGAAAAACAAAGCAGAAAGCAAGTTCTAAAACGTCAAATTCCATATCAAAAAATAATTTCTCCATATCGAAAATAAAAGTTCGCTTTAATCTTAAGAAACTCAAAATCTCAATATTAACTAATCCGGCGTCTTAATATCAGTTTTTTTTCCTTTAATTGTGCTTTTCTTTCAATTTAAATATCATACAAGCTTAATACGGATTTTTCTGAAACATTCTTATCATATATTCCAAAAAAAAAATGTATGTTCTGTATATGAATGCTCTGCATTTTTTGAATATTTTTACTTAATATTTGATATATGATCTAAAATAAATATATAAATATTACTAATATGAGCTTTTTTGGGCATATCGGCTTTAGAACTTTTGTTTTCGTTTTTTTTTTAAGTATAATTATTTTTGAACCCTTGCATTTGAGATAATATTAAAAATGAATTACTCCAGCTCAATTTCTAGGGCCAACAATTTACACTGTGTTTGTGAAAGGAAAATTCTTGAACTCTTGTATACCTTCTGCTCAAAAAGTACCCGCATTTTGTTGTTTGTTAACTACTCCTTAAGTAATAGACCTTTTTCAAAAATTTTGAAGGAGATAAAATAAATTAGGAATAAATTTTAAATTTGTGTGTTTTATCTACAAAATCCGAATACATTTTGAGCAGAAGGTATTATTATATTCTAAGGTGCTCTGCATGCACTTTTTTCAATATACTAAAAAACTTTTCATTTTTAACGAAGTGAAAGAAAAGTTTATAATTACTAGTTTAGTTACTTTTCATACAATTTAAGTCCATTTTGAGTTTACCTAACAATAACGGAAAAAATCATTTTGTTTAGCGAAACTTCACAATTAATTTCAATAAACAAAAGTGGGTGTAACGCCTTTAAAGTTTGCTTTGAAAACAAATAAAAGTTAATAGAACATATGTTAATCAACAGTTTAAAAAAGTTTACATCATATCATAAAAGTAGTTTCTGATTATCAATAAAGCATGTTATAAAAAAAAATAATGTTTTCCTAAATATATTTTCAACATTATAATTATTGAAAAAACTTTTATCAAGAAATGGAATAGATTAATTCTCCCACAATTTTTTATCATAATAAAGTAGCAGTTATCATCAATAATTATAGTTGTGATTAAAAATTATGACGTCAAAAATTTATTTCTTTAAAAAACGCTCACATATATGCATACAGTGTGTTTAATTATTCATGAGTAAATGGGTGAACTAGCACCAAGTACCATATACCTCTGCCTTCACGCCGATAACAGTTAGATGCATTATTTGAATAACTCACTGTGATGTCACAGCGACTGTGGTCTTGTTTGAAACAGTTTATTGTATATAATTGATATGGACATACAACTTCAACCGAGTCCGTTATTAATTTTATGCTCCATACGAAAAAACGTTCGCTCCCAACATGAATCTTAATATCGCGATCATCTTTTGTCTCATAACTTATTCTTATTTAACATTAGGTCGTACCTTAATTCTTCATGTGTTCAAAAAGTTGTTTTTAATCTAACAAAATTAAATTGACCGCACGTATTTTCTCTGGCGAAGTCAGTTAGGTAGTCTCTAAAGGCACTCCAATATTTACCATATAGTCCGTTTGTCTAATATAAAATAAGAATACATATGCATGAAGTTCAAAAATGTTACCATTATGAAGGATTACACCAAAAATAAATGTATATCGACTATATCGACTTTTCATATATTAAATAATTAATCAGAAATTAACATATTCTTCGTTATTATTTAAATTATTTTAATTGCTGGATTGCACTGAGTCATAATTTCAACATTTTGTATAAAATAATTGACTATCGATGACTGTCGAAATATTGAGCTTGTAAATAATTCCAAATAAAATTAATGATAAAATAGAACTAATGAAAAAGCTCACAAAAAATATCGAAATTTAATATACTTGCAAATATATCAGAAATTGGTTTGCATTTTAGTTTGGTTATTCAATAACATGTACCACCACAACTCAGCATGAATTTACTAAGTCTTCGGAGAATCAATTACTCTTATGTAACTAAAAATAAAGAACAAACTTTTGAATATGAATACTAAGTTTGTTTCATTTACAGTTGAGTTGGAAAGCCGTATGCCATTTAAATACACTTACATTGCATCTATAAACAAGAAATGTTACTCATACGCAGTGTGGAACATTTCTTCGACATTAACAACTGCAAACCACAATTTATATGATACTCTTATGCTCTTATCATACAAATATAATTATAATTACTTATTTTTCAATTCATTCAAAAATACTTTATAGTCTTATTTTCTAAACTTTTACACATTATTTTTATTGCATTTGATGAGTATACTAAAAATTTTACCAATTTACTTGTTAAATACGAGCTTTATTTTAATTTAAGGTTTCATTATTCAAATTTAATTAGAAATAGATGAAGAATCGGTAAATAACGTTGCTTTTTTAAGTCAGTCGTTTTAACTTAACGGAGTATAATGAAGCTTTTAATCACAACCATTCCTACATAACTCAAAGACAAAAACAATGAGAGTGAAAGCAAACAATCAATCACACATCCTTTTGTACGATCGTAACATTAAAGATGTACAGGAGCTCGAGTACCTCGATCGCCAACAGCGATGGTGGCATATCAAAGGATATCGACAGCAGACTGAAAGAGGCAAAAGGCTCTTTCGCATCGCTTAACAAAGATCAGAATATTTAACGCCTTCATAAAATCATTATTATACATTATTATATTATTATACATTATACGCCCTAATAAGGGCTTCGACTCATAAGATACAAACCTTCGTTAAAAAAAGCTTGCGGCGTATTTTGAACATATGGTGGCTTGCAAGAGTCTCTACCGAAGAGCTATGGCACCGCACCAAATAAAAGCCAATAGAGAAGGAAATTCGGAAACACAAATATGGATGGCTCGGCCACACACTGAGAAAGCCAGGCGCAATTGCCCACGCAGTCATGGAAGGGAACCTGCAAGGCGTAAGAAGACGAGGTTGTCCCAGAACCACTGGGTGAAGAACAAATCCTTTAAACAGCTACGTTTTGCTTGTCAAATTAGAAGTGATGACTGATCTCAAGTTTCAAATTTTTTGTCACAGTATATTTTTTAAGTGACACTAACCAAAACACTTCCTGTGCTTTAAATTAGAACGAGCTTATAAATTACAGCTTTGTTTAGAAAAACAAGTTCAACGAATTGAAAGTTAATTTTTGAAGTAACTTTTTTTTATTTTAAAACATTTTTTTTACAGAGACATCTGCAACAATATAATTTTTATATTAAGAAGAGCACTAATTTACTTCATGTATACGTATATAAAGGCAAATTTTCTAATGTATCATACATTTGTTTGGATAAAACCTAGTAATTACTTCAATATTAATAGCTATATTATATTAACATTATAAATTAATATTATTTGTAGTGGATCGATTGAATATATACATACATATATAAGCAAAACTTAAATTTACAAACATATTACTTCCTTTCTATAGTAATTTTATGTGCGGAAGGACTAACAAAAGCTCCGCCTGTCACAACCAGGCAATAGAAATCAGCAACTAGAAGGATGATGCCAGTACACTTCACCATAGCAAACCTTGTAGCTATTATTCATTTGAAGTCCAAACAGATGTAATGCCAAAATTATATGTTGAAAGTTGCTTAACACTAATGAGCACAGTGTGTTGAGCAACCAGCAAGAAACTGCATCGATTCTTTGCACATATGTATATATAACATAATAATTTAGAAAAAACTATATTATTTATTTTTATGTTTCTTCAGTTTAAGGTTTTTATTTGCAATAATCATATGTTCCATTTTATGATATAATCTTCGCTGTTATACACAAAGTTGTATCCTTGTATACAAAAGGCTTGGCTTTTAGTGATGATTAATGATTGGCAATAAAATAAAAGCAATTTTCATGGTCATAAACACCTACGCATCTATGCGAACGCACTTATCATTGCAATAAAAATAGAACCAATAAATAAAATGAATTTTATTGCTTTTCTTACAATTTGTCATTTTTATATATAAAAGTATCTAAAATAAAATACGAAACAAACTAAATTTGGAATAAAGGAGATATTTCGACTACATAAAAGTATATGGGAAAATTATTAAAATAATAACCATTTTCTGTTCTCCTCAAAGCAAGGACACTTAAGGAAGAAGCATGGAAGTCTTCTCAAATTGTGCATTAATGCTTAATGTTCATGAATTAAGGATATTAATCAATAAATATTTTAGTTTTTCATTTATTCAGGAACTCAATTGCTCTTTGTATTATGAATTCAAATTATGCGATGTATTTCTTATCCAATACGATTTTTGATACAGAAATTTTAATTCCACTTTCAATTAAAGCAGAAAATTGATTTGTTATTTACGGTAAACTGCATTCAAATATTAATTTAATGCTTTGCTTGTTTTAATTAATTTAAATATTTTGAAGCAAATACGTAAATGATTTACAAAGCATTTGATAATAAAATTATGTATATTAATTTTTGTATATAAATTCAATAAATTAATCTTTTGAGGTTATTTAATTAAACTAAAATTAAACTCCTTTTTGTCTTAAATCTAGTTTCAATACATTTCAAACTTATTTAAGTATTATGTTTCAATTATTTAATATTAAATACAAAAAACTCAGATTAAAGCAATATTTTTTAGATCTAAGAATGATATTTAGTATTATGTTATTTAGTACATTACAGTAATAATAAAACAAGATATATAATAAAATAAATAAAAACGAAAATAAGATAACGTAAAAGTGATTACGTTTGTACTTAATCATCTAAACTTCTTTGAAATAATGAATAAAAGACTGCAAGTAAAATTTATTTAACAAATAGTTTATAATAAAGTTATGTTCAAAAATGTAATACTCACAAAAAGTTTTATCATTCTTTCAAATTAAATATGTAAGTATATCAAGATTTGAAATAAACTGATTTCTAAAAATGCATTCAACAACATTAGCAGGGTCTAATCAAGTTTAAGGTAGAAAAGCGATGCCAAAGTAAGCTGTCTGAAAAGAGTTTGAATGTCATAACTACCAATACTGATTTTCCAACAAGTACACAGCGAAGAGACATATAAGGTACATTTGTACAGACATTCCCGGCAAAGCGAAAATAGTTGAAGCTATTACTTCTCTTAAGAACGGGAAGGCGGCAGACGTAAACAACATGCCGGCCAAATTCTTCAAAGCAGACCCATCCAGTACCGCCGTCATTCTTTATCTTCTATTTAGAGAGATTTGGCACATCGAAAGATTACTGAAAGAAAGGAAAGAACCAGTAATTATAAAAATTCCGAAGAAGAATAACCTCTCCAGTTGCAATAACTGGCAATAACTGAGTGATCGCATTGCTGTCATGTGCTAGTAAAGTTTTTAACACAAATTATTTTGAATCGTTTAATCGAATTATTAAATATCTGTGTCCAGAAACAACAACCAGGTTGTCACGCGACAATGGTAAAACCACTGATGGCTCTTGAAAGATACGGGGCCCCTATGAAGTTAATAAACTTAATTAAAAATGAGTATAATTGCGCGCATTGCGGAGTGTTGCACAAGGGAGCATTAAGCGAGGCATTTCCATCAACGACAGGTGTCAGAAAAGAATGCCTTCTGTCCCTCCTGCTTTTCATTGTAGTTCTGAACTGAATGCTTGAAGTCTTTGATACCGAAAACAGCAGAATAAACTGGTGACTAAATGAACAACTTGAAGACATTGATTACGCCGATTACGTTCTGGTACTGTTGTCGTTTAGCGAACTAAGAGCTGTACCTCGAAACAGAAACAACTGGAAAAACTATGTCGAAATCTTATGCTCCTAAAGAAGTTTGGAAATAATAATAATTAAGGTATGATACTGCACTCTCTCAACTCTCTTAAAATCCAATGACCTAATAATAATAATAATAAAAGGTATTCGTGAAAATTGCCCAACAGCCGGTACTGCGGCCAGAAGAGACCTATTGTACCAGTTTCACTATTGATTAAACAAAGCCCCTTAAAGCTTTGTGAATAAAGTCTAGAACTAAATCTAGAGAAGAGTTCTTAATCTGTTCTAGTGACAGAAATTCCTTATGAAACAGGTTTCTTCTGTGCGTTATTAAAGCTGGACAGTCACAAAGAATGTGCATGGTTGTTTCCTCATTTTCGAGGCATAATCTGCATTCCGAGTTAGCAGATAATTGTAGTTTATGAAGGTGATATTTCAGACCATAATGACCTGTAATGAAACCCGTTATCATCCTTAAATTACATTTTGAGAATTTAAGAATGCTTTTGTAGGAGTAAGGTGTTATCAGTGCTTTGCTTTGTCTGAGTCCTGGAAAGTTTACCCAGTACTCTAGCCGCATATGATTTTCCATTTCCTTGATAATCTGTTTTGTACTAGCCCAGTTTATTCCACAAAAGGGTTGAGGGCCTATAAAAGCAGTTTTTGATGCAGTTCTGGCAAGCTCATCAGCTTTTTCATTTCCCAAAACTCCTCTGTGGCCCGGAACCCAGTAAAGGTTTACTTTATTCCGAGCTGCAAGTGATTGCAGAAGATCGTAACACTCAAGGACCTGTTTTGATTTGAAAGTCCAAGAAGAAAGAGCTTTAAGAGCAGCCTGGCTGTCAGAGTAAATAACAATTTTCGAGCCAGAAGGTTTTTTGATTAAATTGGATCTTACGCATAAGTTGATTGCGTGGATTTCAGCTTGGAAGACACTCGGCCATGTGCCCATTGCTTCCGAGATGCTGGTGTTGGGTCCAAATACACCAGCGCCAGTGCCTTCATCCATCTTTGATCCATCTGTGTACCAAACCAAACTTTTTGGGTCAACCTGTGGGCCTCCATTCTCCCACGTTGAACGTGATGGTAGGTGTACCTCAAATTTTTTGCCAAAACGATGGAGTTCTGTTGTATAGTCTCCATCGCATTGAGGAATTTTATGTGCTCCAAATATTTTTAATATTGTTGTATGACCACAGTCAAGACAACTCTTGTTCATGTGGAGTTTTAGTCGAAGCGCACTAAGCGCAGCCGTAGATTGAATGTGTATGTGCAGAGGTGTCAATCCAAGTATAGCCTCAAGTGCTGCAGTTGGACTTGTCCTCATAGCACCAGTCATTAAGAGACACGCTAATCTCTGGAGCTTCATGCAAACAGCAATAGACCCAGCCTGTGTGACCTTTTGCCACCAAACCAGGCAACCATATGTCATGATAGGACGTACTACTGCCTGATATATCCAAAATATAATCTTTGGGTTTAGGCCCCAAGTTTTACCTATACAGGACCGTATTGTCCATAAAGCCGTTAATGCTTTGTTATATACTTTATTTAAGTGTGAACTCCAAGTAAGTTTACCATCTAGGACAACACCTAGGTACTTTGTTTCACTGGAAAGAGAAATATTAGTGTTTCCTAAACGTACGGGACCTATGTCTAGTTTACGTTTGAGTGTGAAAGGCACAACAACAGTTTTCTCCGGATTTATGGAGAGACCCTCACTTTCGCACCACGCTAAAATGCGTCGAAGGTGCCCTACCAAGATCTCTGATAGACTGCTACCATGCTTTCCAGATACTATTATAACTAGATCGTCTGCATACCAAATGGCGTCACAACCAATATTCTCCAACAAGATTAAAAGTTCATCAACAACCACTGACCAGAGCAAAGGAGACAGTACTCCACCCTGTGGGCAACCTTTTGCGGCCTCAACAGCTACAGACGTTCTACCTAAGGTTGATGTAATTTTTCTGCTTTGAAGCATCGCCTCAATCCAGGAAGTAACATTAAAATCAACATTTCTGTTAGTTAAGGCATTCGAGATCGAGCCATAACTCGTATTGTCGAAAGCTCCTTCAATATCCAGAAATGCACAAAGCGCAATTTCTTTGTTTTTGTGGGCCTTTTCAATTCTACTGACCAAGTTATGTAAGGCCAATTCGGTAGATTTCCCTTTGGAATAAGCGAATTGAGTTTTGTGAAGAGGTTGACTTTTAGACAGTTCTGTACGAATATAGATATCTATGAGTCTTTCCAAAGTTTTCAGGAGGAAGGATGAGAGACTAATCGGTCTATACGATTTAGCGTCATCACTTGGTCTATTACCATTTTTTGGTATAAATACCACTTTCACTTCTCTCCAAGCTTCAGGTATATGTTTCCAGCAAAGGCTAGCCCTAAAAAGCACCTTTAAAGGATTGATAAGAACGTCTATGCCGTTTTGTATAAGTGCCGGGAAGATACCATCACTTCCTGGTGACTTGAAAGGACTGAAAGAATTAACTGCCCATCTGATTTTATCAATGTCAAAAATGATACCAGATAGCGACATTAAACGATTGTCTGGTTGTTCATAACTTAACGTGCGCCTATCTATGGATGTATCACATAAGATCGATCCTGGAAAGTGCACATGTAGTAAATGTTGTAAAGTTTCCCTGCCATTTGCTGTGTAGAGACCATCATTCTTTTTCAATAGACCAATGTCATTTGAAAGAGACTTTCTCAACACTTTATGAAGGCGAGCCATTTGCGGAGTGTTGTCAACACCGTCACAGAAAGTTTTCCATGATTTCCGTTTAGATTTTCTAATCTCATTGTTGTAGGCAGTCAAGGATGTTTTATAGTCGACCCACACCTCTGATCGCTTTGCTAAATTAAAAAGCTTCCTAACCTCCCTGCGCATTTCTTCGAGCCTTTTGTTCCACCATGGCACATCCCGTCTGGATGTACGTGGTTCAACCTTACATGCATCTTCATGCGCCTGAGAGATAACAGAGTTTATTTGATCTGCAGCTAATTCAAGTTCATCAATATGACTGATTGAATTCAGTAACTGGTCCTCCTTACTAGATAAGGATAGTCTAAAGATTTCCCAGTTGATACACTTACGTGCAGCTGGCAAATTTCTATGTAAAAAGTGACCCGGCAGTTCAAAGAGAATATGTTGGTGGTCAGATAAAGAAACCTCCTTTGAGACCCTCCAATTAACAACATAATTGGAGATAAATTGACTAGAAAGAGTAAGGTCAAGAACCTCTCTTCTAATGGCATTAATAAAAGTGGGTTCAGAACCATTGTTCAATATGCTGACGTTATTACTACTAAAGTATTCTAAAAGCATTTGCCCTCTTCTATTTATGTTAGTACTACCCCATAAGGTATGGTGCGCGTTTGCGTCGCAACCAATTATAAATTGTAAATTATTGGATTTGCAATAACTTACCAAGTTTGTGACTGCTTCAGGTGGTGCTTCATCTGCATCGCCTGGAAAGTAGGCCGATGCGATCACGATCTCTCGTGTTCCGCACTCCGTCGGGATCTCAAAAATGGCCGACACCAAGTCCCTCTGGATGAAATCTGGAATTGGAATACAGTTAACATTTTTGTTTACTAGTATAGCAGTTCTAGGCGACTCTATGTCACGTTTATATATCAACTTGATTGATGTTGAAGGCCTTTTATATGCCCACCGACTGTCCATGGCTCCTGGATAAGCGCTATGGCCAGTCCTTTTGTGGCGAAGGTCCTGCACAAGGTAGCCGATGCTCCTTTCGCGTGGTGCAGGTTCGCCTGTAACACCCCTATGGTGCTCATTTTTGTTGAGTTTTATTGAGAGAGCGTTCGACTTCCTTTTGAAGTCGAGCTCTTCGTGGCCCTTTTTCCTTCTGGCGCTCTTTTGAAGTTGTTGATGCTCCACCCACAGGTGGCCGCATCCAAAGCCTTTTTTGAATGGCGGCTCTACTAGTAGTTGGGGCCTCATTTGGATTCACAATAGACGTAAGTGTTGATTGTGGGACCACGTGCTCCACTTTCTGTTTCTCCGTCCTTGTGATCTGGAGTTTATTTGGAACCTTTTGTTCCACAGGCCGTTGTTCTGGCTGCCCCTCCTTTGTCATACTGTTAGTTTTAAGCAGTAGCTTGACATGGCTGAAGCGATATGCAATTCTACCTCCACTCAGGACCAGTGAGTTCCAGGATGCATCGTCGACAGCAAAGACGATGTGGAGCAGTGGACCTTCTGTGGTCCGCTGTAATACCTTCCAGGTGCTTGCTTTAATCCTGTTCTGGGCCCCAATTGTGGCAAGAACCTTGGTATTTTCAAAATCGCAACTGTGTGGGAAGTATCCTCGCACCAGATGTGTTTTTGGAAACTCCGACTCTTCAACCACTTTGGCGCCCAGTTTAGCCTTTGTTGCAATAGCTGCCGCATTTTTACGGACCCATTCAGCCGTTTGGTTATTTGTGCACACCTTCATGAGCCATCCCGTACGAGGGAAACAACCTTCAAATTCTGGTTTAACCTCGTCAGACGCCAACTCTATGGCAGTCTCAATTATAGCCTCCTGTAGCTGTGCAGTCTGTTCCCTGTTTAGGGGGCACTTAGCCAAATCAAAAGGAACAAATCCTAATTTGATCCCCTTGGCCTGACTGGCTACTTGGCTGAAAGAGGGTTTACTCGATCCCTGAATCGAGGTGTTTTGTTTTGGTTTCTTACCAGCTGGCATGACCATGTCGTCAGATAAAGCCCATTTAGCTGGCGCTCGAGTTGGAAGTTTAGAAACCATGTCTAGGTCCACATCCCTAGAGTGTCCCTGACTCATGTAAGCCTTTAACCTCCTCTTCTGCATTGAGTTCAGTTTTACAAAACCCTTCTGGTCATGTAAACTGATCCCTTTCATACAAACATTGACAACAGTAGCACCTGACTGTTGAGA
>NC_051847.1:138072139-138081686 GCF_002237135.1 Teleopsis dalmanni | reverse complement strand
CCACTTTGTTTTTATTACTGGAAATTGTGAAATAAGACAGCTATATCTCTTTTTTTTTTAGGAATGATTCTGCAAAACATTTTCAGTTGTGGCTCTTTTGAAGAGAGTATGCTAATTAGGTGCTCGAATAATGATGTTTGTGTGACGATTTTTAACCATTATTATGTGTCATAGGGCTGATATATTAACAAACAAAATTGTCAGAAGAAAATCCAGAAGTCGCATAGAATGTACTAAAAACATTTTATTTTATTGTCTTATTGAAGTATATACTAAACTGCCTGCCATTATGGTTTTAAAATAATTCAAATCTGTTTTACGTTTTAAAATGAACAAATTTAAATTGAATTTTAAGGACTGTAGATCACAGTTGGTGTGTTAACTAGAATCCATAAAGAATATTTTTTTTTTAAGGAATAAGATTTTCAAAGGATTACATAGCAAATATGAATAATATATAATACAATTATTAAATCTTATTTGCTTTACTTTCGAAAAACTATTGACTTTGTCATATAAAAATATAATGTATTTGGTACAATTTCACTTATATTATATTTCCATGCAGCCATTACTAGCTAAAATATTTTAAAGAATTTTACCTACCTATATGTATTCGAATTTGTCCTTCATCTTGCAAAAAACTTTTCATGCGCTTATTTTTGCGGATAAATAATTATAGTCTTCCTATCTTATTCAATAGGAGTATCTTTAGCTTATTGTTTTAAACGGGTGTAAGGTTTGATGGGAAGAACTTGAAATATAGGTGTCCTGGATCGGCTGAATTATGCATGCCGTTTTGGCTTCCCTTGTTTTTATCAACTGCAGTTAATATATGTACTTAGGTGCACATATTCGATGTCAGTTTTGTATGTCTACCGGTATCACATTTCGGGTAGTACTTTCAAAAAAATCAGTACACACATATGTGGTTTTAATCACTAATAATAAACTTATCGAAACACTTTCCAGTGCAATTTGTTCAAAGTACGGATTAAACATCTGTTTTCGACAAATTGTTGAAGTTGAACAAAATAATACCTAATTATATACTAATCTCTATGTTAGTAAACGCTGGTTTTACTGACAAGTATCTCTTTGGTTTACTTTATTTTCATTATCATTAGTTTAGTTAGACCTAATTCTAGTATTTACAATACTATAAGTACAGTTAACCTATTAATATCTAATTGATACGAACCCTTTTACGTAAGAGAGCGTAACGCATTGAAGGATATACCGAAGATACGATAAAATATATATACTCGATCAGCTTGATTTGTAAAACTCATTTAGTCCTGTCCATTCGCCATCTGTATGTTTGATTTCAAACTAATATATTAGTTTTTGAAACTTTGCACACATATTTTCCGAGAGTGAAGTCAGATCATTATTCAGAGTGCCTCAAATAGAACCACAAATAGAACCACTATATTCAATACAGTGAGCAATCGGATATTAAATATTTTATGGCCTTTAAATTACTCCTCTCATGGTACATTACATTTTTTGCCAGTACTGCAAGCAATAGTTAAAGTTGATTTTCCGAATGTTCTCCGAAATGCGTAGTGTTTTGGCTTTCATGTCTTTAATCAGCTTGTAAAGATGTCCCTTGAGCAGTTTTTTTAGCTACAAGAACAAGTAGGTATACGGTATTTTCAATTCGTAAAACTATTATCAGAACGTTCACTTTCGAACCAATTTATCGCAATTCTTTCAACGTTGTATGTCGTTTGATTGGTCGTTTGATTCCGGTACGTATATATAGGTCCAAGTATAATCTTCAGTTTGTATTTTTTCCTATACTGTACCTATACTATACCTATACTGTTAGTATTGCTTGACGACTTTAACGGTGAGTGTTATCTATCGACGATTTTTAGCAACAATCTTTGGTTTCTTTGCATATTGTTCCTCTGTTGTTGATGACCGAGGATGATTTTTATCTCCAACGCTGTCTTTGCTTTTCTTGAATTGTTTGCATCATATGAAAACATTCCATTAAGAAAATTTTTAATAAAATTTCACTTCGAAAGCATACCTATAACAATATATACATTTTTATTGAAATTCTTGTAAATAGATTGTATCTTAAACTTAATTTGCAGAACTGAAATTTGTTGATTTTCATGTTTTGTCCTACGACCGCAGATAGTAATTAATATTTCATATATGCTTGTGACGTTGTCTCTATAAGTACGCAAATGTACGTTGTAAGAACTTGCTATTGTTAGTAAGTACGTCAAATTGCTTAGCACATTGCATTTGACAGAAACATGGAATATCTCATAAGTGTAGTTGAAATGATTAAATTTGATTCAGACTTTGATACAGATCGTTAAATCAAATAACAAATTTCTTAGAGTTTTTTTAAAGGAGAAAGGTTTCTAACTACTAAGAACTACAAAGCAAGTAATTGTTTATTAAAAGATTGTAATATTTTAATTAGGAACAATTAAGAAGTTATAACACCATTAATAAGCAACTTTTATTTCGCATAACTATTATATACAATACTTTTATAATTGAATGAGTACATACATATTATTAAAGTATGTAATACTTGAGCAACTACAGAACATATTACACTATTCTTTCTAATTAGTAACAATATTTAAATGCTTTAAAATGAAATACTGTAGATATATTATGTTAAATGCAGGTTTTAATTGATCGTAGTCTATCCTACAGATTTGGTTTGATGCTTTGAGTTTCGTAACTTCAGGAAACAGGAAGAAGAGAACCAGTCTGTCCAATGTCCAATTTTTTAATCATGAATTACTTTCCCGCACATCTTGAATCATTAGTATTAAATGTCCTTTCACTGATCGCATATATGTTGCGTATATTGTTTAAAAATAGATCATCAATGGTCTCTGGAATTTTATTATTCGAACTTAATTCATAGATTGCAAATATCAGTATTAGAACCCTATCAAAGTTGAGCAATAGATGTGGGTGTCAGATTTATTTTTGTGTTAAAAAAATGTAGTTATATTGTATTTTTATTATATTGTAGGTCAATTGTACTTCCTACCATATTGGTTTGAACGAACACATAAACTACAGCTATATAAATTAATTTAATCCTTCTTAGTGAAATTTTTTTAAGTTCAATTTCAACATTATAAAGCTGACTAAGAATTAATTAAAAATTAAGTTTTGGACTTAACTTTAAACTTAGTGTTGTTTATAACATATGCTAAAGAATATCGAAATATCACAAGTTCTTCAGTAAACTATACTTCAATAAATAATGTCATAAGTGAGTGTCATTTAAAAGTATTGCTAACAAAAAAAAGTGGGATTTCAAACATCCACCGGAAAAATTCTGTTGTTTCAGGTAGTTAATAGTCTTAATGAAAAAATTTTTGAATAAAAAAACCTGAGAATAGCTCAACTAAAATTGTTCCAAAAATTCGTATATAAAATTACGGGTGCTAAACTTAATGCACCACATATGCATAAATCCTTACCACTAGGATACACCAGATCCCGACGCAAGAACGTGTTTCCACAACATTTTTCCCATTTTTAGACTCGAAAAATAAATTCTGCATACAAATAGCAGCTCAAATCAAAATCGATTGCATTTTAGTTTGATTATTGATGCACGTAGGAGTGCAACGTGCGGTTTAGTCAAGTGAAAATGCAACTGCAGAAACCAGCGTCACGTACAGAGCAGTCAGTTTACGCATAATTGACAAACTCGGTTGCTACTTTGATGTATTTACTGTTTTGAACTGTGAATCGTAAATTTGCACTAAAGAAAAAAATAAAGGATCTGAAAACAAATGAAGCGATAGTGCATTGCTTATTGGTTTTGTGACTTTAGAAAAAGAGATACATTACTTTTACCATTTTCAAATAATGTTACTTAAACGACAACAAAAATATTGCAGATATTGTATATTTTAACACAAATTAAATAAATTTCGTTCTGATAATGGGTAGTTCGATGTTTAATGTATTTGCCAAATATATTTGGCCCGAGTTGCATTAAATGTATTATATTTAATACAGGTTGATTATATTGCAACTATATATTTTTTAAACTTAAAAAGCCTCCACTTCTGGTTAGATAATAAAAATTGACATTTGGATTCGGTATTGCTGGCCAAATGACTTTGGAAAGATACTTACACTTATTAACATTTATTACAAAAATCTATGCAAGGGGAAGATGGATAAATGAGTTCATATATAAGCAAAACAGTTTCGTATGGAGTTTGTTTGACAGGTTTGATAGGACGCATTTTATTTAAAAGACTAACTTTAGTTACTCTTTGAATGCAATAAAAATTGTATACTCAACTTAAAAACAAAAAGTATTAAGCCACTTTATAGGCACCAAAATATACTGAATATGAAATTTACTGGCAGGCCAAAGACAAGCCTAAGTAATACTTAACAATAAAAAATAAGTGGAACATATGCCCGGAAGCAGAATTTTAACATGGAAAGCAACAGCCACAATTTTGAATTGTTTGTTGGCACGAAAAACAACACCAGTAACACAGCAGCTGCATCCTTCCGCTAGAAAGGATGACTGTGCTTCTTTCTTATTTCATTTATCAACATCAGAAGATTTGAAGTAGTTGTGTCATATTTGGGTGTAAAGAACGGCATGGTCTTGGCAGTGTAACTCGTGTAAAGTTTATGTGAAGGAATAGCAGGCTATCAAGTTAATAACTTGATACATTAAAAATTAAAGAATGAATCTGTTGATTTTATTGTAAAACTTAAAATAAAAATAATAATAGAAATAATAAGATGAAAAAGGAAATGCGATTCTTCCCTTGGAGCTGAACAGGTTTAACTACATTAAAAACATTTTTTTCTATGTTTTGGTAAAGTGGGAATTAAGCCCTGTTTCCAAAGTAGTACAAAAACGGAAAATTTTCTTAAAATTGACAACCCATAAATCTTTATACTATCTTGGAAGAATTCTTCTATAAAAATAAAAACTAATTTTCCTGACAAATACAGGAAACTCTTTCTGCAACTTGCCGCAGGATTAATGTGATTTTATGATAAACTGAGTCTTATTTGTAAGGGTGTTTGAATTAATCCAACTTTGTTTTTGAAAAATCGTTCAATTGATCATTAGTGTATGGAGGTAAAAAAAAACCAGAAAACATATGTGATGTTGAGGTTAAGTAGAGACGCAATCTGAAGTGGAACTAGTTATATTTATAAAAAGTTTTTCAAGTACTTGCTGGTAAGATATATGGTATATTCCTTATAAGATATGTGATGCTTCTCTTGGAATATTGAATTTGTTAGTGTTTATGCTTACAATTATTTAATATTGGTATGTATTGTTATTAATATATATCAATAATAAAATAATTATAATAATAAAAATAATTATTTTATATTATAATTTATTCTTTAAATATTTGCATACTAATATTAGAATACTGAAGAAACTCGAATAGTAATATAAAGACAACAATAAAAATTTTAGTTAATTTATTGAAGTTTTGCTGATCATACAACGCTGTTTCGAGTATTGCCAAGTACCCATCCATTAGTAGTCTTAGGAAATATTTGAATTTTCTTAATAAGTTTATAGTCGGTTTAAAATACAAGTACCAGGCTTAGAACTCGACTTATCGTGCTTTTCCACAAGTAAAAAGTAAAAGTTAGTCTGGGTCACAAGTACTTTGATAAAGTAGATCAAATTAATCTTCTAAGTTTATTCAGATTATGGATCTTTATTAGCACACATTCACGAACAGTTAGCATATATATTTAGCTAAATGAAACATTTTTATAATAACATTAGATAAAGTTAAACACATTCTATTATAAATAAGTTGTAAACTTTTTACAGCTCTTTAAATCAACCAGTTTTAGTTTCTTCATTAATTTCACTGTTAATATTATTTTTGTCTCTTTTTGACTAACAAAATAGATAAAGAGTAAGAAAATAATTTATTACAGTTGCACTTTTCTTGACTAATTTCTTCTTAATGAAATTCTCAATTTCTGTTTACAGTAAATTGTGGAAAACATTTTAATTTTGTTGCTGCAGTGATAAATGCATTTCATAATCTCAGAAAATACTGAAATAATTCGAAAGTTTTCAGGAACAATTTCCAACGAATTTGCAAAATAAATACATGGTACACATTTTAATGTAATAAATTTCCAAAATTAATTGAAAAAGTTTTCTTAAAGTGTGAACTTTAGAATATTTTGCTATTAATGTCACAATTAAAAGGTTTAAGATACAGCAAATTATAAACCATTCTGATGTTGTGGGTGTGTTTAAAGTTGGAACTCTATTTGAAGTTCATAAATTATTATAAATACAAATTGTTTATCGGTACTACTTTCAAAATATTCATTTTGATTTAGACTAATGTCGTCCTATTGTTCATCTGCTTTTTACAAAAGACTAAAAAAGATTACAAGATAAATTGTGCGTGATAGGAACATTTTTTTAAAAAACTTTGTAGGATAGTAAACTATTGGTACAGAAGAATGAAAAGTGACCAAATTAAAAGGTATCTGATGGACTGAGGTTCCAGAGTTTGCTAGAGTAGATGTTTTATAAAATCCTTGGTATTGAAATATATTCTAAATGAACCTCTTTCCGTCTAATACGATTATTTTATTTTTCAGGGCAAGAAATCAATTTCCCTATAAATACCAGATAAGTCGAAAACGCTGTGAAGCACAGTTTGAGTTTGGGAATTTACAGAAAACATTTCAAACATTCTAAAATATATGAGCTGTTTTAATATGTTCATGATATTGACACAACAGATTTGCTGTCATTTTATTTTTATTTTATTTCTATAATAATAATTTTAACAATAACTGCTTGGAGACAATATAGTCTTCGAGCATATCCCAGTTGCTTGCTGTGCTCGAGTACAGTTATAATTTGACGTTCGAAATAGAGCTAATAATATTTGAGACACTGGTATGCGTGAATATATATTAATTATAAAATCCACTGACATATGAATAATAATAGGATAATATATTTTTATACACTATTTTTGTAAGAAATTAGTATGTAATCGTATCTGTAAAAAATAGAATTTTTAGTTGAAAATAGCCATAAACGGCTATTGCTTAATTAATAAAAATTTTATTGGGTGAATATTAAAAGCAATGTTCAGTTTTTTATTTTAAAGCCTTAAATCAATTAACTAACTGAAAATAACATTTATTGTTATCGTAATCATTATCAATTGATTTTTTGTAATTGCTACGTCTGTCAATAGCAGTTATCAAAAATGGGGGGGTTTTAGTACATACATGTCCTTGTAGGGAGTGAGTTTTAATTATTTTAGAAGTGAGAACGGCCGCAGCTGCAGAAAGTCATTTGCATGCAAATGCGCGTAAATTATATTTGATTAAAAAATAAGAAAAAAATAAAACACACGAAACTTAAGTTTGATGCGTATTTATTTGAATGAATCTTAAGACTAGTTTTTTTTACAAAAGTATTCTGTATTTATACAAAATTATCTTGAGACTAATTTTATTCTCAAGGTTGAAATGTGTTACTTATTTTAATAAATTTTAATTACATTTACTATTGTTTGAAAAAAAAAGGTTAAAGAAAAGGACGGAAGTCCCAACACTAGGGATTTTCCTCCTATTGTTTTTATAAATATGTTTTAATGTTATAATTAGGTATTGAAAAATGTTGCAATGTTTAGTTGCTTTCAATTTCCTGTTTAATAGATAATTTTTGTTACAATGTTTAGGTATTTTTTATTTCCTGTTTAATACAATACATAATTTAAAATATTTAGTAGTATAGAATACAATGTGTTGCTCGAGATTGTTTGTTTAGGAACAAACGATCTATACTTCTGATGTCTTATGTTTGCTGATTATATCGTTCACTAGCGATATAACTCCTCCCTCCCTAGTTTGGAGATTCTCCTGGATCTCGATATTTTGATTGTTTACAATTTTAACTTTTGTTTTCCTACTTATGCAAATAAATATTATTATTATTAAAATGAATGATACAATTAATGTTATATTAATGCCATAAGAAATATTTTTATGAAATTTTAATTCTTTAATTTCTTTAATGTTAGAAAAGTGTTGCCTCGTAAAGTTAACAAATTTTAGAGGTGTCTCTTTTGTTTGGTTAAAATGTTTAACATTAGGATAGAAATATTTTTCTTCTACATAATCTTTCTTATTATAAAATGTTTCCTCTCTTATTTTTATTTTGCAATTATTAAATGTTATGAAGTAATTTTTATTTATTACAATTTGCCTGTCATCACAATTCTGAGTTATATTTTCAGAGACGGCATTTTTTATTAAAAGGCTCTCATCATCAAGAGCTAAAATTTCTGTTTTATTATTATATTTTAACTTACAATTATTTTTAAAAATACAATTTTTACTTTTAACAAGACTTTTTAAAATTGTTGTTTCTTCATATTTAAATATTTGTTTGTTAATTTCAATTACATATTCGTTATTTTCATCTATTTCTAATAAATTTACATTTGGTAGTGGAGTTATAAGTTTTAAATCAGTTCGTATATAATTTTGAGGAATTTTTTAACGCTATTATAATACGGTTGTTTTTATATTTCATTACTCCAACTTTTATTAATTTTAATTTAAAAATATCTATATTATATTTTTCTATTTCTTCAGTGCTTAATATGCTAGGGTGAAAAATATTATGTTTTGCGGCAACTATATTATCTTGTATGAAAATTTAAGTGGACGTTTAATATTGTTTTCGTAAATGTTCTTTAGGGGATGTTTTCTAAACTTAGGAGTTTCCTTATGTCTAACATTCGCATAGTTTTTTATAAAACCTTCGGTTCGCGTTTCTATATAATTTTCCCTATTTTCGTTCGATTTATTTATATATTTTTGTTTTGTTGTTTCGAGATTAGTTTTTAAAGTTTTCTTATCTATTTTATTTTGATGAGCTTTTAATGGGGTTGTTTTAATTGTCGTATGGAATGTATTATTATAAAAGTATATCGCTTTTAATACTTGCTCCTTTATGGGAACTTTATTATCTATATTTAGGACACGTATTTTCTCAGTGAGTGTATTATTGAGTCTTTCAATGTCTGAGTTTCCAGTGTGACTATTAGGTTTGGAAAAGTGAAATTCAATATTTTCATCTTGACAGAATTGCTTGATTTTAATTCTATTAAATTCATTATCAAACACAATTTTTTTCATTTTGCCCTGGATGGAGATATATAAAAGAATTTTCTCTATTAAAGTTTCACTGTTTCTATCTTCTAAATAAAAACTTACTCCGTGTTTTGAAAATTTGTCAATAAAATTTATAAATGAGTGTTTGGAGTTTATGTAAGTATCAATGTGAATAATTTCATTAATATCGTTAGGAGTTGGGGTAATTCTAAACTTATTGTTTATAGGATTCCTATCATATTTTCCAGCTGTACAAGTATCACAATTATTTATTACTATGTTAATTAACTCTTTTAATTTGGGAAAATAAATTTTATATTTAAGTGATTCGTAATTTGCTAATATACCAGTATGACCTGATTCTCTTTTGTGA
>NC_051847.1:138060280-138072039 GCF_002237135.1 Teleopsis dalmanni | reverse complement strand
CATAGAATGTACTAAAAACATTTTATTTTATTGTCTTATTGAACTATATACTAAACTGCCTGCCATTATGGTTTTAAAATAATGCAAATCTGTTTTACGTTTTAAAATGAACAAATTTAAATTTAATTTTAAGGACTGTAGATCACAGTTGGTGTGTTAACTAGAATCCATAAAGAATATTTTTTTTTTTAAGGAATAAGATTTTCAAAGGATTACATAGCAAATATGAATAATATATAATACAATTATTAAATCTTATTTGCTTTACTTTCGAAAAACTATTGACTTTGTCATATGAAAATATAATGTATTTGGTACAATTTCATTTATATTATATTTCCATGCAGCCATTACTAGCTAAAATATTTTAAGGAATTTTACTTACCTATATGTATTCGAATTTGTCCTTCATCTTGCAAAAAACTTTTCATACGCTTATTTTTGCGGATAAATAATTATAGTCTTCCTATCTTATTCAATAGGAGTATCTTTAGCTTATTGTTTCAAACGGGTGTAAGGTTTGATGGGAAGAACTTGAAATATAGGTGTCCTGGATCGGCTGAATTATGCATGCCGTTTTGGCTTCCCTTGTTTTTATCAACTGCAGTAAATATATATACTTAGGTGCACATATTGCAACTGATTTGATGTCAGTTTTGTATGTCTACTGGTATCACATTTCGGGTAGTACTTTCAAAAAAATTAGTACACACATATGTGGTTTTCATCACTAATAATAAACTTATCGAAACACTTTCCAGTGCAATTTGTCCAAAATACGGATTAAACATCTGTTTTCGACAAATTGTTGAAGTTGAACAAAATAATACCTAATTACATACTAACCTCTATGTTAGTAAACGCTGTTTTTACTGACAAGTATCTCTTTGGTTTACTTTATTTTCATTATCATTAGTTTAGTTAGACCTAGTTCTAGTATTAACAATACTATAAGTACAGTTAACCTATTAATATCTAATTGATACGAACCCTTTTACGTAAGAGAGCGTAACGCATTGAAGGATATACGGAAGATACGATAAAATATATATACTCGATCAGCTTGATTTGTAAAACTCATTTAGTCCTGTCCATTCGCAATCTGTATGTTTGATTTCAAACTAATATATTAGTTTTTGAAACTTTGCACACATATTTTCCGAGAGTGAAGTCAGATCATTATTCAGAGTGCCTCAAATAGAACCACTATATTCAATAAACTGACCAATCGGATATTAAATATTTTATGGCCTTTGAATTACTCCTCTCATGGTACTTTACATTTTTTGCCAATACTGCAAGCAATAGTTAAAGTTGATTTTCCGAATGTTCTCCGAAATGCGTAGTGTTTTGGCTTTCATGTCTTTAATCAGCTTGTAAAGATGTCCCTTTACAAGCTGTGCAGTTTTTTTTAGCTACGAGAAGAAGTAGGTATACGGTATTTGCAATTCGTAAAACTATTATCAGAACGTTCACTTTCGAACCAATTTATCGCAATTCTTTCGGCGTTGTATGTCGTTTGATTGGTCGTTTGATTCCGGTACGTATATATAGGTCCAAGTATAATCTTCAGTTTGTATTTTTTCCTATACTGTACCTATACTATACCTATACTGTTGGTATTGCTTGACGACTTTAACGGTGAGTGTTATCTATCGACGATTTTTAGCAACAATCTTTGGTTTCTTTGCATATTGTTCCTCTGTTGTTGATGACCGAGGATGATTTTTATCTCCAACGCTGTCTTTGCTTTTCTTGAATTGTTTGCATCATATGAAAACATTCCATTAAGAAAATTTTTAATAAAATTTCACTTCGAAAGCATACCTACATTGTGACCGAAAGGTTTTCGGAGGTTCTCATTTAAAATTCGCGCGCTGTATATTTTTCGATATTTTAATATTAGTTTGCAGCACTGTCTTAATACTACCAAAAATGAGCGCGATCGTCGACAGTTCGTTTACGGCAGCTGTTGAAACCAGTTCACCTCAGTAGTGCGTTGCGAAAAAAACAATGGAAAAAAATATTGAACAAAGAGTTTGCATCAAATTTTGTTTTTCGAACGAAATTTCGTGTGCAGAATCGTTGCGAATGCTACAAAAGGCTTATGGGGAATCAGTTTTATCGAAAACTCAAGTTTATGAGTGGTACAAAGCCTTTCAGGACTGTCGTACGACCGTCGAAGACATGCCGCGTTCTGGACGACCTTCGACCTCTACCACCGACGAAAACATTGAAAAGGCAAAGGAAATCGTGTTCAAAAATCCTCATGTGAGTGTTAGAGAGATAGCACGAGAGCTAGGCATCGGTCGTGAGATGGCTCGTTTGATTTTGGTGGACAATTTGTGTATGCGACGTGTCAACGCCCGGCTTGTTCCGATTCACCTCAATTTGTTCAACATTATCAACGATTTTAAGGCCAAACATTCAATAAATACCATCGAACAGCCACCGTATTCACCTGATCTTGCACCGTGTGACTTTTTCCTGTTTCCCAACCTCAAATTACCACTCAGAGGAACGCGTTTTGAATCCATAGAAGACGTAAAACAGAATTCGCAGAGGGAACTCAAAGCCATACCGGAAAGCGCCTATAAAAAAATGTTTGATGATTGGAAGAAACGTTGGCATTTGTGTATCGCTTCTAATGGAGCATATTTTGAAGGAGATAAAATAAATATTGATGAAGATTAAGAATTTTGCGTTTTATTTAAAATTTCCGGAAGCTTTTCGGTCACAATGTATAACAATATATACATTTTTATTGAAATTCTTGTAAATAGATTGTATCTTAAACTTAATTTGGAGAACTGAAATTTGTTGATTTTCATGTTTTGTCCTACGACCGTAGATAGTAATTAATATTTCATATATGCTTGTGACGTTGTCTCTATAAGTACGCAAATGTACGTTGTAAGGACTTTCTATTGTTAGTAAGTACGTCAAATTGCTTAGCACATTGCATTTGACAGAAACATGGAATATCTCATAAGTGTAATTGATATGATTAAATTTAATATAGACTTTGATACAAAACGTTAAATCAAATAACAAATTTCTTAGAGTTTTTTTAAAGGAGAAAGGTTTCTAACTACTAACAACTACAAAGCAAGTAATTGTTTATTAAAAGATTGTAATATTTTAATTAGGAATAATTAAAAAGTTATAACATCATTAATAAGCAACTTTTATTTCCCATAACTGTTATATACAATACTTTTATAATTGCATGAGTACATACATATTATTAAAGTATGTAATACTTGAGCAACTACAGAACATATTACACTATTCTTTCTTATTAGTAACAATATTTAAATGTTTTAAAATGAAATGCTTGAGATATATTATGTTAAATGCTGTTTTTGATTGATCGTAGTCTATCCTACAGATTTGGTTTGATGCTTTGAGTTTTGTAACTTTAGGAAACAGGAAGAAGAGAACCAGTCTGTCCAATGTCCAATTTTTTAATCATGAATTACTTTCCCGCACATCTTGAATCATTAGTATTAAATGTCCTTTCGCTGATCGCATATATGTTGCGTATATTGTTTAAAAATATATCATCAATGGTCTCTGGAATTTTATTATTCGAACTTAATTCATAGATTGCAAATATCAGTATTAGAACCCTATCAAAGTTGAGCAATAGATGTGGGTGTCAGATTTATTTTTGTGTTAAAAAAATGTAGTTATATTGTATTTTTATTATATTGTAGGTCAATTGCACTTCCTACCATATTGGTTTGAACGAACACATAAACTACAGTTATATAAATTAATTTAATCCTTCTTAGTGAAATTTTTTTAAGTTCAATTTCAACATTTGGACTTAACTTTAAACTTAGTGTTGTTTATAACATATGCTAAAGAATATCGAAATATCACAAGTTCTTCAGTAAACTATACTTCAATAAATAATGTCATAAGTTAGTGTCATTTAAAAGTATTGCTAACAAAAAAAGTGGGATTTCGAACGTCCACCGGAATAATTCTGTTATTTCAGGTAGTTAATAGTCTTAATAAAAAAATTTTTGACTTAAAAAAAACCTGAGAATAGCTCACCTAAAATTGTTCCAAAAATTCGTATATAAAATTACGGGTGCTAAACTTAATGCACCACATATTCATAAATCCTTACCACTAGGATACACCAGATCCCGACGCAAGAACGTGTTTCTACAACATTTTTCCCATTTTTAGACTCGAAAAATAAATTCTGCATACAAACAGCAGCTCAAATCAAAATCGATTGCATTTTAGTTTGATTATTGATGCACGTAGGAGTGCAACGTGCGGTTTAGTCAAGTGAAAATGCAACTGCAGAAACCAGCGTCACGTACAGAGCAGTCAGTTTACGCATAATTGACAAACTCGGTTGCTACTTTGATGTATTTACTGTTTTGAACTGTGAATCGTAAATTTGCACTAAAGAAAAAAATAAAGGATCTGAAAACAAATGAAGCGATAGTGCATTGCTTATTGGTTTTGTGACTTTAGAAAAAGAGATACATTACTTTTACCATTTTCAAATAATGTTACTTAAACGACAACAAAAATATTTCAGATATTGTATATTTGAAAACAAATTAAACAAATTTCGTTCTGATAATGGGTAGTTCGATGTTTAATGTATTTGCCAAATATATTTGGCCCAAGTTGCATTAAATGTATTATATTCAATTCAGGTTGATTATATTACAACTATATATTTTTTAAACTTAAAAAGCCTCCACTTCTGGTTAGATAATAAAAATTGACATTTGGATTCGGTATTGCTGGCCAAATGACTTCGGAAAGATACTTACACCTATTAACATTTATTACAAAAATCTATGCAATAAATGGATGGATAAATGAGTTCATATAGGATGTGACTAGAATAATATAGTCACAGAAATAGTTGATCATCAAAGTGATCAGCTTTAATATAATTGAGAGATACAATTATTTTGATCTTCTATAAAATTAGAATTAAACGATTTATGGTTGATTTAAAAACTGGAAGCTCTTTAGCTTTCTTGCAGACAGTTCATGTTAAGAAGCTTCATAGATAGCTCATTGGAATGCTGATTATCTTTTGTAGGTCTCTTTTTCAACACATAGAAAGATTTTAAAATTTCTATATTTACAAAAAGCGTTTTCAGGTTTAAATGAATTATATAGTTTAATACATACCATGGAACTTTAACCATAGCTCTAAATATTTTTTATAGCTAACTTTATATATATTAGAGATATTTGTAGTGTCTCACATTTGTTTAGTAGACACTAGCTCATTCTCTAAACATAGTTCTGAATTTGGCGTATTTAGCCAGTCCGTTTGTTCCGTTTTTAGGAAAAGTTGCAGTTACTTGGCCTTTACATGATTTTTTTAGGTAAGCCTGGAATCCGCACATATTCTTATATATTCAACAGATTCGAATTGTCAGAATGCACTATTATTAAGATGATAATAAATGTTACTCACGCCAAGTTATTTCTTTGAGCTTGATTCTCCATTTTAATATCCATTCATCGATTAGTCTTAGCTGTATTTACAGATATTGAAATACTTCAGTTTGTACTTCTCATCAGTTTCTATATATAATGTTACACTTATTTAATTAATTTACACTGGCTTTACTGGAAGATGAGGATAAGAGAGATAGGCAATTCAGCGGCAAGTATGATATTGCATATTTCCTTGTGAAACTCCACGACTGATACAATACAGAAATTCCGGTAATTAATATTGTTACAAATGCTTTTGTTATTGTATTTTCTGAATTGAAAATGATGTTTTAGTATAATCACAAGCTTATTCAAAATCAATAATAATTGGAGAAATGTCGTAAGAGAATATTGATTTGACTGTATGTGGATAAGTCGTTTGTTGGGCTTTAGTGTCATTATTACTCTACCACCTTCAGCGACGAAGACGAACAATGTAGTGAATTTGCTTTATGAATTCTTCCTATATACTATAAACTTAATTTTTGGTATTATTAGATCTAATATTATAATAATATATATTTTTTAAAAATAATTTGTAAGCTAATGTCTTCAAATTATTGATATTTCTGAAGTTATCAAAAATATAATATTGTTAAACTAATTAGCTACTATTTGGATATTAAAGCTTTATATTGAAGAAGCTTTTGCGTCTGGAAAGTCTTCACTCACGTTGTTATATACAACTACAATATATGCAACTGTCAAATGCAGTCAAATGTAAAAATATTCTTTTTCCATTCAAATGTGTATGCTATATAGCACTTACACTGTTTTGATTTAATTTTTTTAACTTTCCAAAATATAAGATTTAGAGACGTATTTTATTTAAACGACTAACTTTAGTTACACTTTAAATGCAATAAAAATTGTATACTCAACTTAAAAACAAAAAGTATTAAGCCACTTTATAGGCACCAAAATATACTGGATCTGAAATTTACTCGCAGGCCAAAGACAAGCCTAAGCAATACTTAACAATAAAAAATATGTGGAACATATGCCCGGAAGCAGAATTTTAACATGGAAAGCAACAGCCACAATTTTGGATTGTTTGTTGGCACGAAAAACAACACCAGTAACACAGCAGCTGCATCCTTCCGCTAGAAAGGATGACTGTGCTTCTTTCTTATTTCATTTATCAACATCAGAAGATTTAAAGTAGTTGTGTCATATTTGGGTGTAAAGAACGGCATGGTCTTGGCAGTGTAACACGTGTAAAGTTTATGTGAAGGAATAGCAGACTATCAAGTTAATAACTTGATACATTAAAAATTAAAGAATGAATCTGTTGATTTTCTTGTAAAACTTAAAATAAAAAATATGTCACATTTAGAGTTGTAGTGTGACATTTTATTTTATTATAGAAATAATAAGATGAAAAAAGAAATGCGATTCTTCCCTTGGAGCGGCACAGGTTAACTACAGTATTAACATTCCTTTCTATGTTTTGGTAAAGTGGGAATTAAGCCCTGTTTCCAAAGTAGTACAAAAACGGAAAATTTTCTTAAAATTGACAATCCATAAATCTTTATACTACCTTGGAAGAATTGTATTATAAAAATAAAAACTGATTTTCCTGAAAAATACAGAAAACTCTTTCTGCAACTTCCTGCAGGATTAATATGATTTTATGATGTACTGAGTCTTATATGTAAGGGTGTTTGAATTAATCCAACTTTGTTTTTGAAAAATCGTTTAATTGATCATTAGTGCATGGAGGTAAAAAAAAACCAGAAAACATATGTAATGTTGAGGTTAAGTAGAGACGCTTTCTGAAGTGGAACTAGTTATATTTATAAAAAGTTTTTCAAGTACTTGCTGGAAAGATATAGGGTATATTCTTTATAAGATATGTGATACTTTTCTTGGAATATTGATTTTGTTAGTGATTATGCTTACAATTATTTAATATTCGTATGTATTGTTATTAATAGATATCAATGTTTATGTTATAATAATTTTATATTATAATTTATTCTTTAATTATTTGCATACTAATATTTGAATACTGAAGAAACTGTTTGATGTTAGAAAAGCTCGAATAGTAATATAAAGACAACAATAAAAATAGTTAGTTTATTGAAGTTTCGCTGATCATACAGCGCTGTTTCGAGTATTGCCAAGTACCCATCCTTTAGTAGTCTTAGGAAATATTTGAATTTTTTTAATCAGTTTATAGTCCGTTTAAAATACAAGTACTAGGCTTAGAACTCGACTTATCGTGCTTTTCCACAAGTAAAAGCTGGGTGAAAAGTAAAAGTTAGTCTGGGTCACAAGTACTCAAACTACTTTATCAAATTAATCTTCTAAGTTTATTCAGATTATGGATCTTTGTAAGCACACATTCACGAACAGTTAGCATATATATTTAGCGAAATAAAACATTTTTATAATAACATTAGATAAAGTAAAAGACATTCTATTATAAATAAGTTGTAAACTTTTCACAGCTCTTTAAATCAACCAGTTTTAGTTTCTTCATTAATTTCACTGTTAATATTGTTTTTGTCTCTTTTTGACTAACAAAATAGATAAAGAGTAAGAAAATAATTTATTACAGTTGCACTTTTCTTGACTAATTTCTTCTTAATGAAATTCTCAATTTCTGTTTACAGTAAATTGTGGAAAACATTTTAATTTTGTTGCTGCAGTGATAAATGCATTTCATAATCTCAGAAAATACTGAAATAATTCGAAAGTTTTCAGGAAGAATTTCCAACGAATTTGCAAAATAAATACATGGGACACATTTTAATGTAATAAATTTCCAAAATTAATTGAAAAAGTTTCCTTAAAGTGTGAACTTTAGAATATTTTGCTATTAATGTCACAATTAAAAGGTTTAAGATTCAGCAAATTATAAACCATTCTGATGTTGTGGGTGTGTTTAAAGTTGGAACTCTATTTGAAGTTCATAAATTATTATAAATACAAATTGTTTATCGGTAATACTTTCGAAATATTCATGATTTAGACTAATGTAGTCTTATTGTTCATCTGCTTTTTACAAGAGATTAAAAAGATTACAAGATAAATTGTGCGTGATAGGAACATTTTTCTGAAAAACTTTGTAGGATAGTAAAATATTGGTACAGAAGAATGAAAAGTGACCGAAATAAAAGGTATCTGTTGGACTGAAGGTTCCAGAGTTTGCTAGAGTAGATGTTTTATAAAATCCTTTGTATTGAAATATATTCTAAATAAACTTCTTTTCGTCTAATACGATTATTTTATTTTTCAGGGCAAGAAATCAATTTCCCTATAAATACCACATAAGTCGAAAATATTCTATATCTGTACGTATGATAACGCTGTAAAGCACAGTTTGAGTTTGGGAATTTACAGAAAACATTTCAAACATTCTAAAATATATGAGCTGTTTTAAGTATAATATGTTCATGTTATTGATACAACAGATTTGCTGTCATTTTATTTTTATTTTATTTCTATAATAATAATGTTAACAATAACTGCTTGGAGACAATATAGTCTTCGAGCATATCCCAGTTGCTTGCTGTGCTCGAGTACAGTTATATTTTGACGTTCGAAATAGAGCTAATAATATTTGAGGCACTGGTATGTATATATTTTTAGTTGAAAATTGCCATAAACGGCTATTACTTAATTAATAAAAATTTTATTGGGTGAATATTAAAAGCAATGTTCAGTTTTTTATTTTAAAGCCTTAAATCAATTAACTAACTGAAAATAACATTTATTGTTATCGTAACCATTATCAATTGATTTTTTGTAATTGCTACGTCTGTCAATAGCAGTTATCAAAAATGGGGGGGTTTTAGTACATACATGTCCTTGTAGGGAGTGAGATTTAATTATTTTAGAAGTGAGAACGGCCGCAGCTGCAGAAAATCATTTGCATGCAAATGCGCGTATAACACTAAGCAATCATTTTATTGATTACAAAGAAAAAGAAATATAAATACAAATTATAAATATAAATGCTCACAAAAAAAAAATAAAATTAAAAAAAATAATTTCTTAATACCACTTATTGACTACGAATAAAAGTATTTCAAGTGTGCCAGCGATTGGTAACACAGACAAGAAGACGTCGGAGATATTATAAAACTTACATTCAATATTTTATTTAGCAGCACGGGACAATACGACTTATAAATATATTTATCATTATATGTTTTAAATCGCTATATTTTCGGTATATGATTCCTTTATACCATAAATGAAATGAAAAAAAAAATATATGTAAAGGCAAGTATTTAAATAATTACGCGATATAAAGAATGAAATCTCAGGCATTCGAAAGAAACCACTAGTCGGTATTCAGTCCATACATAATTATTTAGGTTATTAAATATTTCATTTGACTTGAGTAGGTTCAAAAGTACTTAACGTTTGTAGTTGATCTCTTTGAAAAAACAATGTCAATAGTACCTTAAAATATCTCGAATTAATATTAAAAAATAAAAGCTATAAAAAACTGCTTATCTATAAATAACTCCTTAAGTTCATATGGTGCTTCACTCTGTGTACGCCCTATACAGACTAGCAACTATGTTATGCAGCAATTTCTATATAAACTTAAATGAAATATGCTTAAAGGTCCTAAGTACGTTAGAAAAAGTTACATGCATAAAAATCTTACAATTTCATTAGTCGAAAAAGAAATAAATCGGGGCTCACATATAATACGATTCATATCATATCAATGATAAAGCATCCATACTTGTGAAATCCAGAAACTTTTCTTAGGAGGTGCAAGAGAAGTCATTTGATATGATGAATGTAAATATGATTCATTTACCTGAATGCATTCAATGTAAAGTATTGTCTGTACTACTTACGTAAAATAATAATACCGCAAAATAAATGCAATAATAAATGTGTGATGGAAAATATGTTATATTATATATTAATTAAGGGACTGAACTCTTTTTCCTCATAAAGCATTTAATACAATTAAAGGATGTGATATTACGTATTCTGCACTTTTTATTTGTTCAAGTTTTCTTGACAAATTTTAAATAAAATTAAATAATTAAAAATATGCATTTTACTAAAGTAAAATTTTTTCAGTTCCCGATAATTACTTTTGTGGTTTCTTGACAATGAAACGTGTAGGTTTCTTTAATAGGTTAAGTGTATAATGTAGGCCCATGTGTGGAGAGAAGTCCGTAAGAGTTGAAGTAAGTTCAGATTTTTTACAATAGAAACGTCTCGGAATTGTGTGCTTATCTGGAGGATAAAATCCATAGTCCGAACTTGTTGTTTTGTAAAAATGATTACATCTACGATCAATGCCATACCCTGTAAAGTTAGTTTGTGGCCGTGGATAGCAAAACTTAATATCATCAAACATATATCTGGTTATTGTGACTGGCTCAATCTTCATTGCCTTCACATAAATCTTCTCTGGGTTAGTTATACCTTTATATGGATCAACCTTATTTGCCTTGAATACAAAAGGAACATCCATGTATGGGCCATTTAGTAGCAACATGTTTGGTAGGTAGGTATAATCAGCCCTAAAAGAAGTTAAGTGTGAAATGTCTTATACATCAAAACTGCAAATTACTTACTATGTATCCGAAGAATTGAAAAATTTACGCAATAAAAAGGTTCACAGGAACAAAGAAATATAACGAACCTTGAATAAGCATAAAGAAATATACGAGCTGAAAAATATACACAAGTTTTTTTTTGTTTGAGTTATGAATATTACCAATCTAAATATTATTTTCTAAGAACTTAATTTGATGCACAGCTTACTAGATTCTATTTTTACTAAACAAATCTTAAAAATGTGTTAGTTTTTTGAAAATCTCTCAAACTTCTATATGTTCAAGACACAACTTTGTATATCTTGTGATAGAATCAGATTTTATTATTGATATCACACCTAAGTTATATGTTACATATTCTTTCCATGTGCATATATGTGGAAATAATATGTGAAAAATTCTTTGACTTGATTGATGTCGGTGATGAAAACTGTTTCTAACTGAGAGATATAAATGGGATTATGTCGTAGTACGAATTGTCCACAAACCTAAGTTCAACAACTGAATTAAAAAATATAAATTGTAGTTGTAGGAAACTAAAATACTACAGAAAGAGTTTGGTAGTGAAAAAAATATTTACCAATCCACTAAGAATGATTTTATTTAAGTCAAATCAGAGACAACACTAAAAACCTATTTGCGCCTGAGGTTAGCAGTTTTATAAGTTGTAAAAAGGGTGTATTTTCACTATGCCAGTCTAATAAATAAAATTACAAAGATTTG
>NC_051847.1:138044211-138060180 GCF_002237135.1 Teleopsis dalmanni | reverse complement strand
GATATAACTCGTATAACACTAAGCAATCATTTTAATGATTACAAAAAAAAAAAGAAATATAATTACAAATTATAGATATAAATGCTCACAAAAAAAAACAAAAAATTAAAATTAAAAAAAATAATTTATTAATACCACTTATTGATTACGAATAAAAGTATTTCAAGTGTGCCAGCGATTGGTAACACATATAAGAAGACGTAGGAGATATTACAAAATTTATATTCAATATTTTATTTAGCAGGACGGGACATTACGACTGAAAAATATAGTTATCATTTTTTGTATTAAATTGCTATAATTTCAGTAAATGATTCCTTTATACATGAAATGAAAAAAAAATATATGTAAAGGCGAGTATTTAAATAATTACGAGATATAAAGAATGAAATCTCAGGCATTCGAAAGAAACCACTAGTCGGTATACAGTCCATACATAATTATTTAGGTAATTAAATATTTCATTTGACTTGAGTAGGTTCAAAAGTACTTAACGTTTGTAGTTGATCTCTTTGAAAAAATGTCAAAAATTTTTGAAAAAATGTAATTTTTCACAAAATATTCAATCAACTTTTTCTTTATTTTTTTCGTTTTGAACTTAAATGAAAACGAGGTTAAATAAGAAATCAAAAATGTAAAGGGAAAAGAGCCACAGACTCGTATAGAACAAATTACAAAAATAATCAAATCATCCTTCACCCTCTGCTGCATACGGAATTATTAGAAAACTGATGAGCTCGCGATGGTTCTGTAGCCGAGTAAATTAGTATACGACCTTCTTCAATAAACCAATTTATTTTTAAAAGTTTTGTTAAATCAAAATGCTTAATCCATTAAGTAAGTAGAGAAATTAATATCATTTTGCCAGTTCATAAGTTGTCATTCAACTGTATATGAACCTCATAGGATAACAGACAACACTTTTAAGATATTAGAAGAAAAGAGAATGAAGTTGGAAGTGGTTCTATATGAATCAAAATCATTTTCAAAGTCTGCTGTAAAAGATTATATTTCATTAAAAAATAAAAACAATGTCAATAGTACCTTAAAATATCTCGAATTAATATTAAAAAATAAAAGCTATACTTAAAATTACGTTACAAGGAAAACATCGAATTAAAAAAAATTATTTACATTTAAAGTTAATAAAATATGTATTAATAAAACTGAATTCGTCTCCATCCCAATACAAAAACTGCTTATCTATAAATAACTCCTTAAGTTCATATGGTGCTTCACTCCGTGTAGATCCCTATACAGATTTGCAAATATGTTATGCAGTAATTTCTATATAAACTCGTATGAAATATGCTTAAAGGTCCTAAGTACGTTAGAAAAAGTTACATGCATAAAGATCTTATAATTCCATTAGTCGAAAAAGAAATAAATCGGGGCTTACATATGATACGATTCATATCATATCAATGATAAAGCATCCATACTTGTGCAATCCAGAAACTTTTCTTAGGAGGTGCAAGAGAAGCCATTTGATATGTGATAAATGGAAATATGATTCATTTACCTGAATGCATTCAATGTAAAGTATTGTCTGTACTATTTACGTAAAATAATAATACCGCAAAATAAATGCAATAATAAATAATGTATGATGGAAAATATGTTATATTATATATTAATTAAGGGACTGAACTCTTTTCCCTCATAAAGCATTTAATACAATTAAAGGATGTGATATTACGTATTCTGCACTTTTTATTTGTTCAAGTTCTCTTGACAAATTTTAAATAAAATTAAATAATTAAAAATATGCATTTTACTAAAGTAAAATTTTTTCAGTTCCCGACAATTACTTTTGTGGTTTCTTGACAATGAAACGTGTAGGTTTCTTTAAAAGGTTAAGTGTATAATGTAGGCCCATGTGTGGAGAGAAGTCCGTAAGAGTTGAAGTAAGTTCAGATTTTTTACAATAGAAACGTCTCGGAATTGTGTGCTTATCTGGAGGATAAAATCCATAGTCCGAACTTGTTGTTTTGTAAAAATGATTACATCTACGATCAATGCCATACCCTGTAAAGTTAGTTTGTGGCCGTGGATAGCAAAACTTAATATCATCAAACATATATCTGGTTATTGTGACTGGCTCAATCTTCATTGCCTTCACATAAATCTTCTCTGGGTTAGTTATACCTTTATATGGATCAACCTTATTTGCCTTGAATACAAAAGGAACATCCATGTATGGGCCATTTAGTAGCAACATGTTTGGTAGGTAGGTATATGCAGCCCTAAAAGAAGTTAAGTGTGAAATGTCTTATACATCAAAACTGCAAATTACTTACTATCTACGTATCCGAAGAATTGAAAAATTTACGCAATAAAAAGGTTCACAGAAACAAAGAAATATAACGAACCTTGAATAAGCATAAAGAAATATATGAGCTGAAAAATATACACAAGTTTTTTTTTTGTTTGAGTTATGAATATTTCCAATCTAAATATTATTTTCTAAGAATTTCATTTGATGCACAGTTTACTAGATTCTATTTTTACTAAACAAATCTTAAAAATGTATCAGTTTTTGAAAATCCCTCAAACTTCTATATGTTCAAGACACAATTTTATATATCTTGTGATAGAATCAGATTTTATTATTGATATCACACCTAAGTTATATGTTACATATTCTTTCCATGTGCATATATGTGGAAATAATATGTGAAAAATTCTTTGACTTGATTGATGTCGGTGATGAAAACTGTTTCTAACTGAGAGATATAAATGGGATTATGTCGTAGTACGAATTGTCCACAAACCTAAGTTCAACAACTGAATTAAAAAATATAAATTGTAGTTGTAGGAAACTAAAATACTACAGAAAGAGTTTGGTAGTGAAAAAAATATTTACCAATCCACTAAGAATGATTTTATTTAAGTCAAATCAGAGACAACACTAAAAACCTATTTGCGCCTGAGGTTAGCAGTTTTATAAGTTGTAAAAAGGGTGTAATTTCACTATGCCAGTCTAATAAATAAAATTACAAAGATTTGATATACTTTATCTGATATTAAACAATATTCAAAAGATTCCGTCAAAACTTCCTCAGTTTACTTCAAATTTTGTTGCCAACAGGTAATTAAACTGTTGGCCAAGTCAACCGTAACGAAGTTCAAAATCAAAACATAAAATGTTCATTTCAATAAAGAACAACAATTAAAAAAAGAACATTTTTTATTAAAGGAAAGTATCATAAAGATTTATTGAAAAATCCATCAGAATATTGGGATGTGTAGTGCAATACTGAATTCTTGTATTAAACGTTGTTTTAAATTTTTTTCATAGCTTTCAAATTTGCTTTCACACAAATTTTAAAGTATACGAGGTCTGAGGCGTTAGTTCTGATATCTTTCAACATCGTATTGGCTCAGATGTAATTTCAAAATCAATTGTGGGTCTTTTTCGGTTCAAATTTTTTAGTTTTGACACTATATTATTTGCGGGACTTGAAAATAGAGCCTGTAAATATATGATGTGAGCGCAATTTTTTGGTGCGAATTCGAATTAGCGAGTTAGATTGCCACATTTCTGTTGGGAGAAGTTTATTGATGTCCACATCAAAACACGTCGTGATGTAATGGATAATATTTTGTTCTGTATGTACTCTGTAACAATCCGAGCAGCATCGGTCGTTGTATATTCTAACAGTTTTATTAAAATAATATTTTAAAATATTTTTTATCCTCACTTAACTACTAACGTTCTCAAGGGATGAAAAACACTTGCAGTCACAAAATTAGGTTAACATTAGACATCTTTATATAGCGTTTACAAAACACTAAACACTAAAATAAAAATAATTTCTGGATTTAACACCAATATTTTTTATTTAAAAACGGTTTTCATAAAAGAAATTGTGACTTGCTTGTTTGCAATAGTATCTTTTAATCACTGCTGTAAAACATTACTAACCGCCCCGTGCGGTCAGTGATTACTCTGAGATTAGATAGTGGTAAGTAGGACATAGCTTCAGGGCATAGCTTCGCATATAGCTTCAGGGCTCTGTTCCTTATATATTTTTTGACCTGATCTATTCTAAGATCTCTCAGCATGTCATCGTGTGAATATACTATGGCACTTTGAAGAGTCTTCGGAGAGTCTGACTTTGAGCAACTTGTAGCTTCTGAATAGTAGAGTCGGAAGTTTTGCTATACGCTACACACCCATGGTCTAATTATCTGGCTTGTTTAAAATCAGCATAATGTTCCACTTATCACTATTTAGGAGTTAGTTTTAACTTAAACTAAACTTGGTTCTAAATAATGTATCAAAAACTGTTTACTTAATACTGGATTCACATGACAGTTTTGTTTGTAATTTTAGCTGTCATTTCAAATTATTCTTTATTTCGACAGCAAGTTAAGTTCAAATCAGGTATACAAAATTTCCATACAAATTATAGGAATTTTGATAGTTGAAAACAGAATTGATTCGTAATTTTTACAAAATCAAGTTGATCTTAACTTGGACAGTTCACCGTAGTATTCTGTTCAGCAGTACAAACTTGTGTTATTGTGAATAGTTTTGAGGAATGAATGAAGTTTTCATACAAAATGAAACAAACTGTTATCATATGTATATATCATATGTGCAAAGTAAATATTTCTTGAAAATAGTTAAAAAGTGCAAAAAACATAGTGAACTGCAGGTAAATACTTTCAATTAAGTAAATTTTATGTAATTAAAATATTTATATTCCTTTAGTAGGAAAAAGAAAACACTAAATAAATTTACATGGACGGAGACCGACGAGCAGCTCATTATTGAAGTTTGGAGCTTATGTAAAGCGGCGTTGAAAGGCCATGTAAAAACGGCCATGGCGATAAATAAATGAGCAAACAGCCGTTTTCATATATTGCGACGAACATTTGTATTAAAATTTACAATTTAACTTCAAGATATAGGTGTTAACTTGTCAAATCAGTTTAATAATCTTGTACTTTAATTATGTTGCATTATCCCTAATTTTTGTAGGAGAAGTCAGTAATAGGCGTCTCTGGTGGTTCGACGCTTAAAGAAACTTGTGATCGAATAGGAATTCCCATTCACCACTTGGCACTTGGAAGTTATTAAGGGCGTTTAAGATTTAGAAACTCGATGTCTTAATAATAATTAACATCACTTTTTTTCCAGCTGTTAAAGCTGGAAAATTTAGAGTTTGAAATTTCCTTTGTTGTTGTAAGTTGACTTACATGAGATAATTGTATATAATAAATCATATATTCAAAAAAAATTGTAATATACATCAATTTATGAAATCAAATAAAATTATTTCATTTACATATATATTGTTTGGTACCTATATAAGTATATGTGTGTACAATTGAATTCAGTTGAAAGTGATGCAACCACTATCACTAGTGATGGAACAATATTTAATTGATTTATTTAATTCAATCTTCTGTGGATGACAAAACTTTCATTAAAATTTGTCATCAAATAATTTCATAAATACTAATTTTCATAAAGTTGAAATGCATTTTGTTCTGCGACTCATAAACTGACAAAATAAGAGCAACTAGATTTGACTAATCAAAAATATGAAAATTATAATCAGTCAATGAAATGTAATATTATTCCATATGACTTTAATTCCATTTATAATTAGTTTAATCTCATGAATTTGTTTATTTCCTAAAAATGCTTGGGTATATAATATATAAACTCGAATTTCTTTTATGTTCATACTTAATAAACGCAATCATACTTTATTTTATTCCTTTTATTAAATTTAAAATTATTTTACTTTTTGTGTTTGTTTGTGTTATCACAGTGAAATCTGCTCCTAACAATTTGTAAAAGAATCGAATTTTATTATAAGTTTCTTTTATGATATATATTATGATGTTATTATCTTGGGATTAGTGTGCTATATTTAAGTTTTTTTTGTTGTCAATTGCTTCTACGGTTTTGTGTATTATTTAATTCTAAGTATATTCTTTAAAACAAGGTTTCATGATTAAGTAATGATAAAGCAAGCAATCAATTTCACATCAGAATTAGTGGATATCGTAGCTCATTGAACAATAAATCTTTTAACTCATAATAGTTGTATATTATTTTTTAATAATTTAGTGTATATTATTATTATGAATCAGCTCACAATTTTGTTCAGTTTAAATAGTTATCCATGAGTAGCGTGCTACAAATAAGGTCTGAAGATGGCACGATATTTACCTTCTGAAAGGAAGTATTTAAGAATAGTCTTATTAATTTTGGAGAAAGTGAATATAGTGTCATCAATAAGTACTACTGTTATCTTTCCATGAAAAATAAAAAAAGATTTGTTATCTGATGTTTAAGTCGTGAAGAACTAATTAACTTTCATAGTTTTATCTATAAAATTGATACGATGATTCACGAAAGTAGGGCTGCGATGATAGGACTTACTACTTATTCTAGAACTCTAGAATGCTTTAAATGAATACAGGTGTAGCAGTGGCTGCCTCCTCTCCGGTTTAAAAAAACCTTTAAAATATTGCATCAAAATTTAGAACAAAAGAGAGATGTATATGTATTTATTGCTCAAATAAATGCAGGTATTAGATAATTGTACTCGAAGTAATTGAAAAAGTATATTAATGAATGATGGTAATTTCAGTTTAAAGCTCTGTGTAATATTGACTTATGGACATATAATATCAACATGTTCGATTATGTGAAGCCGCGGTTGGTCACAAATAACTGTATGTTTGGAAGAGCCTATAAATGTTGGTTTTGGAGACGCACCGTAAACCAAGAAAGAGAAGAAAAGAACAAATACTTTCTTTTAAAAGAGAGAATAAATAAAAAACGAACAAAAAAAATTTCAAAATTTTATAGATTCTTATATGTACATGAAATGATTCATTTTTTTCATATAACATATAGTATATTGTATGTAAGAAACTTAAAAGGCGCTTAAAAAAGTATTGTCTGCCACTATATATAACTATGTCAATATTAAGAATAGTCTTTATATACCGAATTAAACGAAATTTGTTTTACAATATAGTTTTATATATATTCCACTGTGATTTATAATAAACTTTTGACATGATAATTGCTTAGTATTGGACAGTGTCACTCGGGTTCATAATTACTTTGTCCTTGATATGCATTTTATTTAAAAACTTTATCATTTTAATTCTCGCTAAACAAATAGTTAAATATTTATGGTCACTATTTACTCGTCTAAAAAAGTTTTTAATTACTATTTTTTTACATAACATGCACATAACTATTTAAAAATACACAACTTACATAAACATTTCCACTGGGTTTTATTTTGTTAAATAAAAGTAAAAGTCTACTGTGCAAATAAATTCATTTTTGTGGTTTTTTTAATAAAGTTATGGACCATGTTCCCAGAACTATTTGCAATGCGGCGAGTAAACACTTTTAAGCCAGTGAAAATATTTAAAAGACTAAAAAAATATGAGTGACGAGGGTTAACTCATATGTTTATTAATTTTCAGATAAATGAAAATTAATACAAATGCCGATTTTTTAATACACTTCATTACTTAACCTCTGTTACTTATAAATGTATTGTAATAAAACTAAGCAGAATTTAAACACCACTTAGACTAATTGGTCAAATTTGGCATATACGTTCTGCTCAAAAAGTATCCGGATTTTGTTGTTTGTTAATTACTCCTTAAGTAATAGACCTTCCTCAAAGATTTTTTTCTGTTATGTTGGTACACCCTTCTTTGATATATGGCACAAATTTGAGCGCCATCTGTCAATTAGTTTGTTTACAGCAGCTGTTAATGTAAGACTACCTTAATTGCATTTAGCGCTTTTTACTATGGAAAATTCTTGACTAAACACGGCACCACTGTCATCGCTCAGGCACCATATTCGTTAAATCTGGCGCCGTGCGACTTTTTCCTGTTCCGAAAAATGAATTGCCTCTTCGTGGTTAGCGTTTTGAGTCGATAGAATCGGTAAAAGAGAATTCGCTGAAGGAACTAAAAGCCAGACCTTCACGGGCCTACGAAAAGTATATGGAAGATTGGGTTAAGCGTTGGCATATGTGTAACGCTTCAGAAGGAGCATATTTTGAAGGAGATAAAATAAATTTGGAATAAAATTTAAATTTGTGTGTTTTATTTACAAAATCCGAATACTTTTTGAGCAGAAGGTACTTCTCCTACTCGTACTTTTTTTTTTTGCTAATGCTGTTCCAGTAATGGACCATATGTGATCCAAATCTACTTAGACTTCTACTTGACAATTGTTAAATATATTTCCAAATTGTTTACAACTTTTTCTGGATTGCACTAACTGTTTCAGAGAGCAGCCTCTTTATAACAATAAAATTTGCATAATTTCTTGGTAAGCTCGCAGTTGAACTTTCTTTCTAGTTCTTAACAACTACAACTGTCAGTAGATTCTTCAGTGAACATAGATTTTATTTACAGCACAACTTTTAAAAAATTCTTATGTATTTCATTACTATCAATTTCTAGTACTTTCTAATGGAGAATTGACTTTTTGGAAACCTTTTTAATAATAAACTTCTGATAAAAAAAAATAATTGTTCGGTATTAACAACAGCTGATAGATTTCTGATGGAAGGTACGCTTTTTTGGACCTATTACTATTGCTATTAGTAGATACTTGGTGAAATTTCTCAGCGCTACTTATTTATAATACTCTTGAACCAATCACTAATTTTAAAGTGATATAAACTATGTCTGAAATTTGAAGAATGTGGTAAGGAAAGAATAGAAGAGCTGTTCTAAATATTTGGTCCTAATGGTTTTTCGAGTTTACATTGAAGAAAACGACAATATAATACTGTAGCGACCAATACGGCAACATCCGACACTACACAGAAAAGAAGAAGAGTAGCGTCATAAAAAGTTTATCCATATCCATATTTTTTATCTATATTTTTGTTTACATTTCTTTTTATGAGAGCTAATCACTGGTTCAGTAAACCCGCACAAGTATTACTTAATATCTATTAAGTACAATTAAGCAATATTGATAAATTTCGAAATATTTAAGATTGTACTACTCATATCCAATAAAGGATGTTTGACAAGACCAAAAAAGTAATTTCTTTTAAAGAGATAAAATGAATATTATTAATCTATTTTACTTACTATATAAATATATATATTATCAAGTAAGCTAATAATATGTATTTATAATATATTGTGTTATATGTTAAGTATTGATAGTAAATAACTTTCTCAGGTTATACATAACTTGCAGATATTATGGAAAATCATCCGTTATCAAATTCTAATCAAAAGAACTTATTTGGTAGCCCTTCACATAGACATTTACCACTTGAATTTGTTTATTTCATTTTAGTTAGAAAAAATGTATTCCGAATTTTATTTAAACGTCAAAAAGAAAATATCAAAAAATATATACATTTTTAAACTAGTTCAAAAACGGAAAGCCAAAAAATGGCTCTCTCCATCGGTATTTTGTAAACAATATGCAGTTGCTTGCATTTGCTTAAATATTCGAATTGAAAAAAAAACAAATAAAATAGTGAATTTATTTATTTATTTAAATATTTCAGTACTTCGTATACAGAGAACTTTTTATTTCATATTTGGGGTTGAGGCATGAGTACTTGTAGTTAAAACTGAATTTGTACTTCGGGGTCGTAAATTATTTTTGGAATTATTAACAACTGCTGGCAAATAAAAAAAAAAAAACAAATTATGTAATAATAATATTTTTAAATATCATTTTATATCATCCGATAATAAAGGAATTTGATAAACAGGTTGAACTTTAGTTATTTTAACTGAGTTTTATTAATTGCTTTAATAAAAATTACTGGATTTTATATGAAATTTTTAATACAACATCCGAAACTTTTAATTGATGCCGCAACTATTTTCTTTCTAGAAATTGATATTGCTATATATATATTGTAACTATGTAAGACTGCAAAGCAATCTGATATCTAGTATCATACCTAATGATACACAATGGCTGTGCCAAAAGTTTTAGACAAACTATTATTATTTTGAAAAAGGCGTATCAAGCCCATTACGACAATAAAAAAAATTCAAAGATTTCCAGCCATCCTAAACAACTCTGTTACGGACTAACTTCATATATGAGTGCTTTCTAGAGCTGCAGATGAAAGCTTTACGTTTCACAAGGGCACATCGAAAGGATTCATTAAAGGAGTTCGGAAAAATGATTAATCTAATAAATTTTAAGTTTTTTTTTTGGTTCATTAGTCGTTAATTTAAGAGTTCAATTTTGAAGGTGGTGATAAAAGGAAGTAATTAATTATTTGAATGATAAAGTATTTTTGCACGGTCTTTTCAAAATCAAAACAGAAATCTTCAGAGATAAGTGAAAGTGCCCTTGTGAAATATATTTTTGAGAACGTTTACAAAATGTGCTTGAAAAGGATTATTTTAGTATGTTTTTTCATGATTCGGTTTGAAGTCCTACCAAAATCGATCCAGAAAAATATATGGCATCAAGTTTAACTCCTATGGTTAAATTGCATACTATGGAGCCTACAATAAAGGCAATGAAATAAAATTGGTGTTTTGATTGCTGCACTTCACATATATCCAAGTTGGAAGTAAGCACAGGTTTAAAAATTTTTGAAAGTGTGTAGTTTCTTTAGATTGAACCTGCTAAAGGAAAAGATTTAGAGAGACGAATGAGTCGGTTTGTAGACGTGACGTGTTGAAATAAGTATTATTTGTGATACACAGACTAAACTTATTAAATGCCGACTGTGCAATAATTTAAAATACTTACTTTATATTTAAACTCTATTTTTAATTTGTGTTATACATTTTATTTTAAACAAAGAAAATAATATTTTATATAAACAGGAAAGAAAAACAAAAACAAATTATTATTTGTGAATTAAGAGATATGTTTGTTATGTTAATTGAGAAAAATTAAATCATATAATTTATTATTAAAACAGAGCAATTCTGGAACCACCTCTAAGCCCACAAAGATCTTTTGATGCGAAAAAGCTTTATGGCGATAATTTCAGATTCTGGCAACTATTTCAAGAGCTTTTTCCTGACAATACAATATAATATAATATATTTTATATTATATTATGAAATATATTATTGAAATATTGAAATATATTAGTTCATAATATAATATAAAATATATTATATTATGTTGTATTGTCAGGAAAAAGCTCTTGAAATAGTTGCCAGAATCTGAAATTATCGCCATAAAGCTTTTTTCGCAACAAAAGATCTTTGTGGGCTTAGAGGTGGTTCCAGAATTGCTCTGTTTTAATAATAAATTATATGATTTAATTTTAACTCTTAAAAAAAACAGAGTGACAAACAAAGAAAATCAGAAATTATATTTAGAGCACTGGAAACCTAGGTTTGAAGTATATTTTAAAATTTTGCAACATCAGAGTTAGAGTTAACGGCGAATTCGGTACCTCCAAAAGGATGGTGAAATAAAATTAATGGAAAACTTAATTCGATTTTTCCTTTAGAATAAATATTTTTACAACTATAAATAAAGTTGATTGGTATGAATGTTAACTTTTCTCAAAATTAAAAAATATTGTTAGTATGACTGTTCATATTTCTAAAAATTGAAAAATATTTATAAATATATATTGAGATTTAAAGTTTTAAACTATATTTTATTCGTATTCCAACAGCTATACTCATTTTTATTAAAACTCCGTTTTTACCTTTTTTCATAAAAACTATTCTTTCCGACACTATCTTGAGGTATATCAAAATGAATAAAAGTGCAAATAAATTGTAATTTATTTCTAGAAAGGTCAAGGTTTTTTATAGCATAATTTGTGCAACTGATTCTTTATAAAAGTTCATTTGCATTTCTCGTATATAGGATAGAAATTATCATAGCATAATTATGTTTCAAATTAAGTTCAAACATTTTGAAAAAATGTTTGACTTCCTACAGAAACTAATTTTTAAGTTTCAGAAATGTGTCCTTATAACTATTCAATCAGCACGTTTCTCTTTGTGATTAGATTTTTCCTCCCATCAACTTGTCAATCAATTTCAACGACAATGGTAATGACATCCTCCGTTAAGATTTGTGAATTGTCCTTCGATTGTGTAACCAAATGCAATTGCAGCCATAGGAAATGGAAATAACGGCATGTCCGTTTTGACAATGTGCCAGTGAAGCAGCTTGATTGGCTTTTGGCTTATTATTTCCTTCATTGCTTTTTAGTTCAGTTGGCTAATAACTTTTTTTGTCTATTTTTGCAATAGTTTTTTCCTTATTGCTGACTTTTTATCGATTTTAAATTTTCTTCCATATTTTATCAAGTTCAAAAATAAAATACAAGATATTTGAATAACTTCAAGGTTTATAAAATATATTAATTTTAAAGAATTCTTCTGTGGATCTAATCAGAGCTATATGTATAACTGTATATTATTTGAGAAATCGTAAGTAACTATTGCATCTTTAGTAGACATAAATCACAAAAATGATTTTTTTTAACTTGTGTTAGAAACTCAAATTATCACAAAATGTTCTTCCAAAAACTATCTAACCTATTTAAATGAAATCAATTTAGATTCGTAAAGGCATTCGTTAAGTTCCTCAGACATAATACATACAATAGTATAATATGCAAATACAGGAAGTAAATATTATGGATCTATGAGACTCAACTTACAATGAATATGCATTTGTATTCGTAAATAATTAACCCTTCGGAAATAAATTGATTAAAATAATGAACTGGGATTTTTCTAATGCAATAGCACTATAAAACTTCATATTTATTATGTATAATTTTCTCTGTTTTCTTTAAAGTAATGTTTGATAACTCATAATGCAACGACTGTACGATTAAACCAACGTGCGACTATTAAATATTTCTGGACGTATTCAAAATATGATTTTTAGTAGTGTGTTCTATCAGAAAACCATAAGTCCTACTTTTGTCAATAGCTTTGTTTATAGCAAAAATGTTGTATTTCTATTAATTTATAGTGTTTAATTCTGTATTCGTAAGTGGAAAACGCGGTAGAACACGTCCGAATCTTCGGCGGAAGGACCAGGTGACCAACGATTCGGGGACGCTCGGTACTACCTACTGGCGACAGCAAACAACTAGTCTTTGTTGATGTGTGTAGGGAATCATTTAAGCGATTTTTTTTTAATTTGTGACAAAAATAAAATGAAACAACTATTCAATAAATCTGAAACAATTGATAAGAAACGATATTTTCTTGATATAATGTTGGTATATATACTTGATACTTGGATTATTATTGTTAATAATTTAGAACGTAGATATGTCTTAATATTATTTTTTGCAAAACTGATGACATTTAAACTATAACATATAAGTTTACACCCTTAAGTGGAATCTTATGTTCATCATAATATACATGACATGAGAGATTTAAAAATTTTAGAAATTTTATAAAATTACATATCGTAAAATTTCTTTTTTATTGGCACCGTCAGCACAATTGTCAATACATGTAACGGACAGTGAATATTCGTATCAGTTCAGAAGCTATGACTACACATTATGACAATTGATATCCTCAACCAATGTCCTTGTTTGCCATTGAAATAAATGTTTGCATTTGGCAGTATGGAACACTGGGTCTTCCTTCCTGCAAACAGTCAGACACAGGAACGATGATGCACATTTACATTTATGAAAAGTTCGACAAATGCAAGAAAAAAAGATTTTAACAATAAAAAATAGAAATCAAAAAAAATATTTAAATAATGTAAATTCCATTTTCCTTTCGACTTAACAATTCTTTGTATTTTTTCCTTGGCGTGGTAGTGCTTGGTCCATTCTTCTGTTCATATTCAGCGTTTGTAAAATATTTACAATAATGCCATTGAAAAGTTTCTTCACTTTCTTCATATTATTCAATGAAAGTTTAAAATAGGTCAAAATTGTTATGAGTTTGTATGGAAAATGGACTGACAGTAAAGTACATATATGTGTGAAGGTGTTGAAAACTTTTAGAGATATTATTACTTTTAATTAACTCTTCTAGTATATATAATCGTTGTTTATTACATGCAACAGTGTATTGATAATTCGATTATATTGTTGAATAACATTGCTAACATCATTTTACAGTGTGGGTTAACATATCTTTATTTAAACTTCACAGGAATTGATTTCTAGCCCTAGCAGTAATACAGAAAATTCTTCAATCCGAAAGAGCCAACCTTAATTAATAATAAATTTTTTTAGCATAAATTGATTCAAAGGTCTATTTGAAAATAGAACACTCGTTATTTAATATTCAATAACAATCAGTAATTTATCTACAATAGGCAATGAAGAACCACTTTAATATGTTAACTACCAGTGCATCGAAGCTAAACAATTTGTTGCAAAATTTAATATTATTTATTAAATTTTCAAATGCTCTGCTGGTCGAAAATTAACCAAACTCAATTAAATCTCAGAAGTAGCTGTTTCATTTAATTCTTTTAAACCTTATAAATTAATTAAATTGTCGCAGTTTTAGTTATAGATTGAAATTTTAGCAGTAACAGAATTTCAAGTATTATTGTTTATGAATATCAATAAACTGTGGACATTTTATTAGTGTCCTAACTTTTTTGATAGACTTTATTAATGGGTCGAAAATTAGTTTTGCTATTAGAACTAAGTATCAGTTTTCATATTTGTTTTCAAATATAGTCTATTTAAGTAGTACATTAATTTTTTTGAAGTGGTAAATAATACTTATTGATCTTTATTAAACTTAACAGGCTAACCACCTATCTGGTACCAAAACTCCTTGCCAGTTGGCAATAATATGCAATACTATGCGAATAGCGGTATTGGGAATGCTACTTTGACTTCGAGTTATAAGAGGATATTGTTTTACACTATTTTTAACTTTGTTTTTAGTAGCTTTTCTGCACAATCTCGTTAAGGACAATCAGAACTGAAAAGTATTATTCACATAAATTTAATGAAGCTGGCACAATTTTGTTTATTCCATAAACTTCAACGATTATTTTTAATTATTATCTAATTAACAGAAAAGTATGAATGTCCTTTTTAAAAGAATGATATATATGACAAGTAATAATTGGCGAAAATGGAAGCTGTAGGAATGCAAAATGTCTCGTAATTAGCGCATCGATTTTTTAAATTTTAACCGAAAGGATAACTTCATCAAAATTGATAAAAATCAAAGATATAATAAAATATTAAGAGTTACTTTAAATTAGTACTGAATACAATTTCAAAAAGTCTGTTAATAAAATGCTTAAATTACAATAGATACTATGAAGTTAAAGTCATTAAATGAAAGGATGTCATTCGATAATACATTTTTTTCTAATCCTTGAACCACAATATAAATTAAATGGTTAAATATAATTTATTTATATATTTTAGTAGTAGGATGACAATTTATGGAACAGTAACGACTCAAAAATTAAAACAAAATTAAATATAAAGTATTATACATTAAGACCGAAAAGCTTTCGGAAATTCTCATTTAAAATTCGCGCGCTGTATATTTTCCGATATTTTAAGTTTATGTAGTTTGGCAGCACTGTCCTTAATTACTATGCCAAAAATGAGCGCGATCTGTCAGACAGTTCGTTTACGGCAGCTGTTGAAACCAGTTCACCTCAGTAGGGCGTTGCGAAAAAAACAATGGAAAAAAATATTGAACAAAGAGTTTGCATCAAATTTTGTGTTTCGAACGAAATTTCGTGTGCAGAATCGTTGCGAATGCTACAAAAGGCTTATGGGGAATCAGTTTTATCGAAAACTCAAGTTTATGAGTGGTACAAAGCCTTCCAGGACGGTCGTACGACCGTCGAAGACATTTCGCAACGCACTACTGAGGTGAACTGGTTTCAACAGCTGCCGTAAACGAACTGTCTGACAGATCGAGCTCATTTTTGGCATAGTAATTAAGGACAGTGCTGCCAAACTACATAAACTTAAAATATCGAAAAATATACAGCGCGCGAATTTTAAATGA
>NC_051847.1:138040815-138044111 GCF_002237135.1 Teleopsis dalmanni | reverse complement strand
GGCATTCAACGTTACTACGTTTAAGATTTAGAAACTCGATGTGTTAATAAAAATTAACATCACTTTTTTTCCAGCTGTTAAAGATGGAAAATTTAGAGTTTGAAATTTCCTTTGTTGTTGTAAGTTGACTTACATGAGATAATTGTATATAATAAATGATATATTCAAAAAAAAATTTAATATACATAAATTTATTTTATTATAGGCCGATGAAATCAAATAAAATTATTTCATTTACATATATATTATTTGGTACCTATATAAGTATATGTGTGTACAATGGAATTCAGTTGATAGTGATGGAACACTTGTGATGGAACAATATTTAATTGATTTATTTATTTCAATCTTCTGTGGATGACAAAACTTTCATTAAAATTTGTCATCAAATAATTTCATAAATGCTAATTTTCATAAAGTTGAAATGCATTTTGGTCTGCGACTCATAAACTGACAAAATAAGAGCAACTAGATTTGACTAATCAAAAATATGAAAATTATAATCAGTCAATGAAATGTAATATTATTCCATATGACTTTAATTCCATTTATAATTAGTTTAATCTCATATTGCAATGAATTTGTTTATTTCCTAAAAATGCTTGGGTATATAATATATAAACTCGAATTACTTTTATGTTTATATTTAATAAACGCAATCACACTTTATTTTATTCCTTTCATTAAATTTAAAATTATTTTACTTTTTGTGTTAGTTTGTGTTATCACAGTGAAATCTGCTCCTAACAATTTGTAAAAGAATCTAATTTTATTATAAGTTTCTTTTATGATATATATTATGATGTTATTATCTTGGGATTAGTGTGCTATATTTAAGTTTTTTTTATTACCACGGTTTTGAGTATTATTTAATTCTCAGTATGTACTTTAAAACATATTAATGTAGGTTTCATGATTAAGTAATGGTAAAGCAAGCAATCAATTTCACATCAGAATTAGAGGATATCGTAGCTCATTGCACAATAAATCTTTTGACTCATAATAGTTGTATATTATTTTTTAATAATTTATTGTATATTATTATTATGAATCAGCTCACAATTTTGTTCAGTTTAAATAGTTTATCCATGAGTAGCGCATCTACAAATAAGGTCTGAAGATGGTACGACATTTTAAGTATTTAAGAATATAAAAGTCTTATTAATTTTGGAGAAAGTGAATACAGTGTCGTCAATAGGTACCATTGTTATCTTTCCATGAAAAATAAAAAAAGATATGTTATAGTTCGCGCAACTACTGTTTAAGTCGTGAAGAACTAATTAACTTTCATAGTCTTATCTATAAAATTGATACGATGATTCACGAAAGTAGGGCTGCGATGATAGGACTTACTACTTATTCTAGAACTCTAGAATGCTTTAAATGAATACAGGTGTAGCAGTGGCTGCCTCCTCTCCGGTTTAAAAAAACCTTTAAAATATTGCATCAAAATTTAGAACAAAAGAGAGATGTATATGTATTTATTGCTCAAATAAATGCAGGTATTAGATAATTGTACTCGAAGTAATTGAAAAAGTATATTAATGAATGATGGTAATTTCAGTTTAAAGCTCTGTGTAATATTGACTTATAGACATATAATATCAACATGTTCGATTATATGAAGTTGCGGTTGGTCACAAATAACAGTATGTTTGGAAGAGCCAATAAATGTTCGTTTTGGAGACTCACAGCAAACCAAGAAAGAGAAGAAAAGAACAAATACTTTCTAACAAACAATTTCTAACAAAAATTTCAAGATTTTATAGATTCTTATATGTACATGAAATGATTCATTTTTTTCATATAACATATAGTATATTGTATGTAAGAAACTTAATAGGCGCTTAAAAAAGTGTTGTTTGCCACTATATATAACTATGTGAATATTAAGAATAGTCTTTAACATATATATCGAATTAAACGAAATTTGTTCTACAATATAGTTTTATATATATTCCACTGTGATTTATAATAAACTTTTGACATGATAATTGCTTAGTATTGGACAGTGTCACTCGGGTTGATAATTGCTTTGTCCTTGATATGCATTTTATTTAAAAACTTTATCATTTTATTAATAATGGAATTTTTGACCAGTCCGTTTTATTGTTTTAGTTAGAATTTTCTTTAGGCTACTCTGGTCTTATTATTAGGATGCAAATAAAATTCAATTTATTTCATTTTTCACCCGACGTTTCGTTGGTTATTTTCCAACATCTTCAGGGGTATCTAAAATATTTTTTATTTAATAATTATGATTTCAAAACACAATGCGAAAATATATATATAATATAATTTGTGATATTGTATAAACAGAGAAACATGTACACAAAATGACTAACAACAACAATAATAGCAAAACAATCAAAAGTAATAATTATCCATTCAGGATTTTAGAATTATTTAATAATAATAATTACCAATAGTTAGAATTGAAATTAAGTTAAATCACTTTTTGTAAATAAAAAATTAAAAGTTAGGAATAAATATTAAAAGTTTTATAAAATTATAGAATTATAGTCAACTGCTTCAAGTTACCGCCACTTTCGATTTTGTTTATATTAGAGCAGCAATGTAATTAGAGCTTATATTCTCCGTATCTTCTTTGATGTTCATAGTTAAGTTAATTTTCTCTTGAATTCTTAAGCTTTCGAGAGTGTACCGTTTTTTCCAAGATTTCTCTTTGTCCAATATTACTACATTGTCGAAATCCGGTTTATGTTGTCTCTCGGTGCAATGCTGAGATAGAGCTGTATTGTTTTTGTTCTTGTTGATGTCCGACATATGCTCAGCTATTCTGGTGTTGAGTGATCTCTTTCGGAAGTTCTCATTTAAAATTCGCGCGCTGTATATTTTTCGATATTTTAAGTTTATGTAGTTTGGCAGCACTGTCCTTAATTACTCCAAAAATGAGCGCGATCTGTCAGACAGTTCGTTTACGGCAGCTGTTGAAACCAGTTCACCTCAGTAGTGCGTTGCGAAAAAAACAATGGAAAAAAATATTGAACAAAGAGTTTGCATCCAATTTTGTGTTTCGAACGAAATTTCGTGTGCAGAATCGTTGCGAATGCTACAAAAGGCTTATGGGGAATCAGTTTTATCGAAAACTCAAGTTTATGAGTTGTACAAAGCCTTTCAGGACGGTCGTACGACCGTCGAAGACATGCCGCGTTCTGGACGACCTTCGACCTCTACCACCGACGAAAACATTGAAAAGGCAAAGGAAATCGTGTTCCAAAATCCTCATGTGAGTGTTAGAGAGATAGCACGAGAGCTAGGCATCGGTCGTGAGA
>NC_051847.1:138029536-138040715 GCF_002237135.1 Teleopsis dalmanni | reverse complement strand
TAAACCACTTGCAGCGCACAATAGATCTTTTCGGTCGGGGTGCATTTATAACCTATTATTTTATAATAATAATCAGCCACTTGCACAACCATCGTTTGCGCACAAGGCACAAGTATGCAGATAAAAAAGTTTGGCTATGTGCTTAGGCATGTGTGCGTGTATAGAATTTCATACAAAATTTGCGTTAAGCGTCTGTCCGGTAAGGGGAAAAATATGTAAAAGAAATCTAAAATGTTTTTGTTTTGGGTACTCTGAAAAATTAAAAAAAAATTTATTAATTTATTTGAAAATTTTAATAAAAATGATTTAAATTACATTTTTTTTCTTTCGTTTCGGTATTCATTTTTGCCTCCTGCTCTTGCCGACGGCTATTTTCCTCCTGCCGGCGGCGGTTTTCATCCTGCCGCCTGCGGTTTTCTTCCCGTCGTCGGCCACCTTCCTGGCGCCGCTGGTAGTTTCCTGGACGTCGGCGGTTACGTTGCTGCTGTTGACGCTGGGGTTGCTGAAGAAAGAGACAAAAAAATTTTATTTTAATATTGCATTTAATATAAATAATAATATAATATTATATATATATTTTAAATTATTTACATACATTTTTACCGCCAACCAGCAGTCCAATTAATACACCAGCTAGTATATCTTGATTCTGAAACGAAAGCATTAAAAATTTAATATTTATATTTTTAATATTTATTATTACTTATTTAAATTTAAATTACAAATTTTTAAATATATTTTATTAATTTAATTTTATAATACTTACCATTACTTTAATTTTCACAGACGCACACTACTTTACTGAACGAAAGATAAATGCAAACTGAATGTTGCATTTGCATTTTATTTTAGTTAACAAAAATAATTGCTTGAATATAGTCAAGCAATTTTAAATCTCATTAAATTGTACAGCAACTGAATATGTATATCTAATAATTATTGGGTGGAATTATTCAAAAACAATAATTAATATAATACAGAAGCACTGTACTATAATACCATAATGTAATGCATTATCTTGTGGGATAATAATAAAAAAAATTAGAAACTTATTTCTTTGGCGATTCGAACAAATTTGTTTTTGGTTTTTAAGTTTCATTTTACTCCAAATCTAGTATTGCTCTAGTTAAAATTTTTTCTTTAGGCTACTCTGGTCTTATTATTAGGATGCAAATAAAACTCAATTTATTTCATTTTTCACCCGACGTTTCGTTGGTTATTTTCCAACATCTTCAGGGGTATCTAAAATATTTTTTTTTATTTAATAATTATGATTTCAAAACACAATGTGAAATTATATCTATAATATAATTTGTGATATTGTATAAACAGAGAAACATGTACACAAAATAACTAACAACAACAATAATAACAAAACAATCAAAAGTAATAATTATCCATTCAGGATTTTAGAATTGTTAAATAATAGTAATTACCAATAGTTAGAATTGAAATTAAGTTAAATCACTTTTTGTAAATAAAAAATTAAAAGTTAGGAATAAATATTAAAAGTTTTATAAAATTATAGAATTATAGTCAACTGCTTCAAATTACCGCCACTTTCGATTTTGTTTATATTAGAGCAGCAATGTAATTAGAGCTTATATTCTCCGTATCTTCTTTGATGTTCATAGTTAAGTTAATTTTCTCTTGAATTCTTAAGCTTTCGAGAGTGTACCGTTTTTTCCAAGATTTCTCTTTGTCCAATATTACTACATTGTCGAAATCCGGTTTATGTTGTCTCTCGGTGCAATGCTGAGATAGAGCTGTATTGTTTTTGTTCTTGTTGATGTCCGACATATGCTCAGCTATTCTGGTGTTGAGTGATCTCTTTGTTGTACCAATATAAATCTCTTTGCAACTCCCTTCTTTATTTCCGTTGCAATTTATTTGATATACCACATTATTTTGTTGCAGCTTATTAATTTTGTTTTTGTTGTTAGAGAAAATTTTATGGATAGTTTGATTGGGTTTATAAGCACAAAAAATGTTGTCTTGTTTAAGATTTGTGGTCAAATTTCTATTATTAGATAGTTTCGGTACATAGGGTAACGAAAAATATTGTTTTGGAATTTGGTTATTGCTATTTTGAATATTTTTATTGTAACTTATGTTCTGTTGTTTGCTTAAATTGTTAATTAGTCTGTATGGATAATTATTATTCAATAGAGTCTTGTAAATTTTGTCAATATTTTGTTGTTTAAACATTTGGTCACTACTATCTAATACCTTTTTGATGAAATTCTTCACAGTACCTAGTTTTTGGCTCATAGGTTGTGAAGAGTGAAAATTGATAAGTCGTCCTGAAGATATGTCTTTACTGTACCAATTGAAAATTAAATTATTATCTCGTTTAATAATTTCAATGTCGAGATATGGGAGTTTATGGTCCAGTTCCTCTTCATATGTAAACTTGATTTTTGGGTGAAAATTATTTAATGTTGTCAGAATAATTTCCTTGTCAGATTTTTTGATAACCGCAAATATGTCATCAACATATTTGGTAATAAATTTAAAAGTTATGCCCATAGTCTTGAGTTCAGCTATGGCTTCGTCAAGTAGCTTATCAAGTACTATATCCGCGATAGTAGGAGATAATGGATTTCCCATAGGCATACCAACATGGAAATGATATCTCCTACTATCGCGGATATAGTACTTGATTAGCTACTTGACGAAGCCATAGCTGAACTCAAGACTATGGGCATAACTTTTAAATTTATTACCAAATATGTTGATGACATATTTGCGGTTATCAAAAAATCTGACAAGGAAATTATTCTGACAACATTAAATAATTTTCACCCAAAAATCAAGTTTACATATGAAGAGGAACTGGACCATAAACTCCCATATCTCGACATTGAAATTATTAAACGAGATAATAATTTAATTTTCAATTGGTACAGTAAAGATATATCTTCAGGACGACTTATCAATTTCACTCTTCACAGCCTATTAGCCAAAAACTAGGTACTGTGAAGAATTTCATCAAAAAGTTATTAGATAGTAGTGACCAAATGTTCAAACAACATAATATTGACAAAATTTTTAAGATTCTATTGAATAATAATTATCCATACAGACTAATTAACAATTTAATCAAACAACAGAACATAAGTTACAATAAAAATATTCAAAATAGCAATAACCAAATTCCAAAACAATATTTTTCGTTACCCTATGTACCGAAATTATCTAATAATAGAAATTTGACCACAAATCTTAAACAAGACAACATTTTTTGTGCTTATAAACCCAATCAAACTATCCGTAAAATTTTCTCTAACAACAAAAACAAAATTAATAAGCTGCAACAAAATAATGTGGTATATCAAATAAATTGCAACGGAAATAAAGAAGGGAGTTGCAAAGAGATTTATATTGGTACAACAAAGAGATCACTCAACACTAGAATAGCTGAGCATATGTCGGACATCAACAAGAACAAAAACAATACAGCTCTATCTCAGCATTGCACCGAGAGACAACATAAACCGGATTTCGACAATGTAGTAATATTGGACAAAGAGAAATCTTGGAAAAAACGGTACACTCTCGAAAGCTTAAGAATTCAAGAGAAAATTAACTTAACTATGAACATCAAAGAAGATACGGAGAATATAAGCTCTAATTACATTGCTGCTCTAATATAAACAAAATCGAAAGTGGCGGTAACTTGAAGCAGTTGACTATATTTCTATAATTTTATAAAACTTTTAATATTTATTCCTAACTTTTAATTTTTTATTTACAAAAAGTGATTTAACTTAATTTCAATTCTATTGGTAATTATTATTATTTAACAATTCTAAAATCCTGAATGGATAATTATTACTTTTGATTGTTTTGTTATTATTGTTGTTGTTAGTTATTTTGTGTACATGTTTCTCTGTTTATACAATATCACAAATTATATTATAGATATAATTTCACATTGTGTTTTGAAATCATAATTATTAAATAAAAAATATTTTAGATACCCCTGAAGATGTTGGAAAATAACCAACGAAACGTCGGGTGAAAAATGAAATAAATTGAGTTTTATTTGCATCCTAATAATAAGACCAGAGTAGCCTAAAGAAAAAATTTTAACTAAAACAATAAAAACGTACTGGTCAAAAACTCCATTATTAATAGTATTGCTCTGTTTATTCATAATTTTCACCACAATTTCGAAACTTTCGCGCTTTTCTTCTGCATTAAGTAATTCTTCTAATTGAATGATTTTGTTTAATAAAGCGGTTAGAACCGCGCAAATTATAGGATTTAAGAATAGAAAGATAAAACTTCGGTTTTGAAATAACTTTTATTCTTGTTGAGTTCAATCTTAAGACTAACTTAAACCTAGTTTTGTTCGTCCTTTTATAATATCGATTTGGCACAGCAAATCGTGATAATAAATTATAATTATTTACCTAGGACTATTTTAGTTTAGTTATCATTATATTTGTGTTGAGATAACTAAACTAAATACTTTTACAAAATTAAATATACTTATTATTACATTTTAGAGACTGTTCTAATGAGTCGTTGTCTGTGTTATTAAGGTGATGGTACATAACTCGCGTGTTGCCTCCTTTTGAAATATCTCTTTGCGGGGACCACCACTATTCAGATAAGGTTACAACACATGCATACCTCAAAAATCATAAGTTTCACATATTAATATACAAATACCTATATACTCATAAAAGAAAAATAAACCTAATTATACCAAAACATCGTAATAAATATCTCATACATAAATCTAAGTTTAATGTTCTAAATACCCTAGAACTTTTGTGATATAACAAAAGTATCAAAAACCCAATAATGTGATGGCTCCTCATCGCCCCAACTTAAAAATTAACCTACTACAACTACCTATTGCAATGCAGTAATCATGCATACATAATTTTATAAAATTCTACAATATCTTAAACTAGTCTTAAACTAATCGGCACATATCTATTGCTAGATAAACCAACCACACCAACCTTGCAATTATAAATAATTGTCAAAATTAATCAGGTTTGTTCATCTTCAATATCTAATAAGCAGAATCCACTGCTATCCTAGGCCTTAAAATACATAAATCTTTTACTGCCCCATTAATACAAACAACTCCATCAAATGTTCAATAATGGGTACTCTACCTACCTCACCATAATCTGGAGTAGTTTGCCTAACTACTCCTAAGCGTTTCATCTATTCTGTTCTAATTTGGTAAATAATTATCAGAATTTAATGAAATAGAAAAATAAAAATTAATTATAAAGAAAAACAGAAGTATATTAAAGTAGTTACATTAAAACGATCAACAATTAAAAAAAAACATATTTAACTAAAAATAATAACACAAAGTTAGTTTTGTCTTTGCAGACAAAGACTTTTATCCTTATCTCCCAGTGGAGCATAGGACCTCTACCATATTTTTATATCGGATTCGGTTATGTGATTCGACATAAATCACTGGAGGAATAGTTCGCTTCTCTTAATTCTTCTTCAACTGTTCTTCTCCAAGTTTTAACTGGTGCTCCAGGTCTGCGGCTGCCTTGAGGATTCCAAACAAGTAGATATGCTTAAAGACAATTATTTACTTTTTACATGCTATATGTTTTTAATGCTTATATGTAAACAATTTTGTTGTATAATTATACATTAATAAATACATGCCATTGAAAACACATTCCATTTAAACATCTATTTTGTAGATTACTTGACATTTATAATCAGTAAGATTCATATTCAATTTTTATTTGCTGGTATAGGATAAAGAACTACAAGAAATATAAAAACCATTTTTATAACGATTTTTTTTTTTGTATATAATAGTTTTAAATACAATTTGATTGAAATTAATATTTTAAATAAAATTTCAAAAAAAAATTGGAAAAATTATTCACATAAAGTCAATGTTTTTATTATAAATTGTTTTTTATAATTTTATTTCTTTATCAGGGTGAATGCTTTTCAATTTCTATATAAAAATATGAGAAAAATATTGGCAAAATTCATTATCTAATTTTTTAATATAATCAACAAAGGCCTTTGGTGGATGCACTAATTGCAATCTTTAAATTTTTCGTCAAGCGTGAAGAAATAATCACTTGAAATTATATTAACTAATGAAAAGTATGCTTGGCAATTGTGCAAATTAAATATTTAATAGTACATCCATCCACAAACTTAAGTGAAGAGAATTGTTTTTAAAAATACTTTTTTCCTTATGTTTATGTTGGCATCAAAATCAAAATTTTGAAGGAAGGAATGCATTGGTAAACCTGATCTTTGAGGATCCTGCCAACAAATATTTATAACCAATGCACATCATTACAGACACTTGCCATACTATTGAACAAATCAGTTGAGTTATTTATATTATATGTCCATCAACAAAAGACGGACAATCAAACTTAAACAACTGTTTGCAATTTCCCCTTTCACCGCCTATACAAATAGGGAAATACTGGACGCTCAGTCATGCAGGTTTGTATCTCCTTATATAACACATAAGGGATAAGTCTACCATCACCCTTATGAAGACGGCATAATAGATGCGATAATAAGCGGAAATGTGCACCTAATCTACGCACCAACTGGACATAATTCCCAGTATATTTAACGCAATATCGTGTGACAATGTAAGTGTTCAGCCAATGAGTAACCTTGGTTACACAATTGCGACGGTAGAAGCTTTTCTCTTATTTATTTTTATTTTATTTAATGAAGTGCTATGAGGGACACCCGTTCAATGCACTATCTTACATGCTAACTTACAAACTAACAAATAAAATTGAATATGCTAATTATTTTTTGCTTAAAAATTAGTTTAATTAATAAATTAAAATATAATTTTAATAACAATGAAATTATAAAAGAGAAAAAGAATGCAATTATAAATGAAATCAAAATAAAAGACAAAACGAACAATAACAAAAAAAGAAAATATTAAAAAGCCAAAAATAATATTTATGATAAGCAGAAAATTAATCAAAATTAGAAAAAATAATAAAACATAATTAATTAATATAAGATTGTAATAATAAGCTAAGACAGTTCCTGAGAAACTAACTTCTTGAAGAAAACTAAGTTGTTTGCGTTTCTGGTGTCGCTAGATAACGAATTCCAGAGTCTTACCGCATTTATGAAAAAGAAACTAGTCACAGAAAAGTGGTTGAACCTTGGGATTAAATATTGAATAGATCTGATTGAATGCAATTTACATAGATTATTAAAAAGCTACCCATGAATTTGGGGCATAGCAATTTTAAAAAAAAATATACAAACATATTTATTAATATTGTTGTGATTATTCCAACACTATTTACGTGGTCGTTCGCGATCATTGGATCCTGATAAGTAATTTATGTTCAACTTGAATTTCTGTATAACCGTTTATAATCTTCTATATTTTGTGAAACACACACACTATTATTTTTAATAACAACAATATTTCAAAAACTTGTTTTCTAACTAACTGACATTATTATAAATTATCACAGTTTACTTAAATTGTGTTATATCTGCGCCCAGAATACAAGTGTACACTTTCGAGTTTAATCACAAACTAAACTTTAGCAAAAATACTGGTATACAATATAAAAGACAGAGTTACCATGTCTTAATACTTCTTAATAATTAAGTAAATGTAAATAAATAATTAAAATAAACTATTGACTCAGCTTATTTCATCCACAAAAAGAAATTTCATTTGGTTCCAAAGTCAATACTTGGTATGATACCCTTTTGCTTTTATCACTTCGTCAAGTCTCTTCGCCATTCAACCTACAAGTTTTTGGGTTATTTCTGGAGCTATTTGGGTTGTTTCCAGAAGTTTAATTTTTTGTGGGCATGCTCCTTAGTATAAGCTGCTGTGATTACTTTTGCTTATGAAAGATTTGTCTTTAGCTTCTCGACCATTAAAGTGGGAGTGTCGAAGCACGCGGCGGACAGTTTCCGCATTGCACGTCTTGCCTAATTCTATCCGTACCTTCCTGACTATATCAGAAGCCTTTAATTTTGAATTCCACTTGATTTTTCTGACTATATATCGCTCGTCAACTGAGTTGAAAATTTTATTTGGTGCACTTCTGCCCATATTTTAAGTTCTATTCTCACGAATAAAGTAAATTAGTCAAAACATATTAATCACTCACTTTTTTACATGCTTTCATTATTTTCACACGGTTTTTATAATTGTATTTAAAAACAAATACTTTTTTTGCTGATCATTTATTTTTTTAATTATATGCTCAAATGTTTCAATATTGTGATTTGAATTTACAAAATCTTTTATCACAATTAATTTTTCCGATATTGCGGTTTTTATCGCGTTTAATAACTGGCGCGTCATGATTGTTAACTTTTCAAAATAGAACTATTCTTCTTTCTATTAATCTAGGATTGTATAGAAAATTTGCGTTAGGCGTCGGACAGACCGGTGAGGAGGAAAAATATTTTTTCCCAAAATAAAAAAAAATTAAAAATGATGTTAAGCGCTGGACTTAATTTACAATCCATACGTGTATACGTAAAATAGGATATATGTATACATGTACGTTGCTGCTTGTTTACGCAGTTTATCAACGACCTCATCAGCGCCTGGGCTTTTTGTCCAAACCTATCAAAAATTCATTAATATTTCATTTGTATATATTTATTTATATTCATATAATAATAATAATTATATTCACGTAACAATTTAAATTCATTATTATTTCAATGCTTAAAAAAAAATCTATTATTTACCTAATTCATTATACCTTCCCTAAATTACTTCAATATTTCAACAAAAAACAAAAAAAAAAAAATTAAGTAAAACTGTTAGAATTGTTAGAATCACCAAAAACATGTGTTTACTTTATGAACGTTTTATTAAGACTAAAAGAATATAGAGAAATAGAAATTTACATTTTTACAAACTAAACCAAGGATTACATAGATGAGACAGATACTATGCGTTGATATTTAACACTTCTCCTCAACGCAAGATATCTATACAATTAAATTTCTCTTAATGAATTATACTCCTCCTCCATTGACGCTTTCCACTCTTCAGAATTTTTTCCACTTAACGCTTGTTGAACTGTGTCTGGTATTATCATACTTTGTTGTGATAATGCACCTACAGTATTATATCGTTTTATCGGACGTCCTGGTTTACCTGTGTATTCCATACGAGGTCTTCCAGCTACCCTTTTCTGGGTTTTAGCAATTGCTACATCTTCTGAGATGTCACTCTTTACACTACTAATTTCTTCATCTCCTTCTTGTAAGCATTCGGCAATTTCTTTTATTTCATTGTCACATTGCTGCTGTGGCTCCATTTCAAAAAATACGTACTCTGATCTAGGTGATTCCATCATATTTTCTAAAAATATGATATCTCTACTCACAACAACTTTCTTTGTATTATTGTCAACTAGGCGATATGCTTTAGATTGATCTGAATATCCAACAAATATCATTTCTTTGCCCTTAGCACGAAATTTGTGTTTCTCGGTTTTGTCAAGAACAACAGCTGGACATCCAAAAATTCTAAAATGTGATACTGACGGCTTTCGCCCACTCCAAATTTCAAAAGGTGTTTTATCAGTCAGAGCTTTTGTGATAGATCTGTTGCGTATGTACACTGATGTTAAGATTGCTTCCGCCCAATATGCTTCATCCAACCCTGAAAACACTAGCATACTCCTGGCCATCTCTACTAAGGTCCTATTAGCTCTTTCTGCGACTCCATTCTGTTGAGGAGTATATGGCACTGTTGTTTGTTTTTTGATGCCATGTTCAGCTAAATAACTATCAAATATCTGGTTACAATACTCGCCACCATTGTCAGAACGTAAAATTTTGATTTTCTTTTCTGTTTCACGTTCAACCTTTGCTTTGTACAATTTAAACATCTCGAACACATCGGATTTGTTTCTTAATAAATAGACTTGTACGTAACGGGATTTATCATCTATGAACGTTACGAAATATTGATAACCCGAGAAAGACTTTTTATTCATAGGACCGCACACATCGCTATGAATTATTGTAACATAAATGGTTTTACACAAACTTTGCTTTTCGCACACGTTTTGCAAGTATGATCATTTCGATTGTTCTTATCTATTTTTAAATGTAGTCCACGCACTATATTTTTATTTGCCATTTCTTTTAATGCTGTGACATTTATATGGCCAAAACGATTATGCCATTTCACTACACTTTCATCATTATTGTGTATGTAATTGGCTTTATTCGTATAGTCAACTTCACTTTCAAATACATACAAATCATTTTTTCTTTCTGCCTTAATTACGCAATGTCCAAAAACATTTCTAATTATAGCACCCGAATTAGAAAAATTTACAGTACTTTTATCCGCCGTCACCCGATTGACAGAAATAAAGTTGTTTTTTAATGCTGGTACGTACAGTACATTTTTCGCAGTTAAAAACAATTCTCCAACTTTAATTCGAATTTCACCACGACCGCACGCTTCAATTGTTTTATTATCTGCAAGCCAAACTTTTTCGGAACTATATAAGAGGTGTGTAAAATATGAGCGGTCACAACACATGTGAGTAGACGCTCCACTGTCAATGCACCACGATTTATAAGTTAGAGCACTGCTCTCTGCTGTTGCTGCTACTACTCGTGATAGTTTATGGTCACCTTTCTTTGACTTTTCGCTCTCCTTTTCGCAGTTTTTTCTATTTCTGCACTCCGATGCAAAATGCCCGCGTTTAGCACAAATGTAGCATTTGATGTTCTTTTTGCCTTTTTTATTCTTGTTGCCGTTATTTTGTGGTTGTTCGCTTGAATTTTGTGACTTCATATCGGCATAATATGCTGCTTGCTGTATCTGATTACCCTTCTGCAACCTTCGATCAGCTTCTTCAATTAACTTCACTTTTAAGTCATTAAGTTTTGGAAAAATCTCTCTTGCTTCGATTGCAACCACAAAATTATCATATGATTCCGGTAAACTGGTCAGTAAAATAATTGATAACACCTCCTCTGGTATTACTGTATCAACCTGTGTAAGCATTTCTGCAATTTCCGCAAATTCAGTTATATGCGCAGGTACACTTGAACCCTCGTGCAGTTTCAATGCCATGAGCTTTTTGAACAAAGTGACCTTTCTAGCTGGTCCTTTTCTCTGATACACCTCACTTAGTGTATTCCAAGCTTCAGTGGCAGTTTT
>NC_051847.1:138015163-138029436 GCF_002237135.1 Teleopsis dalmanni | reverse complement strand
ACAGCATTTTGGTTAATCACCGTTTCATTCCATATAAAATGTTATAAATTATATTCATTGTATGATAATATTTTAAAGTATTTATGGCTTACGATGTCATCATAAATTAAATACAAGCAAAATATTCAAAGATTTTGATGTTAAGGTATAAATTGATTTAGAAACTTTAAAAAATCATCTATACTATTATTCACAACCGCAAAATTAAAAAATACAACTATTCCATTATTTACAACAAAACAAAATTTTCTATATTACAATCAATTGTAAAAAATACTATGGTTCTAAAAACAATATAAACTCATGACTATGTAGTATATAAAATTACAGGTTTGTGTAGCTTTCCGGTTGAATCTACAACACACATCTTATAACTCCACTGCAGTTCTCTACTGACTTTCTTGTTAGTTACATTTTTTTTCGATCATTTTCTGCTCCGGATCCAAATATAAGATACATGGCTATATACCATTTCATCTGCTGTACATATACTTTCATATACTTTTAGTTGTGTGACTATCTTTCTTTGTCATGTTGGCATATGTGTGTATTAAAAAATGTCTAACCTCGACATAATGGAACTTCACAGTGCTGGACAGTAATAGCATTTCTTTCAAACAACAATTCCCACATCACAAACAAATAATAGATATCTCTGTTTACTAACTATTATCATATTCGTACTAATAGGTACTATATATTAGCTCTCATTCTATGAGATCTATTCTATTATGCATATATTATTATGATATTATAATTATATTAGACTAACAAAAATCAAGTTTAGGGAGCCAAAAAATTTATTGGGCCATTTTGTTCCAAGCACTAGTATGATCTATTCATTTAAATTAACATACAGTTTTGTTACAAATAAACAGAAAAAGGCTATAAAGCAGGTATAAATTTTATATAAAGCTAAGATGAAATTAATTTCTTTGGAAAATTATAAACAAGACTACCAGAAATAGTATTAAAAACTTTTACTTATGTACTTTTAACATAATCATGTTATTAGCAAGTAAAAAAATTGGTATCTGGTAATATCAAATTTAATCGCAGAGATTTCAACTCATAAATCTATTACAATTACCGTATCGGTATATCTGATCACAATTTCAATATATTTTGGTTTTTAAAGTTTTATCTTTATTAAAAATCTATTATATTATTATTATTGTATTAACCAATATTATATAAATTATTAATATCTTAGATGTACATTCTTCGTTTCACAAAATTACAGCATTGTATTCCAAATAAATTGAAAATTATGAAGAAACACCCTGTAAATGAGGATAATAATTTCCTTGATAATTTTACGGAAATTATAAATATAATCAGTAATTTATTATTATCTTGAGGCTATTTGAGCCAGTGCCCTTAAGCACTTTTACTCTTTCTTAACTCGAGGTATTTTCAAAACCCCTCTTTACGCCTTGACTGGATTATTGTTTATCACTTCATCAGACTAAGCAATAATTAACTTCAGATCTGCATACTTCCCCAAGGAACCTGTAACCATTCTGAGTTTTGATAACGTGATATTGGTAAGTCTGTCAGTTTTCGCAATTTAAGTAATCTTTAAAAATTTTATACAGATACTTTTTTTTTTAAATGTATCACCTATAAACAATGCACAATATTTAATATCTTAATTTTAGTACTGAAATGTTTTGGTGCATTTTAGCAAAAGGTCGATCAATCCTTTTTCCGTAAATAACTAATTTTACTACAAGATTAAAATATATTTTAAAAAATGTTATGTTTCCGCCCGGGTTCGAACCGGGGACCTTGTGCGTGTGAAGCACACGTGATAACCACTACACTACGAAAACTAAGTGATTACGAATTTTTTATTATACCACATTAAGAGGATTTTTAATAAGGGTTATTTTTTATGTATAAGAACGCAAATATATTATATACTACTGATTTATATAAGTCTTATATTATTATGACTTATATTATTGACTAATATTTAATTAAATATTAATAGTGATACACGGTCTCAAATAAGATCAGTCATTGAATAAAAAAGCGGATGAATGTTTTATCAACAATTGCAATTTTTAAATATAAATATCAGTTAGAGATATGGGAGATTTGACAATTTTAGAATTATTATTAGAATAATTGAATTCGTTTTTGTTATAAGTATGTATTGAGAATTCAAATGTTAAAATAATTAATATATTTATGTATATTTTTATTCATTTTATCTCTTCTTATAATGAGACTCAGAACAACTTTTAAAATCTTATCACTAATTACATAATATCACAATTTATATTTTAACTATATACTTATATAATGTTAAATATAATAAGTAAACTTTATATTACGGACCTCATCTAAATCAATGGTTTTCATTAGATTTCATTAGAATGAATGTTAGGTAGTTTATTAAGAAAACAATTGAACTTTATCAGATCACTTGTACCTATTGAATTTGAATTAATGACTGGACGGTCAGTTCTTTTTTAACGTAGTGGATAGAGGCGCGAGTTTCCTAACAAGGGGGTTAACATGTTCTGCCAGCCTTTTATTGTATTTTTTCTTATATTATTAAATTAACTTAACTAAGGGAATGCATCTTGGGAGATGCTGTCATTCGTAATATACCATGGGGCACCAGTGATTATTTTCGGAATTTTTGACTGAGCTCTTTGGATAATTTCAATATTTGAAGCACTGGTATTACCAAATAGCTGGATACCATAAGTCCATATTGGTTTTATGATACTGTTATACAAAAGTGCTTTATACCTTCAACATTATTAATGAGCCAATGCAACTTAGAGGATTGGAGCTTCTTTTGTAGTTTTTTGGCTTCAATGTTTTTGCGTCAAGTTATTAGTATATCTAGATGAATACCTAACGTTATATTATCTGCTTGTGGTGTGGGAATGTTATTTAATAAAATTGTTAGAAATATACTCTAAAATGTTTACATTTCAGTACATTATTTTAATTTGTCCGTTGAGATAACCATTTCTCCATCCAAAATAAGTGAGATCTAAATAATTGCTTATATCTCATGATATCTCATATCAGATGTGTAAAGTACATACAAGATAGGGCCACAAACATTTCCTCGTGGAACGCTAGCTTCTATTGGAAAATCAGTAGAAATAAATTATTTACGTTTGAGTTTAAATCAACTATTCTGCAGATACGATTCTAAAACTGAATGAACGTTTATAGGTAAAGACAGCGTATCTTGTGCATGAGCCCATTATGCCATACTTTGTCAAATGATTTTTTTACATCGAGAAATACCAGGGAACGGTATTTTCTGAGCTCAAAATTTTTTTTCTCTCTTATTTTGTTCGCTATACAATTCATTTGTTCAGCAGTTGGATGTTTTCCCTTAAAACCAGACTGGTCGGAGGGTATTAGATTTTGACCTATAAGAAATGGTTTCAGCTTCAAAACCAACCCTTTTTTAAATAATTTAGAAAGAATGGCAGTAAGAATATTGAACTGTATGAAGATGTGTGGTAGTGATCTTTGTATGATTTATGAATTAATTAATTTATGATGTATAATCATATATGTTTTCCATTCTGTTGGGTAAAAGTCAAATTTAATAATGGCAATAAAATCTTGAGTTTTGATATTAACTATGCAATTGTCACATGTACATAGCTTGGAAATGTACTGCTTATGTTTAAAAGTAGATATGTCAACCGTAAGATCACCCTTCGGCTACGTTGCACGCAAAATTGCTTCAGCTTAGCTGTAAGTTAACGTAAATCAGTGTCCAAGTCCCTAATTTACCGATAACTAAACGTATCGAATTTCTAAGTGTTTTATTCCGAAATTATCCGATACAGCACTTTAGGGTGTACGCTAATAGAACAAACGACATTTATTTTCGATTCCTAAAGGAACTCATATATAAAAATCCCAAAAATATGAAAATAATACGTTTATAATGAAATCCTTTAGTATGGCTCTGTTGACAGGATACTTCGTTTTTATGACGAGATCAATAGATTTTTCTATATTAAACTAATTATATATTTTTAAACTGTTTTACTTGTCACATTTCTTTTACGTAAAATTCTATATACTTACATATTTATGGTTTATGAAAATATTTTAAATTTTATCGGTATTACAAATTATATTAAATCGATTGACACGATCCCCTTGAGCTTGTGGACATATTATCGGACAGACAGTAAGTAGATTGATAGATGGACATCAGTGTGTAAAAATGTTTATACATAAATATATTTTACTTAGTTACATGAAGTTTAAATATTTACTCACTCTTGATTTTATATTCACTAAAAATGCAGTAAAAAATTAAACAATTAAATTGATTAACGAAACATAATTAATTCAGTACCACAAAAACTCAATTGCATTTTATCTATCGTCAAACATATAAATTTATTATTATTAGAACCAGTAGCAAAAATTACAAAAGTATTAAAAAAATTGTTGATTGACTTCCTTAATTATTTTTTAAATAGTTATTATATTTTAAATAATTTAATGTCTATATGGGTCCCAGTTGAATTGACCCCATATTGCTCATGGACAACGCACAACAAGTTAAGTTTATTTGTGACCATCAAAGCATGGAGAGCATTTGGCAAATTTTACGAGTTTATTATATGTGATTTTACGATTATTATTTCTGATATACGACTTTAAGTGTGATTTTATTATAAATCTGAAGCAGTTAACCAGACACGGATTTCTTGACATAAACTTATAGTTTTCATTGCTGCTATAAAAGTTTATTATTTAAAATTTTGTATTTTCCAACCACATATTAGAATTTTTTTGTATTCGCCTGCTATGAATTAAAAGACATATAGCATAAGTTATTTAATTATATGTAATAAACAAATATACTGATTTTATTATGTTATAATACGAGCAGGAAGTAAAACTATTTTACAATAAACAAAAACATAATTTTCAATTTTTAGATATCCGCAGTCAATCCTAAAAATTTGCATTCACTGATAATAATATTACAAAGAAATAAAATCGAAAAATTTTAAGTATATAAATTTATTTTTTTTTAAACAATACTTTATACTTTATATGATAAATACTTTATTATGTGTAAGTATAAGTTTCAACTTAGGTTGGTAATTAATTCTTAAGGAAGGTATGAAGATGATTTGAGAATCCCATTTCTTAACCTGGATACTTTAAATGGTTTTACATTAGTGAACTTAGTGCACTACTTTGGTTGAGCAGCATAGCTTTACTTGAGTTCAAATAATTAAAATTGATCATTAAAATAGTCCAAACTTCTCAGTAATCGACCTAGAGCCTGAACACTGTTGTTACTGCGCTCCCAAAAATCAGTAAAATATATATCTCTCCTTGCTGCGATTATTGCGCTAATTTGAAGCGCATTTAAAGTGTTCCGCGGAGCACTTGATGTTGTTAGCATTTAAATACCAAATCAAAACAAAAAAATTAATTGATAAAGAGACCAATGCGTTTTATTAGTGCATACAGGGTGCAAACAACTTGAAAAATGTTCATATTTCTATTCGATGCATATAGGTATAAGTTCGTGCTTCTTAACGAATCTGTGCTAAAAAATTTAAAAATTATATTTGAAATTTAAAAATATATTATATATATAAATACATTAAAATAATTATTCTTGAATATTTATATCATTTAAACCATTTAATATCAAAAAAAGGTTTAAGTTCGGGAAATAAAAAGTTGGTTTAATATAAAATATTATAAGCTTGAAGTTCATTAACTACCTTTGCAGAAATAAGTCCCTCTGCAACTGCTTAATATTTAATTAAACTTAAACTTTATTGAATGTTTAAACTTACGACAGCGAACTTCAAGTAAATCACGTAAATCACACGCTAATAAAGTGGTCAGTGTTACATAAAATTTATTTTACATTATAAAAATAATACATGGGTACTTATAGTTATACCTTGTGAACGAGAATTTTAATTTTTGAATTCCCGCGCTTATCCAATCGGTAAATTGTTTTTATTTGCACGCTGGCAACACTATTATACACATTCTGTCAAAGTTTAACGCATATCACACGATTAATTTTTGTTCGGCGTCTATACAAAAAGTCGAAAAATTATCGTGTGGCGATTTTTAACATATAATGGATCAAAAATTAGAACAACCTGCGTGCATCAAATTTTGTGTTGCAAATGGATTCAAATGTGCCGAAACTGTTAAAAAAATGTTAAAAAAAGGCATTTGGTGATTTATATGTGTCGCAACCACAAGTATACGAATGGTTTAAAAGGTTCAAAGACGGTCGTACAAGCTTGGACCATGATGAGATCCCTGGCCGCCCAACAACTTCTGTTACTGAAGAAAACATTGAATCGGCGAAGCAGATCGTGTTGGAAAATCGTTGTGAACCGATTAGAGAAATTGCAGTGTTGTTGGGCTGGATCGCTGGATGTTGTTGATGGATCGGCCGAACACATTTTAACTGAAGTTTTGGGTTTGAAACGCGTCGCTTCTCGGCTGGTGCCAAAAAACCTGAATTTCCACATTGACCCCACATTCATCGAACGCATCATAACTGGTGATGAGACATGAGTCTATGAATTTCTATGAACAACAATCGACCGAATGGTGCTTCGAAGGTGAGCCGAAACCGAAAAGAGAACGCCAAAGTCGGTCCAAAATTAATGTTATGCTGACTGTTTTCTTCGATATTTGTGGTGTAGTGCACTATGAATTCCTTCCGGACGGTCAAACGGTTAATAAGGAGTATTATTTGGCAGTTATGCGTCGTTTGCGTGAGGCCATTCGCATAAAGAAGCCAGATTTATGGAAGGAAAGCTCATGGATTTTACACCACGATAACGCACCGGCTCACACAGCGTTGGTTGTGTCGCAGTTTTTGACCAAAAACTCCACGAATATCATCAACCAAGCATCGTACTCTCCAGATATGACCACATGTGACTTTTTCCTCTTGCCCCGACTCAAATTGCCATTGCGAGGAACGCGTTTTGTTACCTAGAGGCCATAAAAGAGAATTCGGTCGTATCTTCGGCGGCCTATAAAACTTGTATGGAAAAGAAGAGAAGAGAAGAGTACTTTGAAGGTGATAGTAAAGAAAATGATTAAAAAATAATATTTTGCATTTTTTTTAAATTCTCGTTCTTTTTTGATCATAAGGTATATAAAACAATAACTTTTAGTTATCTGTCTTCATTGCTTTGTAAAGACTGACAATCCAAAAGGATATAATATGAATCAAATATTCAACAATAATTATAAAATCATTTTGACTTATATTTTATTTAAATGAATTTTGTGCACACAAATTTCTATATTACACAAGACAACATCGTTGTTGTTATAAATTTGTTTGTTATGTTTAAATTTTAGAGTTGCATTCTTTTTTTAGTTTTCTTATGTAGACTTGCTGTTTCGCTAGATAAACACAAACTAAGCAGTTACCTAATAGTTAACACTTATGTTTCTTGCAGTACAGCCAATATACAAAAATAATCCGTCACAATTTCCTAATATTCGTTACTTTTGATGCACATGCCATATAACTTATAACCATGTCAATTAAAATTTATTCATACTTTAAACCTTAATAACGTGTTTTGATAAATCGTTGTAATGAATCTTATTTTTTGTAAGCTCTTATCAAGATTAAAAATACGAACATGTAAATTTGGTAAACATTTTTCAGTCCACCACTGTACAATTGAAAATTATTTCCAAATCAGTAATAATTTAATACAATATAATATGTTCAAATACCTGTTTCAAAAGTTTAAATAAAATCTAATAATATTTGTTGGGTTTATATTAATCTTAGTAAAAACTACAAATCATTGTTTTGGGATTGTAAATTAATCTATATTCATAAAATAATAAAATTGTACACTACAGTCGGCACTTTTGAAAGATTGAAATAGTAATGGGCGATGGATGTAACATACATGCATTTGTAGTTATCATTGATTAACAAACACCTACATATATGAGGAAATAATTTCGTTACTTAATAATTAACTAAAATTTATATAAAACAAAAAACTTAATGAAAACATTGTGCTGTATATTATGTCGATATAGGACATTAATTAAATTACCTGCTTTTCTAATGTAGCACACACTTTTGCACATTGATCATCTATAAGTGCTGTATTTATCTACGATAGTTTCATTGAGGTGAGTTACAAAATAGAATATTTAGTATGAATTTTAACCCAAAGTTGTTTGGTTATTGCTGATTAAATTGATTGAACATGTCGGAAAAATTGGATGCAATTATTTTTGGTGCAACCGGTTTTACTGGAGAATTAGTTGTTGAGTATGCAGTAGATTTATTAAAAGACCTTCAATGGGGTGTGGCGGGAAGAAATGAGGTAAACTTGAATAATAAATAGGTTATAAAAATTATTATTATAAAATATATAAAAGTTTAACTGACAAAGTTACATATAATTAAACAAATAATAATTAAAATATTTTGTCAATTTTAGTCAAAAATAAAAAAAGTACTCTCAGATATTGGTAGTAAACTTAAACAGGATTTAAATGATATACCAGTGGTTATAGCTGATATTAGTGATCAAAAATCTTTAGACTTAATGGCAAAAAAGTGCAAAGTAAGTGTGTTAATGCTATATTTCTAATTTGTTATGAAATGAAAAACTTTTTTAAAATACAGTTAATAATTAATTGTTGTGGCCCCTATCGTTTCTATGGTGAAGTTGTCGTAAAAGCATGTATCGAGAATGGTACCCACCATATTGATCTTAGTGGTGAACAACTATTTATTGATAAAATGTTTGAAGTTTACCATGACCTTGCACAAGAAAAAGGTACTTATGTAGTGTCGGCATGTGGATTTGATACGATACCGGCAGAAATGGGAGTTGTTTACGTTGAACAAAATTTTGGAGGTAAGTAAACAAACATTTATAAAATTATTATTTGTAGAATTTAAATATTTCAATTTTAATTTTCAAATGCGCGGCTAAAAAATATAGCCAATTATATTATTAAAACAGTAATAATATAAAAATACATATATAATTCTATTAAGATTTGATATCCACCTAAACGATTTACTAAATTTTAGATATGAACGTTGAATTACTTATATAATCGTAAAGTATTTTTTAATACAAGTATTCAATAATGCATCTCAACAACAAATATTTTTTAATATTTAATCAATATGAAGCTGAAAACAAGTTAGAAATACTTGTTGATTTCAGTAGCATAAAATATAAACATGTATACTTGGTAATGGCTTCCAGTGGAACAGAGTTCTTTGGCTATGCTTGATTTTTTATACTGATATCCTACTCTTACTGAAGAAAAGACATTTCGCTTTTCAAATGAAGACTAAAGTCTTAATTGTTAAGGGTATCTTCACATCAGACGGAAATATGAACTTCCGGACCAATAAACTCCTACTAGTCGAGATCAAAACACAAACAATGCGACTAGAGGTCTCATCTATCTCAAAGTAGAGTCAACATTTTGTTTCCCCGACCACACACATTTTCTAAAGGATAAAACGCAGGCTATGCTAAGCTGTCAAATAATTTGTCAAAAACCTTAGCTATTTTCTACTAAAGAGAGACGCCTTATCGTCCTTATGTTGCTTTTATTATTCCGCATATAATTAATGGACTGGAAGTGATAGGTTTCCGTCATATTTGATTTCCAAACAAAAATATCCATTTCATTACATTTATTCGTCTAAACACATGTTTTTTGAAATAAATTATGTGCAAGCTAATTGACAAGTTTGTGATGAATGGAATTTTTGAGTAATTTTTAGGGATACAGCAACTCCCAAAATACGCATCAGTTGTAGTGATGCTCAGTAATCATATTAATAATATGGTGAATCTGGTGACATCGCCTGTGTCAGATTTAAATATTTTTTGGCTTGTTTGTATATCGTTATTAGTTAAAAAAATATAAACCATAATATTTTCTACTGTTGAACAATTTTTCAAAGTCGATGGACTCTTTTTGTCTATTATCAAAATGGACTATTCATTTGTTTCTAGAAAACTATTTCTTCTGTAATTTTGAACTGGTGGAAGATCTCTTTGGCATAATCTTAAAATATATGCGATCATTTAACAAAAGTAGTATGGTTGCAATTTCGACTAGCTTTACTTAAAGATGGATCCAATCACCTTGCAGACAATTAATTAATTAATTGTTAGTGTTCACTTAAAGTTACTATTACATCAACATTCTTGCGGATATCTTTCAATACAAGATCTAGCGTTATTAAGCATAATTAAAATTCATTCTGACTTACAGAACTTTTACGATGTCATTGTTTACGTAACAATACTTCTATAAATTTTATAAAGATTGAATAATATAAGATTCCTAAACTGTTTATTAAGATTTGTGCGTTTTACAATTTTTTTCTTATGTTTACTTAACTTTTTAACCATTTTACCATTTCTATATTTAGTGAAATCTCTTTGTTTAGTTCATGAAGTAATTAACAAAATAAAAAAACAAACAGTCTTGCTAAACTATCTAAATGTCCGCTTTAGAATGGTAAGAGAAATATTAACAGAGCTTTACGTGTTACAAATCGTCTGCTCAAAATCGTTCTCTCATAAAAAAGCTGGCCAATTCGTATAGATTTAGGTAAAGTGGAAGGAGGTTCTAATCCTTTTTAATTATGTAAGAAATCCGTTTTAATTACACATTCCTTGCAATTGTAGATAAAAAGTTTAGCATATTAGACTTGACGGGATGCATTATTGGTAGAAAATGCAGAATCTTAATAAGCTCACAAATTTTAGGAGTCTCCATTAAAACAAATGTTTAATTTCTGGGTTGTAACCAGAAATTACAACCAATTTCTGGGTTGGTAACAACCCAGAAATTAAACATTTGTTTTAATGGAGATATTAATAACCTCATTTTTAAATATTAATACTAATAAATTTGACTTACGAGAATAATTTAGAAAATTTATAACAGTTATATTAAAGAAACAAATTACAGCGAAAATTCTATTAAATGGATCTCCTCATAAAACGACAGCTTTAAGTTTTCATGTATCATACGCAATATATATAGTTCTTTTAACTGGTTCAAATTGCTACCTAAATAGGTATCCAGTTAAGAAATCTTTCAATGTCTTGCTTTATAAATGATAAATAACTAATATTTTTATTTTAATGTAGGTGATATTAATTCCATTGAAATGTATTGGGAGAACACATTTGATAATGGTTCGAAACCATTACTGCATTATGGTACTTGGGAAAGCGCTGTTTATGCTTTCGACAACTTTAGAAAATCGCTGAATGTACAAAATAAAATAAATAAATCTATTATTGAAAAGTTGCCCAGTTTAAGACCCAAACTATGGCTAAAGTAAGTTAACATTTAAAATAAATTGTTATAGTGGAATATCGTATTTTACAAAAATATTTACTTAGTCCGTTTATGCACAAGACAGCTGGCCTAAGTAGTTATTTTCTACCGTTTCCACAAACTGATCGAGCTCTTATACTACGGGCACAACGTTTACAACACAAAATAGAGCATAAACGGCCTATACAATTCGAATCATATGTGGGTTTTCGGTAAGTAAATGTTAATATTATTTATGGAAACAATAACATTAACATTAAAGATATTAAGAAAGTATTGTACATGAATATGTGATAATCTTTGAAGTGAATAATTGGAAATAATATTTATTAATTTTTATTTGATAGCTCATTTTTCTCTGCATTCTGCTTACCATTCCGTTTTCTTACTATCTTACTGATGGCTCAATGTAAATGTACACGCAATTTGCTTTTAAAGCATCCTAAATTTTACACAAAGGGTATGATATCACACGAAGGCCCTACTGAATCAATTAGAAAAGGACACCATTTTGCATTAACCTTTAAGGCAAGAGGTTGGAAAAGTGATGAACCCATCACAGAGAAACCAAATAAAGAGTTGATAGCACGCGTTTCGGGCACTGATCCATTCTATGGTCTGGCTAGTATTATAATGCTGCTATGTGCGAAAACAATACTCAGTCAAAGTAATCTAATGCCAGGAAGGTAATACCTATTATATTTGATTTAATAAAAAATATGAAAGTTTTCTTCCTTAGCGGTGGTGTTTGGCCAGCGAGTTTTGCATTTGCCAAAACAACACTCATTCAAGAGATGCAAAAACAAGGAATAAAAATTGAAATAGTAAAGTCGTAGAAGTGAATATCTTTCATATATTTTGGAATATTAGTGTGCTTAAGAACACTTTTTTTTATAATTGTTCTCTATAATAATATTTTTTTAATTTTTTATTGGTGTATATTTGATTCTTATAATTTAGTTATTACTAACATTGTAACCACGTGTGCATAAATCATAATGTCAATAAAGTCGCCAGTTTTGTAGCTTTTTATGACTTTTTATCTATGCTATATGTTTATAGAAATTTATTTAAATCGACTGGCGTCTTAAGCTTCACTTCGCAGATAACACGATTAAAACATTTGTAAGACAGCTTTAAATGGTGTCAAACTGCGCTTTGAAATAGTGGCGGTCTGTGCATTTGTCGCTTGCATTTTCGCATAATATTGAGATAAAAACCTGAATTTGATTAAATTAAATAATTATTTCTATCTATTTTAAATTATTATAATTGAATTTGATTAGCTTCAGAATATTTATTGTGTGAATGTTATCTCTTTCACTTAAATATTTTATACATAACTGCCAGCAGCAATTAAATTACTATTGACTTTAAAATCAGTTTTCAACCTTATTAGAATATTTCATGCTTACAGGTAAATAAAATTTTGTTGAAAATTGTATGCTATTAAATTTGCGAAGGAATACATAATTACATATTATAATTTCTGTATTAACCTAGAAACTTGAACCATATTTCTCTGATGCTATTTTCAAGTGTTTTGATTAGTAAATCAACAATTATGTTATACAATTTCATCAAACAACCTAAACACTTTTAATTTGTAATAAAAGCATAATTTTTATTTGAATGTAAATTCTTCTAACTTTTCTAAAACTGATTCATTACTATTCTATAATCAGAATTATATATCTTAAATAAAAATTACTATGACTTCGTTTTTTAATGGCCTATGTGAATGTTTTAATAAAAACAGTTTTTATAGTTTTTGTTTTCGGTTAAACTACAGCCCTTACAACACTACTCCAACGTCGTCTGAAATGAGTTCTAACCTTTCAATAACGATATTTGAGGCACTTGTGTGTTTATTTATACAGATATAGACTAAGTAGTTTATAGTGCTTTATTACCAACCCAACTGATTTTCTTAGACTTTATTTGGACTTCCAAGCATAATGCAGTAATCGTAATAATAATATTTTATTATCATAAATAATGATTATTATAAATAATAACCATGTTACATAATCTAATACCTTGTAACATATCTTGTTTTATCACTTAACATATATATAATCAGTAATTGTTATAAATAAAAATTACACTTAAAGCTAAAGCGTTGAAGTTTATCCGTAACTGAATTATAAATAAAATTATAAATTATAAATAAAAATTACTATGACTTCATTTTTTAATGGCGTGAGCTAAGTCCAAATTGTTAAAATTAATTTATTAAAAATATATATTTATATAATTATGTTATAAAAAAGGAGAAAAAAAATACAAAAAATTTCTGGAGATGCGGGGCATCGATCCCCGTACCTCTCACATGCTAAGCGAGCGCTCTACCATCTGAGCTACATCCCCTATATGGATGAACTGTATAAACTCGTAATTAACAGGTACAATTTTTGTTTAGACAGATACAAATTAAAAGCTTTTTTTTGTAAACTTTATGAAGCTCAAATAATTTTAAAATATTTTTAAAACATTTAATTTTAGAACAGATATAATTTTATTTGCTATCAATAAATAACATATTCAAATAAATAAGAAAAAAAACTGCTTCCTAATGTTAGTCGTCACTCGTTATATGATAAGTATTCAACAACAATATTTACATTAAAAATAAATAATTAAATTTCCGTATCTTGTATGAATTTGTTTATAAAATCTTTGCTTATTAATCTTGCAAACATAGCAGACTGCAACTTCGCAAGGAGCTGAGTCCTATTATATTAATCACCATTTTACACTTTAAGCCGTTACAGTGATGGCGCAAGCATTTTTTATAGGTTCGTGCTTTATTTTTACTTTACTCTCTTTCACTTTGTTTATGATGTAGACGCTCTTTAGTTTAGATTTATAGTCTTTGAAGTTGTCATGTAGAT
>NC_051847.1:137999062-138015063 GCF_002237135.1 Teleopsis dalmanni | reverse complement strand
TGACTAACTCATATATCTAATCATAGTAATCATCCAATTACGTGTAAAAATGGCAGCTTACTTCATAAGTGGAATCGTTGAAATCCATTTAAGCTGACTGGCCTGTGAGAATATCATCAACAGTTGAATAAAATATGATTCACACATTTGAACAAAGTTTAAAAGTTTACTCTGAGTTAGTTAAAGTAATACATAGAGATTAACACCCTACGACCCTAGGTAACTCAACAGGAGATAGCCATTTTTTCGAACGTTGCTTAACATTGCTACTATTTAAGGTGAATAGATTTCTAAAACGTGAAAATCCTTTTGTTAAATTGTTATAAGACTTAATAAGTATAAAAAAAAATTTACAGTAAAAACATATCTGAAGTTACATTAATGTTCATTCTAGACTCTATTGGTAACTATATGTAAAGACTGCGAAAAGCTAGTGCTATTACAAATATAAATACATATAAACATAACTCATTTCAAATTTCATTATACTGGAGTTTTTGAAACACTTTGTTTATTTAGGAACAAGCTTAAACACTAAAAAGGACGTCAGCCTACAGATTCAACGGAGAATCACTCTTGCCAACAGATATTACTTTGGGCTAAGTAGGCAATTGAGAAATAAAGCCCTTTCTCGAGAAACAAAAATCTGTTCTGCTGTATTGTGCCGAAGTTTGGACAATTAACAACAGTGATGAGAAGCCGTTAGAAACATTGGAGAGAAAAATTCTTCAGAAGATCTATGGTCTCTAACGCGTTGACGACGAGTATCAAATTACATAGAACGATGAACTCGATCGGGCTGACTGGCGAAGGCTACTTAACGCAGCCCAGGAGTAAGTTAGGAGTTTTTGAAACCTAATCAGTTTTCATTTATAACACTCAAATATTTTGAGTTCTGTCAGATTAACTTTTATAGTTCAAGTATCTAAAGCACGATTAGGCTTTCATTTGATTTTTAACCTCTTTTGATCAGTTAGTGCATATTTCAACACAACTGGCCGACTGTGAATCGCACACATTATTCAGGAATAATGGTATCAAATGAAAACATATAAGAAATACAGTTTATTTAAAATTTAAGTTTGTGTCACAACACTTTTTAATTTTCTCTATGATATAAATATTCTCTATGATCCTGAAGAACACTGTCATCCAATCTTATTCGTAATGAAATTCCTTCTTTATATGTCTTATTATTGGTTCACTTTCTATTAGTTCATTAATTTCGTTTTATATTGCTTCAAATATCTTTAAAATTATTTTTATAAGTAGTTAATATATCAGTTTAAATAATACTAAACTACTTCTATATAGAAATTTTTTATCTGTTTATACATTTACTTAATATATAATATGAAACGGTAAAATTAGATTTTGTAAGGTTTTGTAAGATGCTACGGCGAAAAAGGTGTTTGAAGCAGTAGTTGGCGGAAGAAGACGTAGAGGTAGACCGTGTCTCCGGTGGATTGATCAAGTTGAAGGAGCACTAACTGGACTGATATACGAGACTGGAGAAGGCGCGCACGCAGCAGAGGCGCCTGGGGAGACATGCCGCGTCAGGCTGAAACTCGGTAACGGGTTGCAATGGCCAAATAAGTAAGTAAGTAAGTTGTCATTTCAATTCTTAATTTATAGTACGTTTTATTTTTCTTAAACTCAAAAATTTGATCCAAAATATTGGATACTATTTAGGGCCCCATAAATCATGATATCCTTTTACCTTTGAAATGACAGAATATAGTTCATTTTGACAATTTTGTTCTCCTGCTCCCGCTTCATAAAAATTGGACAAAGAAATTTCTCTTATTCTTCCTACACTTTAACTTAAATATTCCTCAGACGAATGCAATTCTTAACCTTTATTTACCATTCCTTCTGTTATCTACACTTCAAAAAGAAAATCATTTCTAAACTTTACTGTTACTTAAACAATAACACAATTTCTCCATGGCTGGTACTTTATTGGTCATATGGGCGTGACCACCAATCAAAGTCGTTCACGGCGCTGAATGTAAGCAATAATCAAAGTGATAACAATTTGTAAACAATTAAAATGATTTGATTAGACTTTTGCTATGTGAAAGCAAACATTACTGAGCTTCTGAATAAATAATATTAAAGAGAAAAAACGAAAATCAGAAAAAAAAAATTAAATAAAAAGCAATTCGATGACGATTTTATTTGTCGTTATGACATTTGAGGTAAACAAAATGTCATCCAACTGAAATATCTGCTGATTTACTGAGTGTTCAAGTGGTAATGGCAGAGATATTGTAGAGGGGACATAAGCAATTTATTTTTGCTACTTAATTGAACTAATATAAATTGTAATACCAATTTTGTTAAAGTTGATTCAGATCATATAAAATAATGTTGGCAAAAATTAATGTAAATGACGAATAAAAATATAAAAAAGATAATACAAAAATCTAACACAAATAAAAAGATGAAAATTGCTATGAAAACGATTATACCTCCCTTACGGGTTTTTTCTCATCTAGACTTAGAAGTCACTATATCTGCGATATGAGGAACAAGTAATTCACATAAATCGTCAATTCAAGTAAAAGTAATAATTTTAGTTTCCATTGGTTTATACCTATTTCAATATTTATTTTTTGTATTAATATTATATGAAATGTAGAAATGAATTTATAAAATCTTCTTATTCTTATTTAACATCAGTTAGTATACTCATCAGTTTGATAACTGTTCCTCTTCATATTCATTAACCTTAAATAGATCTATATAATCTATATAAATCTTAAAACATAAATCTCACTTAATTACTTAATTTAAATAATCACTTTAGTTCATCCATTTTAATTATTACATGCCTTCGTATGACTTTTTCACTTTTTCATGTATTATTCTAATTTTTCAACCTATTTCCCACTAATACATCTTCACCAACTTTGTCTTCTTCAACTATTTTATCTTGCTTATCACGCCATCGTTTGTTTCGTTTTGTGGATTCCTCTTCCTTTACTTATTTTACTTATTTTGTTTCTTTGCTTGAACCTTTTCAATTTCCTTTTTTTGTAAGTATTTATCTTTCTTTCTTTTCTCATTATCTAAAGCGAGTCTTTCCTTTCTCTTCTAACATATCCCATGTTTACGTCTTGCTTAAGTTTTGCTAATTATTTTTCTGACTCATTCTTCTTCTTCTACGTCAACTACACCAATAAAATTATCATTAAACTAATTCTCTTTAAAATTGTTTTTCTAGTTATTCATATTTCACTTCTCGATTTTCTTCAGTTGACACATCATTTTGTAACTCGTATTCTTTTTTGTTATTTAAAAACAATTCTTCATTATTATTTTTATAGTATCTTTACTAGATATGCTTTTTTGTCTGCCATTGATTCCACTTTGCTCCTCTTCTATTTTTTTCATTGTATTCTCCATTATGTCACTTTTTATTTTCTTCTAGTTATTTTAATTCTCCATACTTCGTATGATTTGAAAAATTCATCCATCTCATTACTTCCACCAATATCTAAATCTAAACACAGTCTACGTATATTACATTATTCATATTATTATCGTTCTTTAAACTTTTACTATTGTCCATTTTAAAGTTGACCATAAAGATTACTTTTTGTTAAATATGTTTTCTCCATTATTTTAATTATCGCTTCTGCTTCTGAGGTCATCTTTTCAGTCTTTTACTTAGCTGACTACTATATTCTCTACTACATCCTCTTAACTTTTCATAAATCTTCGAGTTCGCTTTCAACCCTATCATTTTTGTTTATTGATACAATACAATATATGATCTTAAATCATACTATATTCTAACTCTCTGTTAATCTCGCTTAGCAAACCAACCTCTGCTGTGCCCATAATCTTATTAAATATTAGCAGCCATAAGAAAATAATTCTGGATACATACCTGGTTTGGATGTGGTTCGTTGTTTGTTTCTTTCAGTTTCTCCTTATTGTGACTAGCGCTTTAATGTTTCATAATTAATACACTAATATATTTAAAATATTTAAAATACCTTAAATAGTTTCTCTTTCGTTAAGTGCATTTACCTTTTTGAATGTTAACCGATATAATTATAATCTTAGTCTTTACAAGTTAATCGGCGGTGTTATGGGTTTATTGTTCTGCAATATTCTGTTTTCATCATCATGTGTTCTTTCCTCTTCTTTCTTCAATAATATTTTATTAAGATCACAACTCAAGCCATAAAGCTATTCGCGAAAATTGACAGGCTGCCACACTTAGCACTATCTTATCTCAGATTAATCACTAGCCGCACGGGGCGGTACGCAGATCTTAGATCAGTCATAGAATAATCACAAGGCATACCCTTCAGTGAGAACGATGGGATTCTGTAGAAAACCCCAGTTATCAAAAAGTAAAAGTACCTAGATGCACTAACTCGGAAAAGGCACAACATAAGAGAGATCTCAGGACATCTTCACATGTGATCGAAGTATTAAATTTTTTGTTGTTAAATTTTTTTTTGTTTGTATAGTACTTTAAACTTGTGACGTAATAAGTTCATTGATCGTAAAAATTATATTTTGGACCTTTTGGCAAAAATTATGGTCACTTAATAATAATTCAGCCCGATAGTTAAGATTATGGTTATGGTAATAGATCATGCATAAATAAAAAAACTCATAATCTAGATACCTGCAAGCGACAATGAGAAAGCCAAAATTATTCTTACAAGTAGAAGCATATCTTCGACCTTATAAGGATGGGACAAAATGATGTCTGATAATGACAACATCAGTTTTTTTAATATAATAGATTATGATATATATGCATCCCTACAGCGTCCGCCAGTATTCTGAAGTGGTCACTAACTTTCATTATTTGTTACACGGTAATATTCGCATTTATTAGTGCATTCCACTTCCTGACTGTCGAAATAAATCTTCAACTAGCGAATAATAGACTTACTTGAATTAAAAATAGGGGCTTATGTCTCAAAATCTTGTAGCCCGATGCGTTCAATTGTTTCTCTGACATTCTTTCATTTATTTATTTATTTGTTCATTTGGTTTTCATATAGGTATACGAGTACAGTAAATTTATTGATATATAATATATATATATATATTAAATTACAACAATCAAGGCACTGATTCTCAGTGCTTAAAATATTATTTACAATGTTAAATCGAAACAAAAAATAAAAAAAATACTAGAAGTCTGTGGATGGATTATAAAAAGATTATGTACAGTAAAAATTTGTTCTATAACTCATTGAAAATTCTTGTCAGAGTTCAAAATAAATTTATAATCATCTGATTCCAAAACTATGAATTATATGTACAAAAAAAAATATTTTTTTTATTAGTTTTTACTTCTACTAAATAAATTTTACACCATATATTAATTGCTCAAAGAGCAAAATGCCCAAGCAGCCAACGCGTGAAAAAAAAGTTCGGAAAAACCCAATTCTTCCCGATTGGGACGAACTTCGTAAGCAAGTTGTGCCGTACACCTTCGTCGAAGCAAGACGCTTAAAAATTGACATATACGATGCACTAACTCAAGAACTCTACGAAAATGGATCAGTTATGGGAGGACTATTACTTTCATGCCTTATAATGAAAGAACAAAAATTATACGAAGGTCAAGCCATACACCTACGTTTCAAAGATAAACGGAAGTTCCTCATTGAATTTTTCTTTAATCTTAGAGATGGTGAGGGTGCGCTTGCAACTGACAGAGAGAAAGGAATGGAAGTATGTGCCAGAAATATGTATCGTATCATCAAACTTTTTGAAGCAAATTTGAGAAGCTATGAGTGGGCCTTTAGTGATGTATTGTCGTACGCTTTCAAAATGTGCTTGCCATTTGATGGCAAAATGAAAAACCACGAAAATTTAGTACGTGTTTTTTATAAATTCGGAAGATATTTCGGAGAAAAATGTGAGTAACCAAAATTGTGAATTTTTATGGCTTGTCAATGCTTCAATACAATCTCTAGGTGTTCATATGGACTTTTGCTCGACTGTTTTGGAAAGAGCGCAAGTTATTTGCCGTGGTGAAGATTGGCTTTCGGATGAGATAATCAATGTAGAGTTTGACATATTTTGTAGTCTACATAAGGATGTGGCTTATGCTACCGCAAATCTATTAATTTCACTGGGTAGGCAAACGGAAGACGCTGTTGAAGCCACTAGTTATGGTGCTAAAGCAGTTAGCGCTATATCAGAGAGTAAATCATCTAACATATAAAAATTGAAATATAAATAATTATATTAATTAATTTTTGTTAGTTGGTAGATACATGCATAAGGCACAATATTGTCGTACTACACTTGATTACGTTGACATACTAACAAATCACAACTACCTCGATGATGCTTTAGCTTCACTAAGCAGAATAGAGAACGACGTTAGATATTTTAGTGATCTGGAATTCGATATTTTGTGGGCACGGTTCAATTACGAAAAAGGCAGAGTTTACACGTAGTAGGTGTTGCACATATATTTTTTATTTATATTACCCTTATCATTATGGTCACTGAAACTTCTTCACTGAAACTTTTTAATGTTGATTTTGTTTTTACATTTTGTCTGTCACATAAAGTAAAAACATTTCCGAACTGGCATTGAAAACACTACACATTGGACTGGAGAAGGCTCATGAATTAAATTTAAATGATTTGGAAATTAAAGGACTTAAATTAGTGGGTGAAAATTATGGGTATTTGCAGGACTGGAGACGAGCCAGACAAACATTTGATAGAGCACGTACTTTAGCCAATGAGATCGGTGATACTTACAGCAAAACCTTAATGTATTTCTTATCAGCAAATTTAATAAAACAGCAATTTATGGCTCATTCTAAACTTCTAGTGAAGAGCCGTCGTAGATATAATCCAATAGCTTTTCATATATTCACCGAATGGAAATTTAAATCAATTTCTTTCTGGCATTACTACAGTGTAAATGATTTGAAAGAATTAATGGGTAATAGTGATTGCATAATTGATGAAACAAGGATCTACAGAAGGCTGAGGCGTACCTTATCATCTAGGGGCACTAAATCATACTAAAATTGAAATTTCATTCATATTTTTATAAAGTTAATTGTTTAATGTAGAAACAATAGAAATTTTATTTTTGCTTTAGAGATTTCTCATAAAGACAAACCAAAGTTAAAGATTAAAAATTATGTTAAAAACTTAATATATTCTTTTTAATGATTAGTTCAAAAAAAAATAAAGTTTAAGACTACAATATCGCTTACCGAATTTACTGAATTCATATTATATAAATTATGAATTAATTATGAATTTACAAATTTTTATAAATATTCACACTCATTATATAACAACCCATCAAAAAAAAAAGTTCCTTTTCAATGCATCGACTTATTTCAGTTTCAGTGCTTATCGCTGTCTGTAATTGTTATGTTACTTGTTTTTAATATAATATGGCATTTACACTGGCCTCAATATGTAATTTAATTTATATTTAATTTTTTGTGTGATATATTATTAAGTTAAGTTTATAAAAGTTCCATCAGCTGCACAAATGAGCTCATTTTAATGTGAACGTTCACTCATTAATAAAAATTATGAAGTGCCTAAATGAGACAGTGTGAATGTATTACTAATTAACTTTAATTTGAGTTCATATTTTAAAAATGTGAACAAATGTGTAACAAAGTACTACCAACATGAAAATTCATGGTAGATACCATCTGAACACACCACACCTACGCATGCCCAATTATGTCTGTTCCTGTACGTACTTAAGTAAAAATTTACTTTAATTCTATTATTTCCGGTTTCGCACCTAAAATGCGCAGCTGATTTGAATTTCTGTAAATAATGATATTGCGAAAAATAATAAAAAAAAACAGTAAACATCATATATGTATTTACTTTGACAATCAGAAATAGTTGGTATCTCTAAGTCAACTCTACTGTTATCCAAATTATGCCTTTATCCTCCATATCACTACAAACCACTAATAAAGATACATAATACAAATCCATTATCATAAATAAGATTGAAGATTTTATGCTATTAATAAAGTAAGGTATATATTATGTTCGTGTATGCGACATAATATTGTATTACCGATTACCAAAAACACAGTGAGCAGTTAATATAGAGTAAAAGTGCTCTGGTGCACTGACTCAACTTCCCTCAACATAATAATAAAACAAAACACATAGCAAATTCAAAAATCTTTACACTTCCATTCAAACTAAATGATCAGTAAAAATAAAAACATATGATTTACGACTTTTAATATAAGAGTGTTCTCGTACTTAGGGAGATATTAGGGCTACTAGTAGTAAAGCTCAAGTAAAATACAAGTAAAATTTACGCGAAAATTTGCTGGTGGAACGAACTTGTTACTCAAAGTTACAACGAATTGCTCGTGGAACAGACCTGTTATTTTAACCTTTTATTTTACTTGACTTTTACTCAAAAACGACGAGAACCGACTTGATATTTACAACAGCTGATTTATACCAGAAGTTGCCAAAATATGTATATATAATTATACGCACGTATTAGTGTTTGAGGTATGATATACAGCTTAAAATAAGTTAGCATGATTTTATGCTGATTTTTAGTTGTATTTCTTTACCATCAATGCTCCAATAAAACACATGGTGCGCGTCGCACTACAATGGAGCCAAATCTTAAAACTGATCTATTGTGAATGATTTTTGGAAGAAAATGGAAAACTATAGTCAGCTGTTTATTATTTACAACTGTTGCGAGTGTTTGTGAGTAAATTCAAATATTTTAACAAAGTACTTTTTTAAAAAAATTTGTGAATCTTGAATTTATTCACGATCTCGTATTGCCTATATGTATATATATACCATATATAAAACGTTTTTATAAAATTCAATAAATTCAAATTTGTTTGAATTATTTTTAACTGTCATATGATTACGGGTAAAGGCGGTGATGCCACATTATTAAACAGCATTAAACAGCAAAAGTGTTTTATTGAAGTATTCATGTCAAAAAAAAATATACCTATTACTGAATTATTGCAAGTATTATTAGATATAATTATTGAATCTGAGATATTAATAGAATAATGCTATGATAGCAGAATAAAAACTACAGTCTCTTTCTTTCATTTTGATTTCCTTTGCATTATTGAAAAATTTTGTTTTGTTTCCTCTAAGAAAGTTGTCTTCAGAACAGATAATTCCTCTGTGAAATGGTAAACAAAGTGCATTTACTGCATGTCAAAACATAGTAATTAAAACTATTTTATAAGAATTTCAAATACAACTTTTTTTATACCATGTAGGCAACAAAATTTAACAAACTGAGAGTAAATCAAGGTTAAATCCAGATTTAACAATCCAAAATGTAATTAGTTGATGTGAATAACAACAAATTCTTCAAATACTGAAAAACAGCGTTTTTTATAAATAATATTTTTCTTTAGGCATTTGTCGCTCTGAGCATTTGTGCCGATATGACTAGAGTTTCGATTTTTATATATTAACTATTAAAATAATTAATTGAATGTCATTAAACTCACAAGTACGGCCGTTTGCGAGTTCGAGTAAATTGAGGGAAATAGTAAATTATGTCGGTATAACAGCGAATGTTGGTATATACCAGAATTTCGACTAGTGTAAGTTAGATGAAAATTAAGTGATTTAAGTGTTACCATTGTGAAAGATGTTTAAATAAGATGTTTTTTAAATAAATTTTTTAAGATGTTTAAATAAATTTAAATAAATTTAAAAATTTTAACATAAAAATAATCAATGACTGCAATCAATAAGTGTAAATAATTGGAGTGCGCAATATTGCTAGGAAATTTCAATTTACTTTATCTTAATATACTCGAACTCGCACACGGCCTACCAATTTAATTGATTATATACTTCGATGTGTTTTAAGTTAAATTTTATATTATCATATTAAAGTCAAAAGTTGTGAATACGTGAAACCAAAATCGTATGGAAACTGAATGCATGGTAATAAATTTCACATTCTCTACAAAAAATAATTGTGTGGAATATTATGAAATATAATTTTTTTAAAATACTAAATTTTTATTAAATAAAATATTATATTTGAATGGTAAATCTTTTATGTGAAATAAATTTTTTTATAAAAAAAAATTGGTTTTATATTATTTCAAATAAATTTTATTCGATTCAGTTAACCCATCGGAATTGTTCTATGCAATGTTGTGAGTCGTTTTTTAGCTGCATGCTCTAAAATCCACTATGTTAGTGCAAAATTGAGAGAGAAAGAGCAATTGGCTATAGCGGCAAATTTGACATTTTTGCATTTGTTACCATATCTGTCAACACGTGAGATTTCATTAAAATTCCGAAGAAAATATATTTTCATTGTTCTTATGTTACTCCTAAGGAATTGTTCAAAATAGATTTGATTACATTGTAATACGTAATGGCTTCCGAAACATTTTGCTTGCTTGAATATAAGGATACTGATAATTGTTGTGAAGTGAAGCTTGTGCTGCCGCAAAGTTGTGAAAGCTCTAAATATAAAAAAATAGATAATGTCTGCAATTTGGACATGTACGGCCATAAACAATATATATTAATACATGTGGATACACAGCTATTCAAGTAAATTTTTCAATTATACATCAATTAATTATAATATATTGCTGTTATTTTAGAGTGGTGGCTCCACGTCTTTTCAACCTCGAGAACCTAACGAATATTGTCATTTACTTCAACACTTTGGAGCAAAAGTTAACCTTCACATTGCCGTGCTTAAAAGAAACCATTGTGAAAATTCGTGGCGTTCAAATTCATAAAGTATTTGAAGACGATTTTAATTTACTGAAATTTAAGTGTTTGACGAATTTGATCCAAATACAATTTGACAATTGCACTCAACTGAAGTCACCGGAGTCAAATTTTTATTACGGCTTTGCCAGCATGTACAACAACAATTTGAAAACTAGCGAAGTAAGAAACTAATAGAATATATATATTTAAATATCATAAATAATAATAATTTATTGCTTAGAGTGATTTAACTGCAGTTAGTTATGTGCACACACCATCATTGGTTAGTCCAATTAAACGCACTATCGATAGAGAAGTTCAAGAAATGAGTGATTTCTGCCCCGATCAGTATAAAGCCAATGCATTTGAATTATATGTTCCAGAAGGACATCCAGATCCAAAGCTTCACAAAACTGATTTCAATAGTAAGTTTAATGTAGAACGGTGCATTATTAACATATGTATATATATAAAGATATGAGAATTAGTCATACATTCAGTCAGTTTACTGAACTATATTATCGACAAAATGAATAGTATGCCTGCAGAAATTTTGTGAAGTTTACTAACAATTTAATTTGAGATCTAATAAGCTATAAATTTATAGCGCAAGATATATATACATATATATATATATATATATGTAATTGTTATATTAGTAAATGTTGCATTCTTACATACTTCCATTCTTAATGCTTTCAAATTTAACAAACCTTTTATAAACATTTATCTGAAAACAGCTTTATTATATGTTTATAATAGAGTTGTTTATATTAAAGCTTGTGCTCCATAAATTTGTATGTTTAATCTATGATTTGATAACAGTCATGAACTGTTGTGGGGGAAATCTGTTTTAGGTGCATTTTATATAATGCCGACAGCTTTATATAGTATGATATTTAGTTTGTATATTAAAAAAAATATGTTAGAACGAATAATCTGTTTAGTGAAGGTTAATTCTATTTTATTTTAGAATTTTGTACAAACTTAATATGGATTCCATTTTATAAAAAAATATTCTTATTTAACTCGATGAGTTTAATTTCAAAATTTTTGTATTTTACATTAATTCAATTGTAGTAATTGTTTTTAGGTTTAGTTTAATTAAATTTATTGCTTTTAATTTCCAATTACTTACTTTACTGTTTGAATTTGTTATTCTATTTCTTAAGCATGTTGTAAATTTTTGAAGTTAACTTTAGCTAACAAACCAGTATTATCATAGTATTGTGCAGTATATATATATAGTATATAGTCCAATATATGGTCAGTATTGTCATGTATCTTAATAATATTAAAAATTTAAATTTTTTTAATGCTGTGCTCTATTAATATGCTTCTTTGTTTTATTAAATAGACTTTCGCATCCATATTTATATGTATTTTATTTATATTTTTATTAATTATAATGCTAGTCGGTATATAGATGAATACATATTTAACTCTTTTTGTTTTAAACATACTCGTCGAATTTTTATAGAAGTTTTGGGAGTTATTCTATTTTAATCCGTTGTAACATATATCAATACATATATATATTGATATATTTATGTATACTACAATATACAAATATATATACATCCAGCTCAAAAAGTATCCGGATTTTGTAAATAAAACACACAAATTTAAATTTTATTCCAAATTTATTTTATCTCATTCAAAATATGCTCCTTCTGAAGCGATATACATATGCCAACGCTTAACCCAATCTTCCATACACTTTTCGTAGGCCCGTGCAGGTATGTTACTTCGTTCCTTCGACGAATTCTCTTTTACCGAATTACTCGACTCAAAACGCGAAGGGGCAATTTGAGTTTCAGGAATAGGAAAAAGTCACACGGCGCCAGATCTGGCGAATATGGTGCCTGAGCGATGACAGTGGTGCCGTGTTTGGTCAAAAAATCGCATACAACAAGAATTTTCCATAGTAAAAATCGCTAAATGCACTTGAGGTAGTCCCACATAAACAGCTGCTGTAAACAAACTAATTTACAGATGGCGCTCAAATTTGTACCATATGTCAAGAAAGGGTGTACCAACATAACAAACTTTATATATAAAGTTGGCACATATTTGCTATGTACATTATTAGATAATTGCCTAAAACTAGTAAGTACATATTAAACACACTTTTTCGATTTATAACATAACCTATACTGAAGTATATAACGGTTTGAAATATATTAAATGTGATAAAGCAAGTTGTAATGATTTTTTATCTTAAATATAAGTGATAAACACTAATTTGAGTAGAAAGTACTTCCGAAAGTAGAGAGAACAAAAGATTTTAATATGTCTTAACTACCACCAAAATTTGGCAGGAGGTGGTGGCATTTAAACTAATATCCAGGTTACTCAAGTTTCATCAAGCAAATAAGAAAAATGTTATATTTTTCTAACATAATATTGTATTCCTAGTATAAACACATATTTCAGATCTCGATTTCACACAGTGGTTTACAAATAAGGTTTTAGCCATACTATATACTTGCAGGTCATAATTATTTGTTAGTTGTTGATCCTGTCTCTTGATCTGATATTGTTATATGTGCTAATATAAGAAGTATAAATATTGATTGTAAGGTTACCAACAACATAAGCAATATCATTAGAGGAGTACAAGACCAGTACCTCGAGTAATCAACATTTAAAATCTAATATTTGGATCAAACACTATGTTTGAGTTGTTAGAAGTCGGACAAAGTTTTATCATGAAAGAAATTACAAAGGTGTATAGATTGGTTAGGAACAGCTAGGTAGAGGTAGAATACTTTCTTGTTTTCGAACAAGAATGGATTGCGGTTGAGTGGATCTTCGTCCTGTTACCATCCATCATGTTCTACGAACGACAATACCAGCAAGTACGTGTTTTGACATGTGTGCATTGTTAGAGATTGCATTTCATGGGTGTAAGAGAAATAATTGAATCTTGATATATATAAATTTTCTCTTATCATATCTATCGTCAAAATTTTATTTCATCAAAATCAATTATAAATTTAACTTCGTTTTTTAAAAAGAAGATCACTACTATGTGGATTATACTAACATGTAGAACATAATTTTATGCTAAAGTGAAAAATTTCAATGTAATAATTGTACAATTTGTGTGATATTTTAAGAAACTCCCTTATCTAAGGAGGAAACCATTGCCATATGTGATATATACGAAACTCCACTTCCTCTAATAACAAATTCCACAGAAGTTGATTGTGGTTTGATAAGCATTTTATTGGCCATTTGTTATGATGTACGGTAAGTATTTCTGTTTTATTCATTTCTAAATAAAATAAGTATAAATGTTGACGTTATTTCTTTTTTTAGTATCACTGCAGATGATCCAACATGTGATAGTGCACGTACCCGCTCTATCTTAGCTCCAGTATTATGCTACTTCGAACCGTTTTATTCGATGAAAGATGTTGTCGTTAGTTTTTTACGCCGCACACTCATATATACATATTACAGAAATTATGAATTGAGTCGCATGTGCCTAAATGATGCCGTTGATGCCATAACGAAGAAACCAAGTTGGATATTAGCACAACTGATAGTGACACACAATTTGTTTTTGGAAGACATAGATAGTCGCGATATATATAATTTATATTACATGCGTCATTATATAAATTATTTGAATGATAAAATTAAAACGAATAACAGTGATTATTTCTATGTTTTATCAAGAAATTTGAAAAACGTTGTGGTTGGTTTGTCCATGAAAATGTTAGGGCTAGATTTAATCGATTTGGAACTTCAAATTGTAAATGAATTAATGAAGGATTTTGAATTTGGCAGTCGAAATAATAGTGAAGAACGAAATCAAGTGGAAGAACAACATTTAAGCTTATCACATAACAGTATTACAGATGATGAAATTGAAGATAACGATGATGATGATGAAGATGATGATGATGATGATGACGATGATGAAGAAGACGATGAAGACAATACTTTTACAGACGATGAGACCGATATAGAACATGAAGTTGCTGAAGAAGAAATTGAAGATGAGGCTGAAGGTGAAGCTGATACTGAAGATGATGCTGACGGTGAGGGTGATGTTGATGGTGAAGACGAAGAAGACACTGAAGAGGCTGAGGAAGCCGAAGACGAAGACGACGAAAATGTTGACTCTATTGTAGATGTTGAAGATGATGATGATGATCTAGGTATTGAGGAAGAAGAGGAAAGCGATGAAGAATATTTAGACCTTACCGATTATGTTAGCAGCACCGACGATGATAATAACAACCCGGACAGTGCTGAAACACACATAAGAAATTACCAAGTTAAGGGTTTAACAGAGGCAAAACAAAAAAAAATGGATGGCAATCAAAAAAATTCAGATTCTTCAAATAATAAGTGATAATAGCTAAATATACAGGTTCATATTTACAAATAAGGCTGTTATTGAAAAATTTCTAAAATATTACAATTATTTCTAGTATGTTTTTTTTATAAAGAATTGTATATATTGTATACATAAATTTGAATTAGAGTATTGGAATTATAATGTTTAGTGATTATTTTTTTTTTGTGTTGTTGAACATCACACCTGAAAATTCTATCAAATTGTGAAATGCTTCTGTTATAAGTTTAGTGAAGTATATTTTCGAGATACTTTTTGTTTGTAATAATAAAAAAAATTTGGAACAATAAATTCAAATTTAATATTAAATTAAATCAAGAAATTTAACAATTAATGTTAACAATTTTGATAAGTGTTGATTATGTATCGTTTTTTGTACTAAACAGTTATGCTAATTATGTATTGTGCTGAATATTTGTGCTAAATAATAAGATATGAGATGAAAACTACTACCTCAAAAAGTTTCGGTATAAAGTATATATCGATTATATTTTTGACTAATATGCATCGAGTAAATATTTTAGTTAAATAAGTAAACATTTACTGCTAAGAGTAGTTAAATATTAAATTTATTAAACTATAGTTTAATAAAAAATATTTATTAAGCTTATAACGAACATGAAAATGAAAAAAATGAAGAGAAATAAACGCATTTTTGTTTTAAAAGTTATTTTTTATTATTTATTTAAATAAGTTTAATATTTATACATAATTTAAACATAAGCATTCAGAGCAATTGTTATTTATATTGAGAATATAAGAAAAAAATCATTTCTCGTCCTAAGACGAATTTTTTTATAGTATGTATATATTTTTTATTTACAAGTTAATTAAATTTTCTGCCTGCCTTGTGTAAAAGTGTGTAAAATGCTAGAGTGGTTCT
>NC_051847.1:137994355-137998962 GCF_002237135.1 Teleopsis dalmanni | reverse complement strand
AGAATTCTTTCCAAGACCAATGAAGATGGGTATTTGGCAATACTCGAAACAGCTGTATGGTGAGCCATAAATTCAATTAATTAAAATAATATAAAAAATAAAATTTTTGTTGTTGTATTCCACTACTGTTCGAAAAACCTCTTTATGAAATATAATAAGTTTCTATTAAAATATAATAGTCACTTTCGTCTGGAAAATTTGACGTTAAATTACAACTTATATTCACAAAATATTGGTCTCGCCCGTGCGACTACTGGAGTAACATTAGCATGACTTTCTCAGCATTACGTTCCTAGATTAGGTTCTATACCTAAGAAAGAACGAATCATGCAACAAATAATGCCTCTACAAAAAGAATAGTATTGAAATTTAACAATTAAAAATATAAAAAAAAATATATTTAATTAATTAATTTAATTATTCTACAGCTGGTTTATGATTTCGTTCTAATATAAACACAGCAAGTAAAATTGTTAATAAGAATTTTCATAGTAATAGTAGCAAAACTCCAGAAAAATATGCGAAGAAAAAAGTCAAGTACTGCTTTGGATCAGTTGGTTAAGATGCGCTGATTCTGAGTTTCACATTTGGCAGGACCCGAGTTCGATTCCTGGTACTTGCAGTCTCAAAAATAATTATTTACGAATAATTAAATACGAGAATTATTTGCAAGACCACTGATGGTGAGTATTTGACAATACGCGAAACAGCTGAATGGTCACCCAAAAATTCAATTAATTAAAATAATATAAAAAATAAAATTTTTGTTGTTGTATTTCACTACTGTTCGAAAAAAACCTCTTTATATAATTAACAATATTTTATTTTTATAATGTTTGATTTGCCAATTTTTACATATATTTTTTTTTTTTTTGCATATTGAACATATATTTTTATTATCTGTTGTCGAATTTTTAATTTTGACTTAAAAGTCCTTTTATATTTTGTACAGATAGTGGTTTTATGAATAAACTCATCTCCCTTCTTACACTGATTTTTTTCAAAAAAGAAATCTACTTCTAAAGTAAATAAATAAATAAATAGGAATAAGTTTCCTCAAATTTTTTCAGGATGCGTTTGACAATTCCAAATGGGGCGTTAATGATACATGGTCTAGTCACTTCAATTTGATGAAAGTTGGCATGAATGTCAACCTGCAGTAATTGCTTTCCTATACGATCGTTTCTTATTATATCACAAATAGATTTCTTAAGAATTGAATAAGAATTATACGAATTGAACTATATTATAGATTGGTAGATTACTTTTGGGGTCTCTCTATTATTTTACAAAAAAATATGTTCTTTAACACGTTCATAGCGTTTGTGAATCGGTTGATTATTTTATAAGGCATCATCCTAAATTAGAATATAGTCCTGTTTAGGTTATTATATGTTTCAACTTATTTTAACTGGAAATCTTCGTAACAGGCGTTAATATCTGCCACAGACTCTTAACCACATGTGATGCTTTGTTGATTATGTTTTGCATAACTATAGTTCTTCATAAAACTGGATATACTTACAGATGCAAACTGTAGATTCTGTCAAGAGAATGAGGAGTCGCCAACACATGTGCTGTTAGAATTCCCTGCGCTAATGCACATACGAAATAGGATCCTAGAAATTAGTTTAGTTATTCTATTGTTAACTCTTTTTGTTATATGTCCAATAAAACAAGGAAAAGCAAAAAATTTAATATCTCAATACTTCATTGCAGCGATTCCAATTATTTTTTAATACTTATATAGTGAATTTATGGAAAGAATATATCACTTATTAATAAGTCTGAAATTGTAATTAAAAAAATTGAAACAATTCTTGACACCAAAATTGTTTGCTGGGATATGAATTTCAACGCAAATTATTTGTGTTTTCACTTATAATAATTGCTTATGGATAGGTATTGCTTCGCACATTGCATATATTAACTTCGTTCACCTTCGATGGGTATATATAAAGTGCAACAAAACAGGCAATTTCACTAAAATTTTTATAATGCGAGAGTCATTACTAAAACATATCTAGTGCTAGGGGCTGGGCATTCCAACTATACTGATTGACATTGATTTTTTTACGTTAAATCACAGATTTTTCTAACAATCTTTTTTACATAATTTATATATTTAAAATTTAATATTTAATATTATTATTTATTTATGCATTTTATGTATTTTGTTTTGAATATTTTTCTGTGTCGATTTCAGTTTTTTAATTTTTAAAAACACCCATGAAACTAAACTTTAGAAGACAATCTTTATTAGATTTTTATAAGAACAAAATTATATTAGTAAAAAATGTGTTAATCCGATATCTTATAAAATATGAGTATATTATATTCTTGAAAATAAAAAATATTTATACTCTTCTTATAAGACGTTTAAAATATTGAATACAGTGAATATTTATAACGTACTAAATGAACAGATCAAAAAAAATCAATTCTCGTAAATTATTAAGGTTGACTAAAATTTAAAAACAAAAAGTTAAAAAAATATTAATAAAATTATAACAAAAATAATAAAAATTACATTTTTTTAAACTAACATAAATACTTCAGCTCTTAAGAAATTTTTTTTAATTTTTTTTTAAAAACATAATTTATGTAAAATACTCTAATTATTAAATGAAATACTCTTTTAATTTTATTATATACTATATTATTTAGTATAACTTTTAAGTACGGAAATGATTCAAAAAATTTAATGAATTATTATCTGCAACTAGTTTAATTTCATTGCTCTTGTCAGTTACTGACTAAGATTTTTATATTACTAAGTCCAAATAAATTTGTAGTAGATAAACAACACATTATAAAGCAAATTAAATACTAAGTTGAGTATTTATTAATTACTGAATGGAAAATTATAAATTAAAAATATAATTAAATGCTTTAATGTTCTGAAAATTCGAATGTGTGTGAAAGTAAAAACTGTCAATGTACAAAAAATATTAGTTTAAGTAAAATTTTTGAAAATAATTTAAATACATAAAACGTTAGCAGATGAAATTTAATTTTGTGTTACACAAAAAAATAATTTTTTTCATTGTATGTATAAAAAAGAAAACAAAAATAAATAAATAAAATAAGTTAATTAAAATTAAAATGTGGCGGTGTTTGGGTTTAATGAATTTACTGAAATTTAAGTTTAATTATTCCCATTCATAAGTTATTATCATCGAATTAAATTTTTTAATTTAACCTTTTATGTATGAAGGCTGTACAATAAAGCACTATAGAAAAATCAGATTACACATAAACGATTTACAAAAAATAAATATAGCATGGATGTAACGTAACGTACATAAAAAATTTTTGTCCTTTTAACACCTCTAGTTTTTACACTCTAACTCTATATATTATAGAAACAACCGCAGATTAACTTAAAATCGTATAAACAAAAAACAGATTTATATATATATAACTAAAACTAACTTAATTTAATATGAAACTTCATGGATCATTATTTATTCAATAGCTACCATGTTTTTATTATAAATTTAATTAACTCAGAACTTTTATTTCATACTTCATTTAATATCATTATTTTTTGTTGCATTTAAGCTATACAAATCGCAAATATATATTTAGTTTATTATCGGACAGTATGGAATTAAAACATATTTTCAGTTTCTTTTGGATGCATATATCCGTTTTGGTAAGAATAATTTTGTAAGTTCCAAACCAATTTTTATGCTCAAAAAGGAAAAAGTGGAGTTATTAAAACCGGACTATTTAAAAAATTTAACTGATATTTTATTAATGAGAGTAAAGTTGAATTTATACTGATATTATAATGAAAGTTATAATAATTTATATGATAACAATATAAAAGTAATTAAATCTTATATAGTTATTAAGTATTCCTAATAATATCCATCGATTTTTATTTTATTTTTTTAATTTTATTACCTTGTAATGATATTGCTCGAGTCGCAAACACTTTTTATCGATAAAAGTATAATATTGTCGTGTATAAGACTGATATATATCGTAGTATACAAGACATATTCCCCTATTATGAACTTTTTTCTTTTCTTTCTTTTCTTTTTAAATCTGAAATCAATGTTATGTAGCAACTCTTTATGATGTGAATATATGAAAAGATATATCGGATATTTTTTTAGCTGCATGAGAAATATCGATTGTCAGTTGAGAATGTCAAACTTTTTTGCCATTTCTGTTCATTAAGATTTGGCAATTCAACATAAATCGTTTAACGCTAGAGCAACGCTTTCAAATTGTGGAAATTAACTTTCACAAAACTAAATCTGTTCATAGAGCACTTCGCCCATTTTACAGTCATCATAATCAGCTTAGATGGCTACGTCAATATGCAAAATTATCGTATATGGAGCGAAGATAATTCTCAAGCCGTTAACGAATAACCATTACATCCATTAAAATTGAGTGTTTAGTGCGGTTTACACGCTGACGGCATCATCGATCCGTATTTTTTTCAAAATAAGGAAGGAACTGTGAATGGGAAGCGCTATTGAGCCATGCTAACTAAAATCTTGTTTCTAAAAATTAATCAGTTAAACATCAACGTAGTTTGGTTCCTACGAGATGACGCAACATGCTATACAGCATGCTTAACAATTGAT
>NC_051847.1:137986338-137994255 GCF_002237135.1 Teleopsis dalmanni | reverse complement strand
TATTATTTATTATTATTATTCATTATTATCATTATTTATTATTATTATTCTTTATTATTATTATTGTTATTTATTATTATTATTTATAATTATTATTATTATTATAATTATTATTTATTATTATTATAATTATTTATTTTTTTTATTATAATTTATTATTATCTATTATTATCAACCATTGTTATTATTAATATTCAAATTCTCTTGATGAACACAAAAGCGAACGCTCGAAATAAAAGTTAATATTCTTAAAACAATAAAAAAACAAAACCAACTTTAATTCAGAAAATAATTTCAAATTATGAATAGTTTAAAATGCTATTTAAATTTGAAAAATTTTTGTTTCTACTCTCTAAGAATGACTTAAGAGCCACTGTATATAACTATAAACTATAGAAAGAATACATAAATTGTTTTTATATATATGAACATAAAGAGCATTCCAAACAACTTGGTGCACTTTCTACTAGAGGTCACAGAGATTTTTACGAATTATTTATATACTTTGAGTAGAAAATATATTTCTTAATTATTTTTACTTCATATAAATTATTGTGAAAAACAACCATAAAGGGCAATTACCTCTTTTGATCGTAAAAGGTATTTTTTTATTTACTGTTAAACTCATAATTTTATAAACATTTCATTAAGCGCACTTTAACTATTACTACACATAATACACACAAGAAAAATTATTATTATTATTTGTTAATTTGTCGAAATTTAAAGAACTTCTTTCATTCATGCGAAGAGTGAAGTCACGGCCACCACAGTGAAAATAGCCGGTGGAAAAATTCCTGAAAGACTGCAGTTCACACAATCAACTACACATGGACTTGAAAATTATATTATATAACTTCACATTTATATAACAATTTTAAATCAAAGTAATAATAAAATCAATTTTTTATATGTTCATGCATACAAATTTGTTAGGACCAACCTTTTATTGAGTAAATTTTACCACAATTGACAAAAAGTCACCACCAAAATCCACAATTGCCGTTGTTGCTGTAAAACGCAGAGATTTAATAAAATTTAACAATTTTTTGTTTTTGTTGTTGTTTGTTGTGCTTAACTATAAATGATAAATTTATGACTTAAATTCACAATTTTTCAAGGCAAAAACTATTTTAGCGGATTATAAATGTTATTATTTCTAATAGATTTTTGCTTTGGTTTTTTTTTTATCAACAAACTCCAAGGTCGTTTTAGTGGCACTTGCACTTTTTTAGTTTTCTGTAAAACTTTATTTTGATTTAACGTATTATTATTTTATGTTAGAATTATTTTTATTTTTATAATGATATCTGTTCGCGTTTACACGTGTAAAACATTTAAATAATTTTGGGGACATATAAATTTTTTCCCTCATAACAAATCAATTTATACGCATACCTACCATGCGCCGCAACACTCAATACGAAATGATATCTCGTCTCAATGGCGGCAAACGTTTTTGAATGAACCAAAAGAGAAACGCAAAAATTCGCTCACACAGTGTGAGACCATTTTGTGTTGTGTTGTGTAAACCACAAGAAACGTGTAATTATAAGCGAAATAGAAATACTGTATCAGTTGAAAGTGTTATAATTTAATTGCTTAGTATAATTAATATATGGCACATGTTAAATATATAACAGATGTTGATTTCAAGATAATCTTACTACTCAGGCAAACTGTCTAGATTGTTATAAATTAATTTCGAGTGTTATACATTTCGTTCGAGAGTTACCAATCGAAAATAAATTGCAATAAAAGTGCTTTAAAAGAACATCATGATTGAAAAAATTACTCTAGATTTACCAATCAAAAAAGTCGTAATATATATGTGGTACCATATTATGGGAATATGTTAACACTTAGCCCAATTTAACCTCTTTATTATAGATTTTGTGTCAAATTGGAACATTGTACTGCATATTTGTCGACTTAAGCATACTATTTTTGCTACTGTCAGCAACCTTCAACCCATTATTTCTGTGAACTAAATACACCTTAACTTCCAAATAGAATTAGATATCCAGAAAGCTTTCGATATGGTGTGAATTGAGGCAGATTTGTTTTGCCAATGATTGTTTGATCTACGTTAAATCTAAATGTCTACCAGAAGTAAAAAACAACATAAATTCTCATCTTACACCCTCTCTAGGTATACCCATACTTACAAAATTAAACTCAACCACCTTACGGCCATTGTCTTTTTTGGCGGACATCGCAACTATTTTAGACGCTATAAATTTTCAAACACAAACCTTCGAATTAAACGCTTTGCTCTTAGCCTTAACGATAGATTGAAATACTTGGAAATTGTTTTCATTCCTAAACACAATTTTATTGCTCACGCTACTCATGACATCAAGAACGGCCCACGTCGATTCCTTAAGATTTTATATTCCTCAGAAATGCTTCAAGTCACACACTTTGACTTGATACTTTCCACCAATTGGAAAAGAAAAATTGAAACTATCGTCTGTAATCATATAATATGTAACACTCAAATGATATATGTTCGAAAATGTTTTTAAAAGCTTCTAATTAATAATTATTTTCACCGACATTTGGATAATTACTATTACTGTTAATAATTTCATTGAACATATATAGACTATTTTATATTCCAGAATATATGTTTTTCGTCTTTCCCATATTCTTACAAATAAAATATGTAGCAGTTGATAGCACAATTATTGTATATGTAGGTTATAAATTCTAACAGAATAAATATTTGTATTTCGCATACACCTGGTAACCCTTAACGCTTACAGCATTTTCTCAATGTGCAAAAAATTAATTCAGGTTTTTATTTGGTACTCAGTTATCAACAATAAAGTTCCATGCTCGCAAAAACAAGAAATGTCAAACTGAACATTTCTTTCTAAACTAGATGTAGCACTACACTTTTATATCTAAATTTTTAACTACGAAATAGATAAATCACTTTTAAAGTCATTGTATGATGATCAAAATTTTGGTGTAAAATCATATATTAATATTTATTATAACTATAAATTTACTATAATCTAACTATAACTATAATATAACAATAATTTTATAATTGCGTAAAAAAACTGTAAGACTTTATCTGTGATAATGCAAAAATCTTTTGCATTATATATACGTTTTACAAAATTTTTTTATATAATTATGCTAAAATGTTAAACATTTAAATTGCTGATAAAAAGTCCATAATTGCGATTTAAGCAACGTTTCAAATTGGTCAACGTTTCAAATTGGTCATTTTGATTAACTGTAATTAAACGAATTGTCGAATTATATTGTTTTATTTACATTCTGCAAATTAAACAAAAATCATTTTAATCAAGGAAATTATATATTTCGTCGAGAAAGTTAAAAATAAATAAAGAGGAAACGGAAATAAATTTGTTTCATATTGTAAAAATTTAATCTAATACTTTTCTTCCGATATCATCGGCAGGTTTTTTTAAAGTATGTCCAAGTCATTTGCTTTTGTGTTTTATTATTTCTTCAGTTGTAAGAGCCAGAAAATATGAAGGATGCGTCTTAGACAGCGATTGGCAAAGTCTTGCAGATGTTGTGCATGATATACGATTTATTAATTTGCTAACATGTTAAATATAATAATACTAATACGTACTAATTATTTAGTACGCTTATTATATATAAATATTTTAGCAGTTTGGTATGGTTTTAGCATACTAAAACAAAATTCATGAATATTTCTAACAAATCATGGTAATGGTAAGTATAACTCATGTGTTCTCCAATTAATCAATCAAAGGTGATCAAAGGTGGTTTTGTTTCATTATTTTAAATGAAAAATCATTACAACAATTAATATGAAAAGCTGCTGCAAATTATTATTAACGTCTTATCTATTATTTTTTTAAACTCGGTCATGCCTTTGATAATTATTTATAAATAAATGACAATTTATTGCACATATGCCAAAAAATGAACTCCAATTTGGGATTGAGGCAAAATCTACTACTTTAGAATCAGTGTACAGTCAAAACAAAGTTTCTTACTGTACGTACTGGCTATCCAGATGATAGCTAAAGTTTTTTTAGGATATAATATACGTGATAAATGTCATATCGATTAGCTTCCAGCTAAGCAAATGATTAATGGTGATTATTATGCAATTTGGCATTCTCTCATCAAGGCACGTGCTGAACCACTCGGTAAATTTAATACATTTCATTACAAATTACTTCCCCATTTAAAATATTTGTCTGATTTAAATTTAATTTCTTGTTACTTTGCGGAAGCAGTTTTATATTTGAGGGTGTATCTACCCTTAAGTGTTAATATTATATTATAAGTCTTATTATATATGTATGCGTTTATATATTTTATTTTTGGATAATTTTATGTCCAAGTGTTGGAAATATTTTTGTAAAATTATTTGTTACTAACAATTTAATTCAAATTAAAAAAAAATACCGAAGACTAAACATTGTGGTTTCAAGACATCTAATAAGTGCAAATTTGCCCGTAGAAATCGTATAAAAAATTGTTAAAATGTGTCTTTGCTAAGCTAAAAAATACAGATACTGTGTTATCGACATTTCAAAGTTTTTTTTTTGGTTTTTGCTAATATTTTTTCACACAGTCATGATGAATTGTTTAAATTAGCTTATTTTCTCAAGAAATTTATTTAAACTATTTATTTAAAGATATGTCTGAATATTAGTTGTATATTGAACATTGGTTATTATTTAAAATAATCAAGAGAAATTTCATTTAATGTATTTTTTTTTACCAGAAATATTCATTCAATTGGAAGAACTGGAATGCGAAAATATGACATCTGCCTGTTGGCATATCTCTTGCAGGACTTTAGTGAAATTAATATTTTCTTTGTTTATTGATGCGACTATTAATTTAATTTATTAATAAAAAGAACACTGTTTTTAATATAGCCTGTTAATAAACAAATTTGGGTGTATGAGTCGAAAACGGAGAAAGGCCGCTACCAATGGTTTAACAATTGGTGATCCTAAGAGAATGACATTTGGTGGTTGAAAACTTTGAATTTTTAGCAATTATTATAATTAATACCAAAAATGCTGGTTTTGCAATATATTACAACCAATTAATGAAAACTCTAAAAAGAAATATGTAATTGTTTTAAAAATCGATGAAAAAAGATAACGGATAGAAAACTTATAAAATATATTTGCAGAATAAAAATGTATTGATATGTGCCAAATGAAAGAATCTAGAAACAACTTTTCTGATTTATGATGAAACATTTTTTAAAATAATTTCATTTTGAATTATTATAATTCTCATTTTAGTTTAATAAGAAAAGTTTAATAAACTGCAACCCCAAACAGATTTTTCAAGTATTAAGGATTTTTTAATTAAATACTTTTTTTTGAGTAGTTTTTATTTTGATAATCCGTTTTCTGGTAAATATTGAAATTGGAACACTTTGTCCTTTTCCTTTCCATACACTATATTCGTTTCTTGATTCAAGAAATTATATTTGTAAATTAATGTTTTAAAATAATATCAAACATTTGCATTTGATTTTTGAACTATTAATAAAAATTAACTGGTTTAAAATATAATGCTGACAGCGTTTTCGATTACTAAATCTGAATTCAATCTAGATTTACTACCGGTCTGTACAATTTTGTTGCCTTAACGAACATTTCTAGAGTAATCAAACAGTTTTGTAGTATTTGTGTTAGTATTCTTTATATTATTCATAAATACATACGTCTAATTAAACCACATTTTTATGTCAAGGATTATATAACAGCTGTTAATTTCAGGGTAATATAGCTACTCTGCTATTTTGCCCTAGATTTACCAATCGAAAATGAAAATTGTTTTAAACGTGATTAAAAACTTTGCCCCGGATTTACTAATCAATCACGTCATAAGATCTTTTTTTCAAAAATGTTGCCGTATTGAATAGAATATGAAACACTACTTGAATAAGGTTAATAATTAATTTGCGAGAATAAACTTACAAGAAGCTTACATAAAATTTGTTAAGGCCGTGTGCGAGTTCGAGTAAATTGAGGTAAAATAAATTGAAATTTCCTAGGGATTTTTTGCACTGCACTTATAAAAATCTTTATTTATTTATTGCACTTATTTATTATTTTTGATTAAAAGTTTTCAAATTTATTTATTAAATATCTTATAAAATTTAAATAAAAATACCAATATTTGCTGCCATACTGACAAAATTTACTATTTCCCTCAATTTACGATCAATTTACTCGAACACACGGCCTAAAAATTATTAAATTCTATTAAAAACTTTACCCGGTTTTTACTAATTAGACACGGCATAAGGTGTTTTTACTTAAGTAAGGTTAATAGTTAATAATAAGCTAATAATAGCTTACATAAAATCTATTAAAAACTATTAAATTCTATTAAAAAATTTGAAAAGTATTATTAAAATATTATATATAATAAAATATAATAAAATAATGCTGTTTTTCTATAAATAATAAAATATACTATATATTAATAACATTAGCTTACATAAAATCTATTAAAAGCTATTGAATTCTATTAAAAATTTTCAAAAGTATTATTAAAATTTTAAAAAAATTAAAAATATTTTATTTGATATAATAAAAAATTACCATAAAGCCGCGGCTAATGCTTTTTGTTGTTTCATTTACTTCTACTCATCCTTTGAAACAAGTGGTTTAATTCTTGGCTAAATCGCATTGGAATTGAGCTGCGTCAATTTGTTGGAAGTCATCTGTGCTACTTCAACAATTTGCATGTGTTCGGTCAGTCCAGTCGTATTCGTTTCGTCGTTGAGTTGTGTCCTGTAACGGGAGTCATACCGGAAGCGAATATTCAGGAATAAATTATTTAAATATAGAGAAAATTAGTTTTCTTATATTAAACTTTAAATAAATAAAAACCAATTACGGCATAAAATATAATAAAAATTGTTGGGGCAGTAGTGTAAAACGTAAAATTTTTTGTTAAAATAAAAAGAAAATCAACAGCAAAGAAAAAATAACCGTTACAGTCAAATAGGCGTCAACGTGTGCAAAATCAAGAAGTTTTGTTGTTGTGGGCATTAAAAAAAGTCTAAGCATATTGATTTCTTGCAAAAATTTTAAAACAAAAATTATTATTGAAATTACTATATATTATTTGGTATAGAAAATTTTGGTTAACCTAAAGTTGAAAATCGATTTCGGACTGTCATGAAAAATTTAATCGAGCACATTTGCACAGAAGACAAACACTAACAACGCAACAGCAACAGCAGCAAACACAGCAAAAACAGCAACAATAAAAACAACAAGAAAAGGCAACATTTTTATTATTGCTTTTTATAGTTAACGTCTTTTGTTGTTGTCATTGTTGTTGTTGTTGTTGTTGTTGTTGTTTACGTGAGATCACCGTTGTGCTGTGAATGGCTTTTAGCCTTCGTACACAGCGAAACAAATGTGCTCGTTCGGCTATTCGGTCTTCATATACCGCATTGAAGTAGCAAACGAAAAGGAATTGGAAGAAAATTGTATGAAAATTTCAAGAAATTAGTTTGTTAAGACGTAACGGAAGTTGCAGCAATTGGTTAGACAAAAATTACCGGAAGTTCGTTCGTAGGCAGACTGCAATATTGAAAATTCAAATGTTTTGTTTTAAATTTAAAAGAAATTAACGTTTTTCATAGCATAATTTTAGGCTTCAATTACAGTTTTATTTGTTTAAAGACTATATTTAGTAATTTTTATAATTATTGTACTTAGCCCACAACAAAATTTTATATTAACGCCTACGTGAATATGTGTAATTTGTATTTATTTTTTAATATTTATAAATAGCAAAATTTTATATATATATATATACATTATTATCTCACACAGTTTGTCCTCTATTTTACACATTTACATCACACCGAACCTAAACAAATTACACCCAACCGAAATACACCAC
>NC_051847.1:137980028-137986238 GCF_002237135.1 Teleopsis dalmanni | reverse complement strand
TTCACCTGGTTCTAATGTTTTGAATCAATTTTCGTTTGGGGAGTCCAAGCTGTTCCTGTGTTATTTCCAATGCACGTGAAGCATTAACAGAGTGATGAAAATGACTAACCATTTTACTGCCTTTATTAATGGCGTCAGTTATTTTTTGAGATGTCAATATACTTTTCACAGCTAGATTAATGTTATGTGCTGCACATCTGCTATCATTTGGAATTTCGCTTGTAATTTCAACTGCCGCTACAATGTTACTCGCATTATCATTAACAACACATACAATTTTATTCTACAATTCCCACTGTTCCTTTGTCGCGGTCAAATATCGTGACAAATTTTCAGCTGTATGCCTTTTAATTACTAGTTGCATGTTTAGTGTTAATATGTTAAGCTTCCACTTTTCATCAATTAAGTAAGCATTTATATGCGTCCATCGCTGAAGAAGTCCAGCAGTCTGTGTCAGGTGCAACGGATTTCGATTTCACAAGTTTTGATTTCATTTTGCTCCGAATTTCGTTTTCCAGAAAGCTTAAACGTCGAACAATTGTTTGGCTGCTAGGGCAAGTATATCCAGGCTCAACTATAGACATAAATTACTTAAATTCCGAACTTGATGCAGAGTTGTATGGAAGTCGCCTGCAAGCTATTAATGTAGTTAATGATTGTTTCGGCACGATTCTTGCTTTGTTTTTGAGGCGTAGAAGATGGTAAAGATGACGATGTAGCCTGACTTTCATCTACATTTTCAGTGCTAAATGATATTAAAAGAAAATAATTACTTAAAAGTTAGACCTATTCGAATAGCAAAAAAAGGACAAAGACAAAAATTTTTTATTTAATTTATTGAAATTTGGCTGACCATACAACGCTGTTTCGAGTATTGCCAAGTACTCTTCATCAGTGGTCTTTAGAAATAATCGAATTTTTATTTGATTAGTTTATAGTCCGTATATAATTTGTTTGGACTGCAAGTGCCAGGTTTAGAACTCGTGCCTGTCAAATTAGAAGCGATGACTAATCGTGTTTATCCACAAGAAACCAAGGCTGCTCAAACTTTCAATGCTCAAGTTCCAGGTTTTATTGTCACTTATTTTTATTTAATTAGTGACACCAACCAAAGCACATGCCGTGCTTTAAATTAGAACGAGCTTATAAACTACAGCTTTATATATAATACTATTTCTGCATTTGAATTTAATATATGTAATTTATTAACCTATTTCCGGTTGACTTACTCAATTCGCTTTCGTCTGTAAAATTAATATTATGAATTTTATGCAGATGCGCAATCAATGTACTCGTTGAATTATGCTTGCGCAGTACTGCATCACAAATATTACAAGTTGCGGATAAATTGTCCATTGCCTTCGAAAAATATTCCCAAACCCAGCTTTTCATTGTAGAACACATTTATTTTATAAATTTATAAGGAAACAAAAAAGTGTGAGTAAAACGTACAAACTCGCTGTATGTATTTCTTAAAACTAAATATTAATTCAAATATTCATTTCTTTTATACAATTTTGCTTATACATTTATTTACATTTTATTTAGATACTTCCTTATAATATTATGTATTTCTTTTCCTAGAATAGAGGATTTAAAAATTTTCCATAAACAGTAAAATAAGTGTAACTACAACAAAAAAATCAAAATTTTATAATGCAAAAATAAATTTGCTCTTACCTGTGTGATCATCATAACTCATACAGGGCCAAAAAATTATGCGTTAATGAGCAAAACTCATTTTTTCATAACTAATTTTCAAGGTTTTAATTTGTGATTTTCTTTTTTAAAGGAAAATGAAAATTTTTATAAAATTTCCATTACTAATAAAATCCATCAATATCAATATTTTCATATTAACAATATAATAATATAACAACATAAAGTCATGACCATAAATTATTAATTCATTTATTTAAAATTTATTTATTAATTATTTTTCATTAATTGTTATAAATATTTAAATATTTTATATAAACAAAAATGCAACCGTGTAGGTTGTGAGAGCGCTTGTTTTGAATTTATTTTTAACTCTAAAACGGTAATTGCTCACGCTTTTTTATTAAGACATTCATTAATTTAATTGAATATAACTATTTTAACAATTTAGTCTTCAGTTGCGCGTCTTAGAGTAGAATTTTGTTTTTAGCAATAAAAAACGTGTCGGAAGTATTATTTTCTATACCAACATTTTGTATTTTGGTACATTTTAAATAAAAGAAATGTTTAATTTGTGAAAAAAATTATATTAGTGAGTCTTATGTTCAAAAATGAATATTTTGAAAATATTACAAAATCAAGGAAGTATATGAAAAAAGTGATATATTCTGTTGCGATCAAAATTATCTTTCATGAGCGTAGCCAGTAACAGGGACAAAAGAACAACAATTTTTTAAGTTAAATTATTTTCGAAGAAATTAAAAGATTGAAATAGTTTTAATTTTATGAGATTGAATTAATAAGTTCAAAATAATTTTTTTTTCTTAGATACTTATACATTTACTTATTGTGTCTTAAATCAATGTGATAATTTCATTATTGAAATTATATATGAACATTAGGTGGTTTTTATATATATATATTAAGATCTGAATTTTGCAGTTTATACACATTATATGTGGGTTTAAACACATTATATGCCAGCAAAAACAAAAAATTATTGTTGTTTTAATTATAACAATAACATTTAACAAATATAAATCCTTTATATTTAAGGGGGTAGAGCGAGCATTACATTTTGGCCTCACTTTTTTAAATTACCAGAGTTTTTTAATTTTTTTTAAGAGTCCATTGTCAGATGCTTCTCATTTTCCTCGGCTGCGCTCAAAGTATACCATTCTTAAAGTATAAAAATGAGTTTATTTATTAAATATTAAACATTATGTATATATATACAAACGTTTCAACATTTTTGCCGGTAAGTGATATTCATATTTTTTTAAATAAATTATTTTTCATATATATTTCATCAATATATATATATATATATATGAAAATGTGAAAAAAATAGTTTTGAGTACAAGGAATAAATGCTATTTAATTAACCATATCTTTAAATTGAGTGTTTTCATTATTTAACTTTATTGGTAATATAAACTCTACATCGAAAGAAGCATTAGAATAATAAGTTTTTTTTATTACAACATATTTAGTACAATATTAATATTCAATATAGTCCAATACATATTGTAAATTTTTTTATTGATATGTGAGCGATAAGTATAAGCGAGAAATATTTTTTTTGAATTGATTTTGACTTCTAATAACACTGGTCAACAAAGATTTTGTCCTAGAGACGTTGTTGAGTAATCCTAGACGTATTTTTCGTGCTGATTCCAAATCTGCATTTAGATTCTTTCTATCACGTCTTTAGGACAGTTAAATGTATGTTTTTGCTATAACGAAAGTAATAATTTCATTTATATATGATATATATAATATATATTATTTTCGTGAGTCCCTTCTTGAGACAGTGTTCTAAACTTTATTTTGACTGTCCGTTGGGTGACCAGGATCAAGGAGGGGCGCCTCATGTGATTTGCAGCACCTGTGTAAGGCTTATCACAGCTTGGACTGAGGAAAAACGTCATATGAAATTTGCCGTCCCCATGATTTGGCGTGAACATATGAATCATTTTTCAAGCTGTTATTTTTGTTTAACAAAAATTAAAGGAATTAAACCGAAGTCAAAACACACAGTAAAATATCCAAATAACCTGCAATTAGCGATACGACCAGTCGCTCACTCTGAATATTTACCATTGCCGAAACCACCGGAAAATGTTAATCCTTGCGAAGATTCTGAAAGTAATCAAGAATGTGAGAATGAACGAAGCCCAAACACAAAGGACCCTAATTTCGGACCCAGTACATCTGATGGACTTTATCTTATAACGCAAGAAGAAATTTCTATGTATCAATCTCGCCATGACAAATTTCGCACTATGGATATGTCTGACAAGTCTATGAATTTGTTCTATTGTGCTATGTTTTTGGCAAAAACGGAATTGATGGTCAGGGATAAGTCTGTTTTGTTGAATAATCGGTGCAAAACGCTTTAGAAACGGTATTTCCATAACTTTTACCAGGATCAGAAGTAGATTTATTGGGCGATATGATTTGACATCTTCTAGGCGTTTCCCTGGTTTCGGTATCATAGAAATTTGCGGTATCTTCCACTGTGTCGAAATAAACCCTCCTATTATCACAACGTTAAGTAGAGGTCACTGGGAGGAGAGTTACTCTCCCCTTCTGAGATTAGAAGGTCGACATTTAGAAGGACGACATTCTGGTCTTCATGCGGAAAGCGGAATGTCTTCTGTTCGGTTAGGGTCAGCTGTAGCACAAAAGATCCATCTGGTCGCAGTGCTCTACTCCGGTGGGAGCTAGTACCCTGTTTATTCTTATTCTTATTATTATTATCATAGCGTTAAGTAGATGAGTGAGAAATACAAATCCTTTTGGTGGTAGTGCTGCAGGGCCATGCCTGTGATCAAATCGTATCCTGGAGCTTTTTTCTTTAACTTCTCTATTACAACCATAACTTAATTAATGGAATATCTTTTAATTAGAAGTTATAATTGGTAAGGCTCTTGTAGAAAATTTATCCTTTGTTTCATGATATCTGACATGTTTTGATTATCATTTGGTTTGAAGACCTGGTCCAAATGTAACAGTAATATTTCTGCTTTTTCAATATCGCTTTTAATCCATGAGTTGTCTATTTTGCGTATAGGTGGTTGATAAGCAATCGGCTTTCCAGAGGGAGTATTTTGTATCACATGAAGCACTTAGGTTTTGGAGACATAGGGACGTGCGATTATTGTTGTACCTTATAAGAAGGACTTTAACGAGTTTACATAATTTGTTTAAGCGAATTTTATCCGCAGGGAATCTCGTCTTTTGCCAATGTTTTCTCATCTTACGCTTTTCTTTATTTAGGTATCTAATGTTAAATGGATATTCTAGCTTAATACTTTTTAAAAACGAAGAAGTTGATTCCCAGGCAGACATTTTGACGTATGAGTTGAAATGCTCTACTACTTCAGTCACCTCAAATGCAGTTTTTAACTGGACTTCGGTATTAAGACCAATTGTAATTAGTTGACGATGAACCTACTTGAATTGAAAGAATGTGCTTCAACAATTAGTGCTTCCTAATTCCTTTTCTCATAAATTCATTATCAATATTTTGTTATAATTTAGTAAGAATAACTTCTGGCATAAGGTGTAAGAGTTTTATATTTAAATAATAGTTCCCAAATCGATGGATCGAACGATGGAAAATATTACTTATAAACTTAACACGGATAACCGATTTCTTTGTTGTCATCACATTTATAAAACCTACGTCGACTTTTTAAAAAAAAAATTTACCTTTACACCTAAAACATCTATATTCGATTGGATTATTATCATACAACATCTTTGCAATTGATTCAAAAGCAAGGCTTCAAAAGCAAATAAATGTAATTTTGATTTAAGATGCGCTTTGCTTAAATTCTACAAAGATGTTATTAGTGCTGCTATATAGTATTAATTTATTCTCCATCAAATCGAGGGCGTAGTTAAATGCATCACATGCAGCAATGCATTTCCATTACTAATGTGGGCAAAATAATTGTACAGTTGAGAGCAACAGTGCTCGTATAGAACGATTAGCACAGGAATGGGAACTCGAACATAAATAAATATAGAAAAATAAGCATGCGATGAAAACACTAGTGGCACGTAAGATGACAAATACAATACGTAGTGAATAGCTGGTAGGAATTGGCGACGATATAATAATAAAAACATTGTATTGCAAAATAAGCAGTGATAAAAGTGTTTTTATAGAAGTTTTGAATAATAACAATAATTCTTAGTTGAAATGTGAGATTGGCACAAAAGGATTATTATTTTAGAAAATAAACTTTTGTTTCATTTTAGTTAGTTTTTTGTTTTAGCACTGTTCATTGGAAAAATTTAATTAGTTCAGAGTTTTGTTAAATGAAATTTTTTAAATTATTAAACATTAAACTTGATTTTAACATCATTTAACATATGACGGCAGTGACTATTTCACTTAATACCAACTATTTAATAAAGGTTTCGAACAGTACTGAATTGCAACAACAAACATATATTTATTTATTATTTTATTTATTGTTAGTTAATTGAATTTAATTAATTCAATTTCTAGGCTTAATAATATAAAATCATGCAAAA
>NC_051847.1:137963902-137979928 GCF_002237135.1 Teleopsis dalmanni | reverse complement strand
AAAAAAAAAAAAAAAAAAAAAAAAAATGTCCGCCGCGACTTCAATGTACATAGTCCATTCGATCAGTCCAATTTTTCAGATCAGACTATTTTTTGCAATAAATATGGCCGTATGCCGTCAATGGCAGTAGGAACATTCGCTTCCAATGCTTCAAGAGTTGCTAATTTGTCAGCATAAACCAATAACTTAATATAGCCCCATAAAATGTAATTGAGAGACGTTAAATCGCACGAACGAGACGGTTAGTTAACACGACATCTTCTGGAAAAGAAATTGTTACCAAATTGCTTTCACAATAAATCGATTGTTAAGCTATATGGCAAGTTGCGCCGTCTTGCGTCTTTGAACCAAATGTCACCGATATTTAACTGATTAGTTTTTGGAAACAAAAATTCACTCAGAATGGTTCTATTGCGCTGGCCATTCACCGTAACGGCAGCTCCTTCCTCATTTCGAAAGATATAAGGACCGATAATGCCGCCAGCGTGTAAACCGCACCAAACAGTCAATTTTAATGGACGTAATGAGAATTCGTTAACGGCTTGAGAATTATCTTCGCTCCATATACGGCAATTTTACTTATTAACGTAGCCATTTAAATAGAAATTATGTTGACCGTAAAATGGCTGAAATGCTCTATGGTTTTTGCGAACAGATTGATTTTTGTAAAACTAAATTTTCACAATTTGGAAGCGTTGTTTTAGCGTTAAACGATTCATGATGACTTGCCAAATCTTAATGAAGAGAAATGTCGAAACAGTTTGATATTCTCCGCTGTCAAACCATAGTTATCGATATTGATAGTTCTCACGCAAGTAAAAAATCTTTTTTTATTTATAATGCGCAATCTTTATATAAAGCTTCTACACATAAGCTATAATATTTTCATTTTCTATAAATATTTAAAATAATAATTCTCATGTGGTATGTATACAACATGCTTATTAAGATCATTGATTACTAACTGTAGGATGAAATCGTTTAATAATGTAAATAAGATGTAACGTAACTACTTTTACTTATAATTTTTATAAAACTCCATTCATAAAGTTTTATAAAGTTAAAATAATGTTATAATGTCAAAATTCACACCTTCTATAACAGCATTTCGAGCAAAATTTTTGGTTGTGTAGTAATTTTTGTTGGCTTAATTATAATCAAATATGGATGCTACAAGCATAATTAAAGAAATTAATTTAATTTTTTTTTTATATAATTTAAAACAACATTATTGTGTGGATTTTTTAAATGAAATAATTATTGGTATACTGTAAAATAAGAAATATATAAATCTTTATTTCTCAATAAGTGATTACGTTGTCGGTATTCACAGTATATCATATCAATACATTTAGAGGATTGTTTTTAGTCCGCGCAAATGGAGCAAAATACAAAAGAGGAGCGATATCTTCAGCACCCCAAATATGCCCTCTGACTTTTTTGCTACAATACTGAATCATTTTTTGTACTAGAACACAGTGTTGTAAAATGATTTGTCTTTAACAGACATAGAATTAACATTTGTTTTATAGTTATCAAAGCCTTTGATTTAAAGGTTCATAAAACATTTACGAATAGGGCGCCATTATAAAGTTAAAATACATTTTAACTAATATGCATTTAAAAAGCATAAAGCATTTATTAAGCATTTCTTAATAAAATATTGCTAAACATAATATCTTGATAAAATAATAAAAATAGATTGATGCAAAAATAATAGTATAAATATATTACTATCATTATTAAGATACTAATCCTACGGAAATGATTTTCTACTTTATACTATTTTAGGAATATAAACTCCTTTATGTTTATTACAAATTGATAAAATGAAAACACAAAATTATTAAAAACACTCAAAATTTCCTTATAAGAACACTTATTTTTATTTCATTTTATTTATCAATTTTTTTATTTTTTACAGATGAAAATTGGGGCTTACCCTTGGCCATAGCTGCCAACCTACACATACCACACAAAATTCAAATTGGCGGAGACGTACGTGACTTGCATGCAGATGACAAAATCGGCAAAGGTAGGAAGGATATAAAATTCTGAACTAAAGTAGAAACCGTAATTGAAAATCCATGAAAAAAAATAAAAACCCTTTTGCGTGAGCAGAAATAAGAAAAATAGCAAAAACATAAGTAAAAACAATTTAAAATAAATTTTGGATAAAAATTGTATAATTTTCAGTGGAATTATTTTTAACTCTTTAAAATTTTTTCATAGTCTTTTTTATTTTTTCTATTTATATTTACTATTTATTATTTTCATGTTTTATATTAGCCTATTATATTTTATGGTTTAAAATATTCGTATCAACTTAAAGTCAGAAATTGCACGCTGTTGACAAATTTTACCAAGAGATTGTACTCTGTTGAGTACTCGTCCAACAGGGACTCTATGTCTATATAACATGGACCACTGCAAGCTATTGTAATTACAAATTTTTACAAAATAAAAAAGTATTTTGTTATATTTCAATTTAATTTAATTTCGGTTTTATTTTATTCGGTTTTATTTTATTAACAAATTTAAGTTAATTTTTTTTTTTATATATTGTTTTGCTTTATTTTACTTGTTTCAATTTAATTTTTTTTTTCGATTTTTTTGTTTTATTTTATTTTATTATTTTATTTTGCTTTTACATTTTTAATTTTATTTTGTTTTATTTTACATTTGGTATTTTACTTTATTTTAGTAAATAAATTATGGTAAATGACTGAAAATTACACATTTCGGTTGAAATTTGTAAAGTGATTGTGCTTAACTTATTAAACTGATGATATTTTATTATATTTTACTTTTTTTCATTTATTTTGTTTTATTTTATCTAAATTTTTAAAAATTTTCCTTTTTTGTATTAATTAAGGTATTAAAGTATTAAAGAATATATAATATTTTTTAATTTTTCTGCTTTTTGCATGTTTGAAGATCTTAAAAAATGTTTTAAGTTCATAATCAAGTTGATTAAGATTAAATTGACATAACTTTATATAACAAAACTTAATTTCTTATTAGTACATATATTCCCACGTATACCTGCTTTTGAATGGATGAATAAACTTTGATGTATAAACTTTTTCGTCATATACATTGGACACAGTTGTTAATAATACTTATTGATCAAATAAGTCACATAAAATACGTAATATATATACGCATATAAATTTCTGATAAAATCACTTTAAATTTTTTTCATAATAATTCAGATTATATCATATCTATCTATTTAGTAGTCTTACAAGATTTTTTTATAGGATATACTCTTTGGAGATAAGATCCTGTATTGAGCGATCTAAAAGCCACAAAAGGGTAAAAGGGTAAAGATATAAAAAACCGCACATGTTTTTTGGTACATTTTTTAATAAAAATTTCCTTAATAATAATCGTTTTTAAACAAGTATGTATTGGCTATTAATATTTATAACCTCTTCCCATTTTTCAGGTGACTTCATAATTCATAATCGTAGTACTTCTCTGGTTTATGATTTTCAGTAGCTCATGACTTGAGCAATTTTTACCATAAACAAATAGAGTTTTGTAAAGAAATGAATATTAGTCAGACAGTGGATACATAAAAAATTCCCAATCAAGTTCCATGAATTTACTTCTTTTGAGTTATGAGCAATAAATAACCGAAATGCTCCTTGTACCAGCCTGGAGTCACTCATTCGAGACAATTTCCCTCCAATCTCACCAAGCACAACGTTGTTTGCATTTAATCAAGGCCTCATTTATCATTTATGAAGGGGCACTGATATTTCACTTATTTTTTAATCATAACTTTTTACATAAGCGATGTGCTTTTACAAAGATAATGTAGCGTGAAATGTCTTCTTTCAAGCATGCGTTCGTTTCACATAATCGGAATAGTGTTGCCAGATATGTATTTAGGTACCAATACCATCTAATAACAATAATCGTAAATAGATAATAACCTATTATATTAATGTTTTCATTTCAAAGATATATCCTTGAAAGATATCCTACTAATAAAGCTATAATGTGCCTTCTGGTTAGAAATGAAATTAATAGCACAGATTTTAGCATAACTGTCACATACACATAATACTTATTTTAATAACAAAGCTTTTGTTACATTTTGAAATATTTTATGAAAATTAAACAATTACATCTATATCATATTCCAATAACGAATCTATGTAATTGACGAATTATGATTTTAATAAAATATTTTTAGGTATTGGAATTTATTACGTACATAAAATAATATTGTTCATTTTAATAACGCTGTGTATATTTATGTAAATTCATTCTTCTTAAATTGATTTTAATTTTTTTTTATATCTAATTCATTTTTACAATATTTTGCTTACTATTAAGTACGATTTAATATTCATTTACCTACTTCTACTAATAAATTTTCTTCTACCTTTTTTATGTATTTTATTTAACTTTTTCTATTCAATTTTAGCTATTATTATTACGGCTGACATGAATGACGATAGCACCTTGCAGCTACTGAGTAAACTGGAGTCTTTACAGCATACAAAGGTGCTACTCATCGATGTCGTTGCCACTTCATTTAATGCCGAAAATCGTTTCTATAAGAATTTGGCGCATATTAAAGCCAATTCAGCTCTGATGTCAAATCTGTTACTGCTCACAATTTTAAGCGATAAATATCGTCACTTCCTCAATGTGGCATTTGAAGATAATGGCATTGAAATGGTGCAGAACTTCCGGCAGCTACGACTCTGGAAGGCGCTAAGTTCCGCCGCCAACGGAAGTAGTGAGAGTAATGAAACGTATCAAGAATACCACACAAATGCCAATTGGCCCATGCATTTGGATAGCTCAATGACTAGGATTTTGCAACAGTCCCACCACGGTTCTAATAGTGCAACATTGACAATGGCACGTTTATCTCAGTTACATGAGTGTCCTCTTGCGAATATGCATCCAACAAATTTTGTAAATATTTGTCAAAATTACGAGAGCATTGCACAAAAATGTGCTGCATATGCGCTTACCAATAATCTTAGCGCAAATAGCTTCGCTACAACGGAAACGGAACAGGAAATTGCCAGCGAATTACGTAACATTTTGGAGGATATTTGTCACTTGCACAAACCAACTCAGGCGTATGACAAACATCAGAAGCAACAAATCGCAATTTTACGCAACTTTATAGACTTTTTCAATTTTTACGATTTTATAATTGCCAATGTGTTACGTGCCACAAATACAAGTCAGCGCGGCAGCAGCTCCGCACCACCGAATGTCAGTTTGCATTTGCCAAAATATGATTTTATTGTATTGGATGTGGTACGTGGTGGAAATGATAATGGCGGTATTGTAGAAATTGATGCGGTTACTGAAATATTGGATGCTACAATGCATAGTCATGTGGAAAACTCGAAGCGGCAGCACAACATACCCAACAACACTAACAACGGTAGGAACGGTAAGGACGGTAACAATGGCAACAATGGCAACAAGTACCATAATGACACCATCAAGTGGCGACCTCTGCTTATATTGGAACAGCATGAAATCAACTTAAACACTTACATCACTCACTCCATATTGCCCGGCTACGACGACTGGCTACAATTAAGCACCGCACAATTGTGGCAGTGCGGTGCGATCTGTTGGACTGTTGTTGCCATTTGCGTGGGTATTCTGCTCATAATTGTGGCAGCGAGCGTAGCTGCCGGCATCGCAATGAGGTAAGTTGAAATGCCACAAAGCGTACCATAAAGTTTAAAGCAATTAAATCCTTACCCCCACAAAACTTTGAATTTTGCGTAATTAAAATTTTCGCCATTAGTTGCCAGTATCCTTATGAATCCGTTTAATTGATTCAGCTTGATAGGTTTATGCCTGAAGTTCTCGCCCACAATTTGTTCAAGTTCTATTTAATAATCTCGGTAAAAATAACATGAATCTTAATTTATGCCACTGCCAAATCAAATATATTCCAGCACTCGGAGCTCTATTTAAATTTCAGCCATGTCTCGAATATATGTGGAAGAACCTCTTCAAATTTTTAATCGATATCAAGTCACACACCCACGCAAATAATAAATATATTCAGTCAGTTACAGTAAGTACAGACGAAATTGATTTGACTGCTTCTGGGTTTATTAATTAAGATTGTGTGCAATCTTTACCGAGTAACCGCAGAAGCGTAACTTAAGCAAATAATTTGCTTGCAGAATATTCAAGTATACTTTTAGGCAATTAGACATATTCACTAAGCATTCAAGCATTACCAGTTGTTTTACATAATATTTGCCATGAGGATTTACTCTAATTAAAAATAAATACAATTTGAAGAGAAATAACTTATATCAATAGAATGGAAATTAAAGAAGAGTTGAATGTTTAATTCAGATATCGCTTTTACATTTAATAATTGGTTTAAGATGACCGACATTTCATTTATGTATTTCTAGGCGTATAAAAGAGTTATAATTGTAAAGGAAATATTTCATACATTATTACTAATTGAAGCAATTAATTAAATCTTTTATTTGTAGAGTACATATTAGCAAAAATAAAAACCAACAATTAAATTCAATGTTTAAATTGAATATATTAATTATTATTTTGTAAACATTTTCTAATGAAAATTGCTTGCATGATTATTTTCTAAGGATTCAGAAAAATTATTAAACAACTTTGATTCGTTTAGTAAAAAAATTGGATGTCTTGCTTCAGTTTCTAGATTCCAGATTCTAAGCATTTATATCGTATTCCAGTAATTATATACAAACTTATAAAATAAATAAATATTTCCAAAGATCGCTTGATGAGGAATATTTTATAATTCTCAAAATAGCTTTAAAATCAGCAAAAAAATTAACATTAAATTTTGTTTTTGTAATTCACTATTAACAATTGTTAAAAACATAAAACTTGATTATATCAATAATTAGTAAAGTTATTTATACTACGTTTACTTAGTTCGCGGAATGTAAATGAGAATATGAATTATTGTAAAAAAAACTTTTTACTCAGTCCCCAGTCCAATCCTAGAAGAATTGCAAAAATCCCCCTACGACAACTATTAACGAAAATTGTTTATCACTATAGATGTTTTAACTCTGCACAGCCATTATTAGTCATTACTAGTCCTTGTATTTGGGGCTGCCTTCTGGTGACAAACAACAGAAAATGCGAGCTACACAAAATTAATTGACATAACAAAAAAAATAGCTGCCTTACAAATCACTGGAGCTCTACACTCTACCCACACCAAAGCCCTCTTTGCTCTGCTGCCATCTCAGATTCTTGTAAAACAGTAATCTAAAATAGTGGCAATGAGATTAAACGCTCTTTCTTACTACCCAAGATTTGATTGAGGGCACGCGAGGATACTGAACTAGAATCTTCCAGTACCCGTCTCAATTGACTAGATGTGTTCCTACGCAGACTCTAACCAGGGGTTCGAATGTCTAATACCTAGTAGGGAAGTCTGGACGCTTTTCAAAGCAGTTTCTCTTAACATGGTAGATGTTTACAGAGACAGCTCCAAAATAGACAAAGAAGTTGCCTATCTCATTTTCTATGAAAGAATGGGTGATTGTTTTTCGCTTCGAATCCCAAATCACTGCAGCGTTCTTCAGGCAGGAGTAAAGGCGATTGCCATTATGCTGTAAGATGTGTTCTTGGCTATGAAATCCCCGGAAAAACTATTTCAATCTTTTCGGATAGCCAAGGTACCATTAAATCACTAATAGGCACTTCAACCACACCAATCATACTTCAAAACTGCCGTGCTTTCCTTAATGAGCTACCTAGGCGCGTTAAGGTTCAACTCATTTGGGTTTCTGGTCATTAGGATATCTCAGGATACACTGGGCTGACGAACTGTCAGCTTAAATCTGTACTGCTGTCAGATCTGTAGGTTGATTTGGTCTAATTTGTACAAAAAGTGTACCAGCCAGCTACTTCAACTAAAGCGGTACCTGCTTAGCACTATAGCAACTGTACTGACGGGCCACAGCATAATAAGGAAGCATACTATGAGACTAGGTCCTACCTATACTGACCTTTGTGGTGGTTATGACTCTTAGGACGAAGAGAAAACTATGTTTTATTTCATATCTCAATGCCCATCTTTAACTAGGAGAAGATCAAAAACTTTAGGGTCCTCTTTTCTAACCGAACTGTCAGGTTGGTTTACTTTTATCTAAAGGGGATGTCGTTGCCTTTTTCGGTATTGGTCGTATAGTCTATGTATGAACCAACGCTATTCCTGTGGTGCTACAATGGGCCATTATTTGTGCTCAAGTGAGCTTTCTGGGATACAAGGCCGCTACTCCAACACGACCTAATCTATAGAGGTTTTTGATGTAAAACCAAATGTAAAACGCAGAATAAATTAATTTTGATATGAAGATAATATTATTGATTATGCTTTTAACGATTTTATCTTCATTGATTCTGGTTGTGGTTTTTTAAACGGTGTGAGCCGGCATATTATCCTCATAGATAATGATTTTTGTTTCTATAAACCATTGTAAGAGCACAGTCAACTTATATCTTAACACAATAAATATTTGAAAAATTAATTATTTGTGATTTGCCTTTGAAATCATATACATTTATTTATTATATATGTAACGTTTATGGAATCCAATCATCATCCAATAATATTTTGATATTGGTCGGTATATTTCATATATATTCAGAAACAATAAATAAATATACAATATTGTTTCTTTATGCATACATGATATGCGTATGTCATTTATGCATATATGATATTAACTATCGGAAAATTATAATCAAGATTATGGAACTTCGAGTATCTTTTATACTAATACAATAAAGAACATATGGTTTAATTCTTCTTCTTGATTCTTCTTCTTGAGTTAGTGCTATTACGCACTTTTACTCTATAATGGCTGGGAGGCTTATCTCTACCCCACACTAGACTTTAACTAGGCTAAAAAATCATATCATTTATTTGTCTTTTAGTTGATGACGGACCTTAAATCAGCATATCTTCCTGAGAGTCCAAAAGTGAATTTGAGGATTGTTAGGGCGGGGTTTAATATTATACTAAATTATTATAACCTCAAAATTCCTAAAAATAATTTATTATAAACTTTAAATGCATAAATGCTAGCATTATTATTTATCCATATTAATGATCGGTATGTTAATATCAAGATTATTGAACTTCGAATAGCTTTCATAGTTATACATTATAATAGAGAATATATAGTTTAATTTTATATTAAATTGTTACTACGTCAAAACTGTTTAAAAATAATTTATTTCAAACTATAAAATTTTAAAAACGTTGCTTTATTTAAAATTTATTTCAAAATATTTAGAATCCATTATGTGCACTTTAAAAGTGTCAGTCATCGTAACATTTCCGGACAGGTATCAGGTTCAGTCTATAATTTATGCCATGTCAATTACAGTTTATTTATTAATTAAGCGTTAAATTTGCTTTTGTACTGAAAACAAAAGCCTGGAAACAGGATGAAACCCAACTGCAGACGCACACGTACGCACGATTCCCTCGTACCAAAGTTAAAACAAAAACATTTCGGCTCGCATTATCTGAATGATTGGAACTTCATCCTAACACGGAAAATACTTAACAAATTAAATTAATTTAAACTTTGGCATTTGTTAATGCTGTTTATGTAGTTTGTCTACTCTGAATGCCGTTAATAAGAAATTCAATTAATGGAAGTTTAACTTCTAAGTAAAAAAGTTAAAAATGTAATGATTTCTTCTTTATCTTTAGATGGGCGTCTAACTTTTGCTAATTTTACACTGACTTAAACTTAACTTAAACTTACTAAACATGTTTGATAAATTACGCCAATAAATAAACAATTCCAATATTTACTTTCTTGCACAAAGATGATTTCACACAATTCCTTGTTCAATTCATCCTCATCATTATCCTTAAAAGCTTCCTTATCTGCTTGTTAGTTGGCTTTACTTAGATGAATTGAAGTACAAAACAAAAAATATATGAAATAATAATGAGAAAAACTACGGCATCATGAAACCATTAAAAAAAATCAATTTTTCAATGGAAACAGTATAAGGCTTGTCCTGTACTAACTCTGACACTCTTTGTGTGCTCAAAAGTTATCCTGAATATTGATTAACTATTTATTCAATATAAAATTATTAATGTATTATTTAGGCTCAATAAATCTAGTATTATCTTCAATTTTTTGGGCATAGTAATCGAAGACACAAATTAGGTTTAAGTTTATATATTTGTGAATAAGATGTAAAACAATTTGTTTATAGCAATAGCTTTTTTTTTGGCTTAAGATTTTATAGGGTACTCACTTCAAAAATTCCGAGTAACGAAGGAAATCGTATAAGAAAGAAAATGGAACACTTATTTGCAATTTTGCAAAATACAGGGTTTAAAAGGTGCATAACAGGATGAATAATCTTAAACAGAATTATTAGTTAAGATAGATTTCTACGAAAAATTAAAAGGTTAACTAAAAAGAAATTTTCAAGGTTTAAGCTTTTCCACATAAGCATTCGAAAATTTTTGCAAAAACTATCTTTAAAGCATGATATCTTCCAAACCTTGAGTCTCTTCTTCTTCTTCTTTGCGAGTTAGCGTCTATAACACATTTACTCAGTACTGTCTATGAGCACTAGGGCGATTCATTGTACTAAGAGCTCCATTATTTTAATATAGTTTGACTTTAATATAGTTTGAAACCTAACGTATCTTTCTGATGGAATATATATTTCTTTTGTTTTAAAAGAGTGTAGTTCAAAATTATTTTAATCGTCCACAGAATCGAACAATTTTAAAGCGCTCTGCCAACTCTCGACTCAAACTCTTATGTATATCTTTATATCTGATATTGCATAGAACTCTTTGCATGCATCCCAATGCAATATTTTATTGATTTTGAAGATCATATAGTGACTGTCTTAATAAGAGCTTCATTGTATTATGACAATAAGTTATTTCGGTGGTTTTAATATTGTTCAAAGCCTACTATATTTTATCAATGAAATATTTCATTTCATGTATTTTAAGAGATTGCCGTTCTAAATTAGTGTCAGTCCTTGATGTAATTTGGCAAACTCTCGACTCAAAGCCTTGTGTACGTTTTCATTTCTAATACTTCATGGAACTCTTAGCATGCGTCTCAATACAATATCATTTTTAATTTTGAAGTTTTATGGTGAATGAAGCAGCATTGCCGTAAGTGTGAATAAACTAAAAACTAGTTCACGATTTAAATTGTCAACAATGCACATTATAAACATTTTCAAAACGTTTTGTTCGACAGACACTAAAAATACACTTAATATTCTCTACCTTCAAGAAATGATCATTAAAAAGTTCACTACCTTCGTAAAAAGAACACAACGAGAACATTAAATACTTTACATGAGATGTCGAAAATATGTAGTACACTATTTTAGTGTTTCGGACATGTCACTTTCATTTTTAGTGTAGTGTTTGTGATTATGTTCATAAATACATATAATGAGTTTAGTTCACATAAGACTATTTTCCATTTTTATTGATTATATAAGGCTACAAATGTAGATTGTATTCTTTCAATATGACTTAAATTCTGAAAGGTAGGTCTCCTGTTTAAATAATAGTGGGATCCTTAATTTTCTGTTCAATATGTAAGCCCTTTATATGAATTTGAAAACTTTAGTTATTTAATGTAAATGTTTTCAAAAAGATGATATTTTTTCTTAGAAAACTGTATATAATCTGTATAATATTTGATTATTTTCTTAATTTTTTTCTCATACATCATATAGTACATCCTCCTCTATTATTTTGAAAATTATTCCTAAAAAATACTTATTCTTACAATTATTACTTCAATAGAGTTACAATATTTTGCTTGAAACTTTTAACATCACAAACGGCAAACTATTGCTTTATCCAAATTTGAATGGAAAAAACTGATAAACTATTTATATCATTAATTATTTCAGAAATTATTTTCTACGGAAACGTTTATCAAAGGGACCTAATAAAATTGTGCTATCGCCCAGTGACTTTGTATTTCCTGTGGACTCACGCAGGGTAAACTTTTCAATTATTTTTTTTTCACAGTATCAACTGAACTGAAATTTTTTTCCACAGGTTGATGAAGGTATTGAAGCTATGCTTTGTTGTTGGCTACAACAACTACAAGAATTTGGAGGGCCTGAAGTTGATAAACCAGACTTACTGAAAGGTTCAATAGGTTCTTTAAAAAATTTGGGTTTAATAATACCAGGCGCTGGAGGCACAACTACCACTGCTACAGCTACAGTAAATGGTAAGAGTGCTACAGGTGCAGGAAGCTTAGCTAGACATAATCCCGCATTGTTGGATATGCGCGCACGTTATAATGGTGATTTGGTGCAATTAAAGGAAATACCATTGAGTGGCTCCACAGAGCTGAAATCGAAAGCCATGGACTTACTTGTAATGGCACATGGACTACGACACGAAAACATAAATCCTCTAATTGGTGAATAATATGAAAACATTTTTTATTTGTATTTTATTTTTTATATTAATTTATTTTCATTTATTTTCCGCTTGTGCGCACAGGTTGGCTTTCAGATCCGAGTCGCACGGCAATGGTGTTTGATTACTGCTCGCGCGGTTCACTGCAAGATGTGCTCATCATGGATGAAATTAAATTAGATTGGTCTTTTCGTTTGAGTCTACTGACTGACCTTGTACGCGGTATGCGTTATTTACACACCTCACCGCAGCGTGTGCATGGTGCGCTCACATCACGTAATTGTGTCGTAGATGCACGTTGGGTGCTTAAAATAACCGACTATGGATTGTCGACTTTTTATGAGGCTCAGGGCTTAACACCTCAACCGCGTACAGCAAAGGAACTGTTATGGACAGCGCCTGAATTGCTGCGCCAAATGAAATCACATCATCACCATCATAGCCGCGTATCCGGCACACAAATGGGTGACGTTTACTCGTTCGGCATCATTATGCAAGAGGTTGTTGTACGCGGTGAACCGTATTGCATGCTATCATTATCCGCCGAAGAGATAATAACAAAAATTAAAAAACCGCCACCGCTTATACGACCATCCGTCTCAAAGGGCGCTGCACCGCCAGAGGCTATTAACATTATGCGTCAATGTTGGGCTGAACAACCAGAGATGCGTCCGGACTTTAATTCGTGAGTAAAAATAAATTTTTTAGTGGTATTTTTTTAAATTGAATTTTATTGATTTTTCATTTTATGCCTTTGAAATGCTTAATGATGTCGTTGATTTTAATGTTAATAATGATAATCATAATAATGACGTTGTTTACGACACTGCAGAGTTTATGAGCGCTTTAAAATGTTAAATCATGGACGAAAAGTGAATTTTGTTGATACAATGTTTCAAATGCTTGAGAAATATTCAAACAATTTGGAAGAACTGATAAGAGAGCGCACAGAGCAATTGGATATCGAAAGGAAAAAGACTGAACAGCTGTTGAACAGAATGTTACCGAGGTGAGCGGACATGAAAAACTATTTTTTGTATTCGATTATAAATGTTATGAAGATTTGAACGTAAATTGCCCTCATAGTTCATATCTACAGAGTTTAGTCATAATTTGACTTGATTAAAATATATGTATTTTATATCTATATCTATAATGTTCAATATAAGATTAATTTTTGACTCTGTACTATTTAATCCTTACGTTTCATGCCTAAAATAATGAAATCTAAAATGTAATTTACGGCTTGTGATAAAAACATAGCGTAATGTATTATATATGTATATATATATATTTATTAAAAAATTATATATTAAATCAATTTAAGAATTATCAAAATTGCTAAAGTGGCACTGTCAAGCCTTTGGTTTAGATTTATTTCATACTAATCCTTCAAATAGTCAATTTTTTACCATTTGAAATTGTTGAATGAAGTAACATGATTAGATTTTATATATTTCTATTTTTTTCTTTGTATTTCAGTTCCGTAGCAGAAAAGCTGAAAATGGGACTAGCTGTAGATCCGGAAGAATTTTCTGATGTAACAATTTATTTCAGTGATATCGTTGGTTTTACAACGATTGCCGCACACTGCAGTCCCGTACAGGTTGTGGATTTATTAAATGATCTTTATACGATATTCGATGCAACAATCAATGCTTATAATGTTTATAAGGTAAATATTCTTATCTATTTAACTATATATATTTAAATTAATCTCACATAAAATCAAAAGGTCGAAACTATTGGGGATGCATATATGGTTGTAAGTGGCTTACCAGTTAAAATACCCGATCACGCCGAGCAAATAGCAACGATGGCTTTGGATTTACTACACCAAAGCGGTCGCTTTAATGTAAAACACTTACCTGGTGTACCACTGCAACTACGCATCGGCCTACATACGGGCCCTTGCTGTGCAGGCGTTGTAGGTCTTACAATGCCTAGGTATTGCTTGTTCGGAGACACTGTTAATACTGCATCAAGAATGGAGTCTACAGGTAAAGCCTTAATACAAATATTTCAATAATTACCTTGCATTCTATGTGTATTTGTTTTCCATCCCATAGGCTCCTCTTGGCGCATTCATATGTCTCAGGAAACGCGTGATCGTCTCGAGGCACGTGGTGGTTATGTTATAGAACAACGTGGACTTATCGAAATTAAAGGCAAAGGTATGATGAACACATTTTGGCTTCTAGGCAAGAAAGGTTTCGATAAACCGTTACCCGCACCACCTCCAATAGGGTAAGTTTATTTTTATAATATTTATTCCAAATAACTATTTTAACATATTGCACACACTTTATGCCTGTACTAACAAAAGCGAGTCACATGGGTAGGTTTCGAGCTTTTACATTTTTTTTTTGGTTTTCCAATACTTTAGCTTTGTTATTTATTTATACAAATTTTTTAACAGTTTGGATGAATCACTAATACGCAATTCGATTAGACTTAAAGCACAAGCGAATAAATCACGAAACAGTACAAATCCTTCTTCTAGCCAGTCATCATCACTAGCTGGAGAATCTGTGGAGGTTAAAGTGGAAATAACTCCACCAGCCAATGTTGACATCTGCTCATCGAATTTACCAAATTCATACTCTCTTGATTCCACATCTACTAACACAATAAGTCCGAATATGACGCTATGTCCGGAATTTCCCATGAAAACTCCAAGTGCTAGTCCACAATCTCGTAAATTATCTGAACTAACACCTGATAGTTTATTGAATCCAAATAGCTTTAATCGTTTACCTACCTCTGCTGGTGGTTCTTCATCACGACTTTACAAAAAAATTGAAGAAATGATGGATTTGAGTTCACCATATAATCACTACAAATGTCTTAGTCCCAGCGAAAGTAATCTTACACAATTCTATGATGGAAAATATCTTTATAGTGCGGGTGGTAGCAGTTCAGGTGGTGCCAGTACACATAGCAGTACTGCAAAATTTGACAGTAAGCCCGGTTCGAGCCGTTTACTGCGACGTCAATTCAGCTTAGATCGTGATGATACCCAAACAAAGTCAGAACAATATTCTCAAACTCATCAAAACTCATTGCAGGCAACACATATGATTTCTATAACAAATAAATCAGGTATGTTAGACATACCAATACTACATGATACTGCGCGAAGTCCAAAGAATACACAAACCCGTACACATAAACAAAACTCAACATCAATCGCACAAGATTTAGAGAAAATCGAAGAAATACCATTATCACCTGCTTCATCACAGCATCACAGCAGTTTGGATAGTAATCTCAATCGTAGCCCACCTTCAACAGTGGAAGCACAATCGCCACCACCTACTACTCATAGTATGCTCATAACTTCACCACCATTATTATCTGCGCCTACCTCGCCTGCGCCTTCGCGTTCACTGAATGGTTTAGGATTTACTGGTAGTACAACTACTGATGCTTCCACAACTACTACCACCGGTTCTGCTACTTCCAATAACACGACTTCCATTGATGAAAATAATATGAAAAACACAGAGCTCACTTTGAATGCAGAGGTTCTGCTGAGTAGATAGGGCACA
>NC_051847.1:137960214-137963802 GCF_002237135.1 Teleopsis dalmanni | reverse complement strand
GATTAGGAGAAAAACAAAAAAGTAATAATAAGAAAAGTTTTTTTTTCTTAATGTGTTTGTATTAAATATTTCTAGACGGAATTTTATATAAATTTTTAATTTTTAAACCCATATTTAAACAATTTAACTATTGTAAACTCTCTATACACATTATTAAATTAAACATTTTAAAGTATAAATAATAAACATAGCGCTAAGAAAAATTATCATAGAGATACCAACTGACATGACGTTTCATCAAGTAACTTTCTATACATATACAATATATAAAATATTAGGTAATATAAAAAGTATTTATGGCTTTTTTTACTAGATGGTGTTGGTACACTTTATCTGATTATATCTAACGAACATGTGTGTGAAAGGTTATATTAGAGATCAGAATTTTTTTTATGTTTATGTAAAAAGGTGAACTAAAAATGAGTGAAATATCGTTGATTCTACATTAACAACCAAATTTAAAACCACTATTGACGGCAAATGAGCTGCTCCAATTTAGTGCGTTACTGCTCATAACTGGAAATAATCTAGAAAAGGTGGGTAGAATTGGCCAATAGAAAAGATGATGGGTTCCATCATTACAATGCGAGCCAACATACTAATTATTTTAGTCTCTACAAAACTCTCTTGATGGTAAAAGGTCGCGAAAAATGACAAAAGGGCATAAATAATAACGGCCAATATAAACATTGTAAAAAGCAATTTTGAATGAAGCAAATTTTTACTCGGAAATATACAAAAAAATTCATTATGAGTATCAGTAGTAATATAAGTATTAGTATCACGACTACTTATAGTATCAGTATTTCTATTAGCATGAGTGTCACTATCAGTATCACTATTATGTCATTCAGAATCATTCTCAATATTAATATCAGTATCAATATTAGTATCACATTCAGTATTAATATCATTATCAATCCCAGTGTCATTATCAGTATCACTATTATGTCATTCAGAATCATTCTCAGTATTAATATCAGTATCAATATTAGTATCACATTCAGTATTAATATCATTATCAATCCCAGTGTCAATATCAGTATCACTATCAGTATCTCAGTATCACTATCAGTATTATAATTAGCATTGGTATCAGTATCGGTATCAGCATCAAAATCAGTATCACTATCAGTATCACTATCAGTTGCACTATGCTTATCATTATTAGTATCACTATCAGTATCAGTATTTATGTCTGGACGCATATCTATCTCCGTAACTGCACGTATAACTGTCTCCTTATCAGTATTAGTAGCAGTGACAATATTTAACCTTTTTACAATAAGGACAACGTGGAAAACTTTATTCATTTATGTGCCATTACAAGCAGACTTGTGTTGTGGTGATATTAATTTATCTAAGGATATGGTAGAGTGCAAAGTCTTCTGACATCTTAAGTACTGTTTTTGGTGAACATCGTGCGGTTTTAAAACATTTTCCGCTTATAGGCTTTAACATAACCTTTGGGTTAATACAAAATAAATCATTTATTTTTTTTTTTGGAATACTCATATATATTAAAGTGTTAAATGTTAAATGATCAGTTTATTATATTTAAAATGTAAATTCATTCAACTACTGCGTAATTAATATTATTACATCCTTCTCTTTATTATTGTTATTATTATTATTACTGCTGTTATTTATTTTACCATGAAAGTCCAATGACTTTCAGTTTTTTCATTTTTAATGCAATAAATTATGGATTTCCTATAAATCTCATTTCCTTTTAAATACACATTTAATACCTTTTTGGAAAACTTACTCTCCGTGCCAGAAGTTGTGAATAAGCAATATTTTGTGGTTTCCTTTTCTTTAATTAAAATATTTGCACAAACTGGAATAAATTACACATTACGGTTATGACGAAAAACCGAACTGTGAAGCACATTATGTATACACAAACATTAAAAAGATATAAACACTTTGTTTTCATTTGGTTGACAATGAGATGGAAACTGGCTTATTTCCAATATAAACAATAATACAAGCAAGTCAGCAGATATTGAGTAATGCAGTGGCGGATTTCGTTGGGTTAAAATAATTGATTAGAGTATACTTTCATATATTTAAATAAGATAATATTTGAATTTTGTGTTATTTAAATATATTAAAAAACGTATATTTCCATTTGTTTTCCATGTGCTCAAAGTTATTTGAAAATAAACAAGTTGCGATAAAAATTGCAACTGCTCTGCTGCATTTTAAATGGGACAGTATGCAATTTTCCTTTTATAAATAATATATTTTTTGTTGCATTGCACGAGTTATGGAAACCGTTTTACTCCAGTAATTTATGGTCTGTTCATTTACAGCGGAAAGTGCATTCTTGATTTACGCCAAAGTTGACTCACTTTTTGTCATTGCAGCGAATGTACGAGTAGTCACAATTTTTTATATGTGAACATTATAAACCATTAAAAATAAATTTAGTTTTACATATAATAAAATACTGTTTTTTTTCTGAATTTATCATATTTTATTATTTGAGAATATATATATTAAAATGAAATGAAATTGTTTCAGAATAAATATTAAAGTTTTCTGTGTTCGGTCGATGTTTACTGAATGTTTACACAATGAGCAGAGCTGCTATTAACTGTTACGAACTAATTTTTTATCTTTTAAGATTTTATTATATTCAAGAAAAAAATTAAAAATTGCATTAAAAATTTTTCTATAAAAAATTTTACAACTTTTTTTCGCGTACATTTTCATTGTTCACTCGTATTTTCGCGTGATGTTGTCGATTTGTCATCGCAACATTTGCAGCAAAGTGTCGGTTGCTGTTGTTATTTTGTAAATCTCATGGTGCCATATTTGGTGTCGTGTTGCAGGCTTATGCCGTGAAGCCAATGATAATGAGTATAATTTTTTGTCATGTTAATTGTTCTGTCAATCACTTTGCATATTTTGTATTTATTTTCCTCAAATATTGGCAGTTTCAGGAAAACATAACATCATTTGAATCTGATGACATTACAATATTTCTGTATACACAGCAAAAGGTTGAAATTGGATTTAAACGCTATATAAAATTTTTTAAATATTTATGACAAATTGTTATTTATGATAATAATTAAACCAGAAATATTTGACTCGTAACTTTAACATGAAATATGTTTATATCATTTTTGTTAAGTTCTCAAATGAGATGAATAAAATAAGACACGTTCAATGTTTTAATAAATGACATTTATAATGTACCCATTTAATCATTTTTTTTCGAAGTCGTGATGATAGAGTTCAAAAAACCACAAAACTTGATAAAATTTTTGTTTGAATAACGCAAAGAAAGTTTGCGTTGACTTTGTGTGTTAACTCATGAGTTCATGGCTCAAAGTTCACAGGGTTCAATTGCTAACATTTGCAGCAATTCAGAAATTATATACGGACTAATATATCACCAGATTTTTCCAAAAAAAATTCAGTAGGCACCACCCGGTACTATTTGAAGTATAACTGATAGTGAGTAAACTTAACGTGCAGCGCCCGATCAGAAGTGTAAATCTGTTACAACGGGGGTAAGGCCTGCAGCTTTGGCTGTTCTGGTGAATGGAGATTGGCTTTTTAAAGAGAATGTCA
>NC_051847.1:137954081-137960114 GCF_002237135.1 Teleopsis dalmanni | reverse complement strand
AAATAAAAAATATAAAGAGGTTTTTTCGAACAGTAGTGAACTACAACAACAAAAATTCATTTTTTATATCATTTTAATTAATTGAATTGTTGGCTAACCTTACAGCTGCTTCGAGTAATGGCAAATATCCATCATCAGTGGTCTTGGAAATAATTCTTTTTGCAACAGCAAGTACCATAGATTGAACTCATGCCTAGACCTAAAGCCGTACTTGATTTTAATGATCGCCATTTTTTCTGGAGTTTTGTTTATTTGCTGTGGAAGTTCATTAATAAATTCACTTGCTGTGTTTTATTAGAACGAAGTGATATAATTAATTATATTTTTATTTTTAATTGTTATATTTCAAGGCTATTCTGTTTGTGGAGGCATTATTTGTTGTATAATTTCTATATTCTTTCTTATGTATAAAACCTAATCCATGAACGTAATACTGAAAAAGTCATGCTAATGTTACTCTGCGAGTCGCACGGGCGAGACCAATAATTTGTGAATATAAGTTGTATTTTAAGTTCAAATGCTTTAATAAATTTTATTATAAATAGAATTATTTTATTTTACTTATGTTAGATCACATAGTATTTTGTTTTTTGTAGTAGTAAAAAGTAATAAGGGTTTTTGTTGAACTGAAAACTTGAACCCATCAAATCTTAAGTGTGGCATGCTTCACACTAATTGAAAAGTTTTATGAATTAAATTTAAAAGTCAACTAAAAGTCTTAAAAATGTTCTATAAAAACAAACATTTCACACGATTGAACTTCTATTTTTTACTTTGAGAAATTTTGTAACAGAGTTCCAAAGTTTATTTCGTTTTTATTATTTTATGGCAAGGATAACACAACAAAAAAATGTACCCGTGTTGGGAGTGAAGGTATTGATTTTCTAGAATAAAATATGTTCGAAAATAGTTATTTTGTAGAAAAGCTTTTAAAAAAGGTTGCTTCATTTATAGAACTATATTTATAATATAAGAAATGAAGACGAATTCAGTTCAACATAAATAATCAATAAAAAATTTATTAACTAGGCAGGTTTTGGGAAGTATATTAAGGATCAAAATAAATGTTCATAGCAAATTATTTTATAAAATATGTAATTTTATTATTAATTGTTACCATATGCTGTGCAATAAAAAATAAAAAGTATTTTTATTATTATTATTATACAATTATATTTTTTAGCTTAAAATGCAATTAAGGCAATGAAAAAACATATATTTTTTGTGACTATTTGTCTGCTTAAAGATACTTATTGAAGTGGATTAATAGAAGTTGTAAACATTTAAAGAGCGAGGATTACAGTTCTTTTAATTTCAATTTTATTGGGAAAATGTCTTTTAATTGCTGATGGTAAATAAACGATTTATTTAATGATTCAGTCTCTCTATTAAATTACTTGACAACTTTGTTGTCTTTAATTCTGCTACTTTATTTCTTCTTTATGTGTGAAAAGACTCCATTAAATAAATTAAATTGATGGATTTATAAGCTGCTGTTGGGCTGTTACTGTCAATAATTTTCACAAAATTACACAGAAAAGCACTGAAAGACAAAAATATTCAATAAATAAAAATAAATCGTATATTTTACGTTAAAGTACTTCAACATTAAACCACACAGTACATAAAATCAATCGTCGCCACATATATTCGCATCTTTCTGTTGCCTGCCAGGACATAAGAGGGTGTTAAGTAGTGCTAAATTTTTAATATGGCAAGTGACAATTTTTTTTTTTTGAGGTGTGAAAGTATAATTAACAAATGTGGAATTTGTGAAATCAATAAAAAATTAAATTAAAATTATAAACTGCAATTGCCGCACATACATCTGTCACATACATTTATAATCACTGTTTTTTAATTGAATTTTTGTTTTGCAGGCGTATGGCTTATATTTTAATTACCACCATTTAATTTTATTTCATGCCTGCATTTTAAATGTTCGTAGTGAATTTATGTTGTCGTAGTTTATTTTAACATGATTTTAATTAAAAAATAAATTACGCCAATAAAAGTTTGGTGCTTAAATATCATGAAGTGTCTTTATTTGTTGTTTTATGTTGGCATTTATCAACTTCAGTTATTTTGTAGTGTAATGGGTTGCTGATACTGTCATTCAGCTGTCAATCAATTGAATTGAAATATAATATAAGTAAAATGCAAAGAGATCACATATCGTATAGCTGTGGGAACTGACAGTGCGGAAATCTCAACTGCGTTGAATCCATTTAATTTTTTATTTTCCTTAATTTTTTTGTACTTTTTTTGTAGCTGTTTACTTCCTACTACTACACACTTTGCTCTACTGCTTTGATAGTCTTTTTGTGCTCCATATAGTATTCCGGGTACGCCATTTTTCATAACAATATCAACAACATCCGCTCGTCGCCAACTTTATTGATGTGACTTTGTTGTATGTACACAGTCATGTATGCGCATAAATCAACGGAAACGCTGGTTTCATAAAACGGAAACAAAAGCAATATGAAAATGAAATAAAAACAATTCTCAACAACAACAATAATATTAAAACAAATGAAACTATATAAGTTAGAAAATACATGTTTTGCCGTCCGTCCATCTGTCTTTATGGTTGTCTAACTGTTGGTATCTATCTCAGCATCTGTCTGTCAAACTTTTTGTCCCTATGCGAAAGTATGTATGCTACATAACACATGTGTACATAACTTGTTGGTTGGACTGTGAAAGCATTTTCATGCGTTTCAGAAATCGAAGTTCAACGTTAGTATTAACTTTTCCCTAAAAATGGACATTGACTTTTGTAGTCGTATTACATTATGAAATACAGTGAACTCCATTTAAAGTACTTAATATTCGAGGAAGTAAAAGAAATTTTATTAAGATACGCAAAGTTTTTCAAATTAATATATAATAGAATTTATTACATAAACTTTTAATTCCTGCATTCAATTACGAAATAAAAATAACTCCACTTTTACAGTATTTTATCAAAGTACAAGTTTGATCTATAAACTAAAGTTAAAGAAAAGAATAGTTCTGGCAATTTAACCACTAAATACTAAAATTTTAATTCGAAGATTAATTCATTTATTAAAAATTTTTGTATAATTTTATTTTATGTATATAGTATATATATTTTTAATATTGTATAAATAAAAAAACATATTTTTAATATTCATATTTAGAATCACCAATACGCCTGCCACTGTACTCTGCTTTCGCAAGACATAGAATTTTAAACTTAGGGTCGCACTTTTTCCTTTCGCTAAGAGAACTAAATTTTATTTGCCTAGCTCGTGTCAATAGCTTTATGGCCAGTACTAAATGGTCATAGTGACAGGTGTCAAATTCTGAAGGATATTACAATGGACCTTATGGTCTAAGTTCGTCTTTGAACGACCCCAGGAACCTAACCAGAACTAATATACATATTTTTAAAATTTAGAGGGGTTTAATAAAGCTTCTTTGTCACTATACAAAGAAAGCTAGCTTTACAGCAACACTAATACTTTATTTTTAAAATATATATTTTATATACATATATTTTTATTACATATATTTTTACTTTTACTTTTTATATTTTATATATATGTAAAATTGAATATATAATATAATGTCCCAAAGTTCATAATTTTTAAAACTTGATTAAATAATTGTATTATATAAATTTTTGTTTATATCATAAAGAGACTTTCGTTTGTTAACTACAATATATTTATAGAATGAAACAAATAAAAATAAGTGAGACTTGATCAGGGCTTGATATTTTAATCTATTGGTAAAGAAATTTGTCAACGTTTTTGTTAACATGAGAAAAACAATATTTACTGTAACAGTGATATGAATCATTTAAATTCATCATGTATATTTTATATATCACACATATGCGGAAAAGATCTGCTTTTTTATTTCAACTTCCTTGTCTGCACCATATTTCACACTCATATTAAATTTTTTTATATTAATTTGTTTTCGATATGGACAAAAACGTGACATGAAATAATTCCTTCACCATATATATACTAACCATCTTACATGTATTTTGAATTTGTTTAAAATTCGCTTAATTTGCACTTTTTTCCTAGCAAAAAAAATTAAAATGTACTAGGTTCCGACAGAACAGAGCAATCCGAACAATGTAAGTCCTTACAAGCTACTAAATAAACGAAAGTCATTTAACTATTATGTTTGAAGATTACCTAATCAGACAGAGATGAGGGCTACCCGCCAAATAATCTCTCAGTGGGCTAGATCAAATTCATACAGTAACAACGAATATGATTAGAAGTCTTATCTGCGTTTAAACAAATTCGACATTCTAACACTGGTTATAAATTTTCTTAGATTTGGTTTTGCAGATAAATAGATCTGTTAACACATAAGTACATTCATTTTCAAAAATTCTGCCAAACACACATTTCTCATTTTCAAGCATAGTCTTATGTTTAACTAAAATTGACGACCCACACACTAAATCACAAATATAATCAAACAAATAACAGACAGTAGTAAAATTGTATTGTTACCAGCTCTTAATGTTTAGGAAAACCAATATAAGATAAATATGTAAAAACATAATGGAAAGTGGAATTTTCCATGGTTGATTATTGAAATGTATCCATTTCTCAGATAGGAATCATATGTAAAAATAGTATATAAGAAGCAATTGTATCCTTAATAAATCAGTGTCTTACAAACGATCAAACCATTCAGTAATCGACAAACATGTATTGCTAAGTTCTGAATACTGAGAATCGGTGTAATACTCTCCCTGAATTTTATTGAAATATCTTCATAATTTCTTAAGTAAACCTAAGTGGAGTTATAACTGATCAGATCGAAGGCTTTAGAAATGAAAATTGAGAACTTCATTATTATCACTTTTAAACCTATATTTTTTTAAGTCTTTTTTAATGTTCCCAACTCGCTATTTGAAGAATGAAATGAATCCACTATAAAATCAATTGTATGTTATTGAAGAAATCAAGTGAACACCGTGGTAGTTTCTTTTATACATCCAAAAAGTTATGTTGACTTCATAGCATTGCGTTGTCCTTCTCTTACTTCTTACTGTCATTTGAACATCTCTTTTTACCAATTCGCCACTTCGTCAGTTTCTACATTTGAGATTTTTATTAGTTCTTCGGTGGTATGACATCTCCATTTAATTTGATCAAGTGGCTTGCTTGTTGTCATGACGTTTATTAATACATTTTACCGTCTACTTAGTTTCTAAAGTAGAAATTTTGCAATCCTCTGACCCATGCCTTTGTTTTTAGAAAATATTTTTAAAATAAATTCAGTTTCGCTTGAAGTCTATGAAGTGGAAAAGTCAATAAACGTAAATTTTCGGCTAAATAAATTCCACCAATAAATTTTTGGTACTCGTATTAAAGAAAAGATTTTAAAGTACGAACATTTTTGTGGGCGTGTGAAAATGCTTCGCCTGTTTACATTAAACAACGAATTTTATGGCTTCAACTTAATTGCGGCAGTCATGTTGCAAATTCACTAAACGAAATCATTAATTACGAAATGCGAGCGAATTTCTGAAGCGTAAAATGTGCGTACGAAGAATTAATAGGGTAATCATGTTTACTAGTTAATAGACTTAAGTACATTAGCACATATGCAAGACAGCAGAAGTAACTTATTTATATGTAATTAGTAGAAATTATTATGATAAACGATTATGGAACGAAATTCTCAACCACTTCTTATACGAATATTCTTTAATTTGGCCTATTAATTTGTTTTTATGTGGTGGGCTTTCAAAGCCATTAAGCTAATTTTAATAGAAGATATATAAATAGCTCTCCAATTAAAGGAAAGTCATGAAATGAATATTGTTGTTGTTCAACTATTGCAAACATTAAACGTTTTCCTTAAATATTTTCTTACTAAAAACATTCATATTTACTTTTATATGTATATACTAGGTAGTATAACAAACTTAGCTGTATGAAAGTAAAAAATAAACAATTTTTAATTATAAAAATCACTTCATTGTACAAAATAACCTATACTATCTGAATGGTCATTTTTAGGAAT
>NC_051847.1:137942073-137953981 GCF_002237135.1 Teleopsis dalmanni | reverse complement strand
TTAATATATAACTGATATATTCAATTATTTATATACATATATTTGATAAATCTCTTATATATTTAATTAATAGAAATGTAGATTTTATTAAATATTTACTTCCTCAGTGTGTTTGTTTACAGCTCAGCTATTAGTTTACATTTTATATATAAAACATATGACAAAAATATCAAATTTCGGTAATTTCCTTTGTAGGAAATTTATTATTAAGGGTTGCATTCGACATTTTTGTACTAATTTTCCTTACTTTATTTTTAAGTATGTTAAAAAGCATCGGAGCTTTTTGAATGGTTAATGAAATTTACTTAGTAAGTTACACTTACTAAGCAAGCAGTGGAAACATACTATAAAGCTGTGGAAAAAGTAAAAAAATTTACTTTATATATTTTTACAGCTTTTTTATATGATTGAACAGATAAATCATATAGATGATTTGATTCGATTTCTAAAAAAATATATAAATGTCTACTAACACTATTACCAAAATGTTAGATTACTTTAAAAATGTTCGGTTGGTCAACAAAATTTGACTCATCGTGAGTAAATCTAAATTGAACTCAGATTTGCAATTGGAAAAGCTATAAATTAAATATTTCTTTTTGGTGATTGGTGAAAGGAAGCTGGGGTTATATTTTTGCTGACATACTCTAAAAATATTAAAATAAATATTACGCCGCAAATGTAAATTTATAGCATTTCAATTTGTGCTGAAAATATTTAATGGACTACCTATTTCCAAGGGTGTGTTACCATAAATCAGAATTATTTTTTATTTCTATGCATTTTAATTTTCTTCACAAACATGTTTTTGTGGCATATGAAACGATCGAAAAATGTGCAAAATCTGATTTAAATTACTGAAATATTAGTGATCAAATGTGCTGAAATTCGACAGTGAAGTAATGTGAAGCTCATTTACCTTTGAGCGCAATATTAACTTCATTTAAAAAGTAATCCGCCGCTAACCAATATCAGAAACGAGTACTGTACCACCGCAGAATATTTGCTCCCATCTCTGGTGTTCGCGGGCATGTGTTTTAATTAAATTGCAAAAATACAAAATTCACAAAAAGGCAATACCAGAGCGAGACTCAAAACGGAAACGTGAAAATGGAAAATAGGAAATAGAAAATAGTAAGCACTGATGCTAAGTCCACAATGAACAAATTTTGTTAAGTATAAGCTTGTTGCACAATTTTTCGAAAGCTCTAATATTCATCCGCAAGCAGCACAATGCACTTCAATGCATTGCAATTCGCAAAATCTGCATACGAAAAATTCAAATTAAAAATCCAACAAATGCAATAAATCGTCGAAATACTAAATTCACAATTTTCCCGCGCAAATTGCAACAGTTGCAAAAACTTTCATGAGAATTTGGTGTTTTCAGTTTTTGATATTTTCACGTCGATGATGGATAGTATCCGCTAAGCAATCTATTGAGTTGTGCAAAGGAGTTCGTGCATGGCACATATATTGCAAGCCATTTATGGTCATTTTGGATGATAGAAACATCTATCTAAACATAAGCAAAGCAAAATAATATCGCAAAAATAAAATAGTAAAAAAACTGCAAAATAATAACAATACCTCAGAAAATGGAATGAATATTTTGAGTAAAAAATATTTCAGCTTCATGTGGTGTTTGGATACAGGTTAACTGCTCCGAATCAAAATCCCATGCACTACCTGCAAAATAAAGCTGAATTCAAAGCAAACATTTCAAAATTTATTTAAGTGAACTTAATATGGAGCTGATTTAGGAGCATTTAAAATATTTGAAAATTTGTTAATTTGAAAATTTTATTTTAGAAAGCCCAGATCCACAATTCACAAAACCATTTCGCACAAAATTGATTACTAAACATCGGCAGGCATGAAAATTATGCACTCTCAGTTATGCATGAAATTGTTGTGTGAAATTCAGGCATTCACACATCAACACGATTGCATATTTCATAGTAATAAAATTTTGGGAAAATTATGAGAAATCACTGAATTCAACTAAATGAATAATGTTCGAAAATCGCTTTGTATTTTGCACACACGAGTGGAAGATTAAGTACCACTCCAGATAGTTTGAACTGCAAATTGAATTTGAAATGTTTCAAATATTTTGGTATTAAATTCTTACACTCAAATTGTTTGGCTCGAATTGATAAGGTCATTATTTTATTGAAGTGTAGTTCAGAATAGTCGTTGAAATAAACGAAGAAATAATATTTAAAAGTAACCATGACTACAAGCAATTGTTACTTCTAAAAAAGATAGTAAATATTTTCGTATAACCAAAGCGTATCTTACATTTAAATATATTAAAAAATATACAAATAGTTCAAAATGTAACTAAAAAATAATGGAATTTATATTTATAAAAATACAAAGAAATTTACAAATATATAACTAATAGTACATTAACACTGTCTTATTTAGCTTTATGCTCATTTATATTAATAAGTGAACGTTCACATTATAATGAGCACATTTATGATAGAACTTTTATAAACTTCGCTTAATAATACATCACACAAAAATATTACATTGAAATATTAAATCATTAATATATGTTTTATTTACCAATTATATATTCAATTAATAGAAATAAAAATTTTATAAAATACCTTCTTCCTCAGGCATACTTAATTGTTTGTATACAAAATATATTTTTCAAGGTTGCATTCAACATTTTTCGACTTAAATGACCTGATTTATTGAAAATGAGCTCATTTATATAAAAGTACTTTGTATGGTAAATCATCCTCACTTTTAGCTATAATAAGCAAAACCGGTGAAGGGCTCAGTTAGTCAGTACGCATCATAATAACTTAAGTGAACTTAAGTCAAATCAAAATGCATAATCAACCATACCCAGTAGAAAAAGTGGTCTTCGAAGACAATGTCTTCAAGATGATTTTTGATACTGCGTCCGCATGTTTAAGCTCAAAATATGAATCCAAATAGTCTCTCGTTGCTTTCTCTCTCATTTGTAGTGTTCTCTGCAACATATTTGACTTTGCTTCATATGACACTATGTTTTATAAGTGAAGAGTTTTTTAACATTTCGTGAGGTAAATAAATATATATATATATATGTATATATATGTATATAATGTAGTTATTATAAGCTATATTTTATACTTTCTTGTAGGCCACATTGATGAAAAAAGTCCTGTCGGGAAATGTTGCAAATACTGAAGTCATCTTTAGTAAAAATATAGCTCTGTCCCATAAATTCGGTGGTGTCAAAGGAAAGACATTTTTGCGGGAATTTTTTTTTTTGCTGGATGTTATTTTTGGTACTTACAGAATATTTTTTTTAATACAGCTGCTTTTTAAAAATAATATTTCTTTTCCATTTACAGAAGCAACATGAAATGGAAAATTAAATAGTCTATCCGCTATTTCACTACATTTCGAAAATCATTTCTTCCTTATTTTAGTTTACAGTGTTTAGTTTTAATTTTAGGTCATAACAATAAATTTATCTGCTTAATAAGAATTACCTAACCTTAGTAATCAGACTTCAATCAATATGTCCAATCGTATCATTGTGCAATATCAACACTGCTACAATATTCAATATCAGTTGAGGCATACTCATTTCAAAGAGCTCATTTTTCAGTGAGTATAAACATTTCGATTATTTAAATCAGAAGGTATATAAGGTTAAAAGTTGAAAGATAAAATTTCTTATAGCTTTTCTGACACCGTAGTTGAGTTAGCTTCATATATTTATATTTAGCATAATTTGCAACAATAATAATTGTCTAATCAGGCATTTAATAATTAATAGCTAAATTTATTTTATAAGTATTTTAATGAATTTTATTAAATATTTAAAGAAAATGCCCTTGTTTGCTTTTTACTGTGCATTATTCTTTGTGATATATCTTCTACTTAGCTTTATATAGCTTAACAGTTGCTTCTATTCAAAGTTGTAAGTGTTTATTGCTGCTATTTTGTTGAATCCTTGAAATTAGTTTCTATAGTCTGAGCAAAATATGACAATTTCTTTCAGCAAATCTCTGGCGTATCTGCTGAAAATTAATCCACAAAACAAAAACTCAATTAAGATGCCTTACAAAATATCCTAGCACAACATTGACTTAAACAACAAAAATGAAAACAATACAAAATTGTTACCCACACTCTTCTTTCCTCTTGTCTACTACTGTGTGTAGTGTCGTGTGTATAATATATAAATCCATAGGTATTACATAAATATGTACGTATATAATACTCCTTAGATTGTAGTAGAATAATAAGTTGAACAAAAAGTGATACAATTTGCTGCTTTCTCTTGGCCGGAATACACAAGAGCATACTTGACTTTATTAAAGCAAATTCAATTATTGCACATTTTGGGCCAAAGACAATGGTTCCAAGCTCCAAGCTCGAAGCTCGTTTATACGATTTCGTAATTTTGTAATGTTTTATTTTTCATTGTAGTTAAATTTAATTTTTGACTATTTTTATACATTGACACTTGAGCCTTATTTTCGGCCATTTGGAAAGTATTTGACTTAAGTAGGACTAACGAAGTAACCAAAGCGGCCAGCAAACTTAGTCAAGCAAAGTGAGATGACGTTTCGTAGGAAAAATGGCTTAGGAACGTTGAAACAAAAAACTTCTCAAATGGCTCAAATAAATTTCCAATGCTACTACAATTGCAAACTTGAAACAATGAATGAAGTTTACAAGGACATTTTTTTCATTACAAAATATATCTTTCCTTTCTAATTTTTTTGTGGTGACTTTAGTGTACAGAAAGTAAAATAAAGTCTATTAAGTACTTTTGCTGAAACTGCAAAAGAGTTATGGAAAAAAGAGTTACAACAAAAAAAAAACGTTCAGAAATGAAAAAGTTAAATGTCCTGGACATTTTTGGCATTGGCTGGTTAGGATATAACGGAAATTCTTTGTTTATTTGTGGCATTTTGGTAAGTGAAATATTGCCAACAGTTACCAATTTAAACATTTTTACTCAACTCACAATTCTTCTCTGTCTTTGTCCTTTTTGTTTGAGTTTCAAATTTTTATTGTTAGTTCTTTCTATTTTTGATAACACGATGCCGCAAGGATAAAAGGAAACGTGCAAAATTGTCATACAATATCCACACCGTCTGTACTTGTCTTATAGCGCTTCGATTGCGAAGTTTTGGTTTTTCATCCTGGACCATTTCGAGGCATAAAACTAGAGCAATTAGCAACTCGAAGTGAAAGTTTTAGAGTTGCTAGCGCAACTCGCAATTAATTTAAGAAAAGTTAAATTGTAAATTTATTGCTGCTCATTGCCAGCGCACAGAAATTATGAATATTTAATGCCACAAAAAAGGAGTGAAAAGAGCAATTTTGCCTAGTAGCGGAAAAGTAATTCCACTCGGTTTCGACTTCTTGCTCTGTTTAGATTTTCACCATTGTGTGCCAAAACAATGGCCCACTGAAAGGAGCAAGTTTTCGTTTCATACATCTTCGGCACAATTATTCAAAAGCATTCTCTGCATAACTTACAAAAATTTATTATAGAAAATAATAAACTGTGTATATTTGTATTTGTATCCGTGTTTATAAATTTATTTTATAAACTCATATTTATACATATATATATATATATATATATATATATATATATATTCATCTATAAATATATATTTTCGTAAATATATACAATGAAGGTGTAGTTAATTTGAAAATAATAGGGAACTGAGTATTTTTGAAAAAGTTCGCTATATTATGTATGCAATAGCACTCAGGCTATACAGCTCATTCCGCTAAAATATCGCACAAAGCCAAGGACTGATTAGTAAAATAGGTAGTAAAGGTAGTAAAATAAATAACAAAGGTTTAACGTACCTTAAAATTTCTTGTGTAAATAAATAGGTAAGTAAGTTGTAATTATGATGCCTACATAATTTTAATAATTTAAGCTGACAACGTATTGATAAAATATAAAATATTATAGAGCTTAATAAGAAATATTTACAATAATTAGTTATTAATTAAAATCTTCTAAGCTCACACCAAAATTCTTGCAGTAATCTTAGTTTACTAAAAAATGTATTATTTGTAATTATTTTTATCTGGAAATAAACACTACATTTTTACATGATGCTAGCGGTGAAACTACATGCTTAGCAAATATATTTAAATATAGATGAGTGAGTAAATCACCTTTCAGGATGATTTAAAGCTGGCATGTGGATTGAGTATTGGATTCAATTTCATACAAAAAATGATAGACAGCATCTCCATTTCGAATAATTGTTTAGTCTGATCGAAGTCGAATTCTGTATACGAACTATTGTTCCACTAAAACTACCAATAAATTTAAATTTAGTTATAACTTTTTATTTCAGAGTGGTAAAAAAATACTCACAACTTTCAAAAAAAAACATGTGAAGCAACAACAATGCTCTTAAAATCTTTAGAGTTAGGTTTTACACTCGCATAAAATTTTACATCCTAAGTTTACTGGAAATAAGTTTCAAAATTTCAGTCTGTTAAAATCATAAGTGTATTTCATTTACTAATAAATTCAAATACATAAATAAATAAATAAATTTAAAAAAATAATAAAAATAAATAAATAAAAAAAATTCTGACCATTGTCTTTCTAATATTTATCTTTTATTTAAATTAATTAATTTTTAGTGTTTATAATATTAATATTTTATATTGTGCATAACCAAAAACTTATGTTAAAAAAACATTTATCAATTTTTTGAAAAGTGATGCCAATTCGTTTCAACCAAACATAATGTTGTTTTTTTACAACTTTGAAAGAAAAAATTACGGCTATTATTATAAGTGCTATTTGTATTATTATAGATTTTTGTATAAATTGATAAGAAATAGCATAATTTGAGAACTAAATATGCAAAATCAGCATACTGTGGGCTTCTCTAATAATAAACCCCTAATCAATCTAATTTCTAATCAAATCTCAAGCAATCGGTTCAAAGCTTAACTGAGATCAGTGAGCAATCAGTAATGCATTTTGTGGAATATCGTGGTAACTAGGAATATAAGGATATGAAATTGCAAATTCATTATGTAAGGAAGGATCAGAAGTATCTATGGCTGATTTAACAAAAGTGAATTCCCTAGAAAGTACTCAAATAAATACTCAAAAGCATTAATAGAAAATAAATAGCATTTAAAAATCTATAAGAAGCGATAGACGATAAGAAAATTGATAGCAATGAGAATCTCGTAGAGACAGGGTTGGTATATAATTCAGTGAACAAGACACTTATTGTGGTATAACTCCGTCTGCATCAAGGTCTCGAGTCGAAAAGTGTTTTGTAACCGAAAGAAGTCAGTACTGGAGTAAAACTAAAGATTATTGCTAAAGTAAAGATCTAGTACAGTTTGTATGGGTATCTCTGTTTAAAGCTAGTACTCCGTACATTATTCGTTCTTTCACTTTCAATGCTTCCCATTAACAACTACGTTATTCGCCTATTTACAGTAATATTGTAATAATTCGATTACTAATCGTTCAGTTGCATTCTAGAATGGCTTTGAATAATCTCATTAACTACGGCATGATGTTTTTATCAGTAAAGTCATAATTTCATGTGTTCATTTACATGATTATTATTATTCTTTCTTGGTATAAGAATATTTATATACTTTATTACTTAAATTCCAATAAGAATTGATATAACGATACAGTAAAACTTTGTTTTACATATCATCTTTTGACTTACTAGTGAATGTTAGAATATAACCCATATCATTTAAATATTAAATGGTAAATAGCATATCAAACAAATATTTGTTTGGAGGGATTTACTGTGTTGTCATTTTAATTATTTAGTAATACCTGCCAAGGACTCCACCGCTAAGGGTTCTACCCATATCAAATTTGATACAAAATTATTTCAAATTTATCAAAACGTTCTAAGAACTTAATAAACAAAGCCGATGTGATTTATTCTCATTGTAAAATGAAAACATAATTTTGTTTTCTTCTGTACATAAATTAATTTTCTAGCAAATTAATGAGATTTAATTTGAGAATACATAGATAAGGTTTAGAATTCATATTGGAATTGTTAAGCAGCCAAAACGCAAATACCACAAAAACCACACTAACAACTGCAGCGCCAATGCCGAAATGTCCAATTTGACAATGTTCAGTGCCAACAGAAACATGTGTAAACATTTATTTAAGCTCCTTTTTTGTACTTAAACTGCTTTTTTGTGACAATCATTGCGGTTTCACATAAAATTGTTTACTTTTTTCTTATTTTATTGCCTTTTTTGTGGTGGGATTATGTAGTGTTAAGTAGTTCCGTTTGAATATGTGTAAACAGAATGCAGTGAACTGCAAAACTTAACACAGCTTTAAACTTTTTGTATTTTTACTTTATTTTCACAAATTAAGTATTTAAATGATTCTTAAACTAAAAGCAAATTCTTGTTCTTTACGCATTTATGCTAGTAAAAGTTTTATATGATTAATAATATTGAATATAATGTAAATAATTATGCATTTAAGTCAGAGAGGACAAGTGGTGTTACTATCGTTGTCAAGCCAACTAAGTGGATAGTTGCAAAACGTACTTTCCAACAATAAAGATTTTTATTTGATATATATTTGCAAATTAAAAAGGATGCAGTTTTAATAGAGTGAACTGGTATCGCTTTTTAGATCTATCATACGCATCACAAGATTAAAGTCTTTAATTTGAAAATATTGCATACTTTTAGGTCGCTTTAGAAATACCTAGCAGGCGAAGCAATCCATACATCGATGATAATGCATCGATACTCTGGAAGCAACTTTCGATGCCATTACCATACCACGTAAATGTATTTTTGTGCATTGCATGTCATAGGAAAACCAATGATGCTTTTTTGATACCTAGAAATACCTAAAAGAATCATTGCAGTGATACTTTTTTAAATTAATTAAGATGTGGGAAATCAATATAATATGTGCTTTATGTTGTATTTCAACTTAATATTTTGTAAGATATTTGTGTGTCTTTTTATATATAAATTATTTGTAGTTCTTTTTATATAATATACAATATTAATGAAATTATTATTTTAAAATAAATATAGTAATAAAATATATACATACATATATTCTTCACATATATAAATAATTTTTATTTGAAATTTTGATTCTTTGGTGATACTTTTGAATACTTTATAGCAGCGATAACGGTTCCTCTATAAAATTATATTGATTTCACTACACAATTATATTAAACTCAATTATTATATATACCACACAAAAATACATTTGCTTGGTATGGTATTTGCATCGATGGTTGTTTAGAAAGTATCAATGTATTATTGCTTATGCATCGATTGGTTTGCCTACTGGGAATGGCTAGATGACTTGTTAGCAGGAAGTGCCAACATCTCCAGATGTAACGGGAACAAATTCAGCAAAACTTCTAGTACCACTGTGAGACAAGTTTACATTGTCATGATCATGCTAATATGTGGTATTATTGGTTTTTTTCTTAACTCAACTAGATTTCTTAACAGTTGCTTTTTTGAAGCTGTGGTAAGTTATAATTGGTCAGAACATTGAATATTATTAAAACTTTTCTATATCAGTAATGTATTTAGTGGGTAGATTTCTCCTTGGTGAAATAGCCTGTATATAATACTCTATAAAAACACTGCCAAATAAAATATTTTCTAGTATAACCCCCTTCTCTTCCCTTGGCACAATACTGGCTGGGTTTCTAGTCTCATGCTATAACCGGTAATCTATAACAATTTTCAATATGTGTTTTCCAGATATTTCGCTTTCGTTTTAAATGTGATTGCGACACCGAAGCTGAAAGCATTCTCTTCTTAACAAATGGAATTAGTATGGTTATGATAATATATCTTATATAAAATGAACATCAAAAGTGCGTTATTTCTGATAAGTAAATTAAAATTAATCTACCTATTTTCAGTATGTTATACGATATTAACAAAATATATTATAGTTGTAGAATACATATTCTTCACTGTGGTCCCTAAATAATTTTTTATTAATATTAGTAACGTTGAATAGAAATTCTCAATGATATTTAGCGAAAAGAACAAAAACATTTGTTTTTACCTTTAAAACGAATTCTAATTACGTGTAAAAAACGCTAATTGCTCCAACATTCAAATGAAAAATGTTCATTAAAAGCAAAACGTTTACATTCCATGTACGAAATGTAAACGAAATTTCAGAAAACAAAATTTTATCTCAGCTTTTGCAAAACGCGGGAAAGTTTTCATTCAATTGTTCCTGATTATGCAAATAATGTTGTTTTTGTTTTCTGTAACACTAAACATACTCATTAACGATAAAAATGAAGTTTGCTCAACTTTTTTAATTAACCACAGCAGACTGTGGTATTTTAAAGGCAACATTAAAATTTTTGCAAGCATAAATGAGGAAAAATGTGCAATTGTTGGTTTGCGTAAAGGACATAAAACTTGCTATTATGTCTCAAGGTACATAGAGATAAAGGAAAACATTATTCTAAATTGAAATAATTTCGTTTTATAATAATTATTTAATATGACGAAGTTTTTATATTTGCATAACTATATTGTAGAATTCTTAAAAAAAATTTAATTTAAAAATAATACTATATAAAAATAATACTATATAAAAATAATTGCAAAAATATATCTATAACTACCACACTTTGAAGTATTTCGTTTATGTGCAATTCAAGCAACGATATTTCAGCTCACCACACTTAAAAATCTTACGGAAGATCGTTTGAAACATCTTTTGTATTTTGGCAGCGATCTTTTCTCATACTGAAAGCTCTTTGCGGTCTTTCTAAAGACTAAAAGAAAGATTTGCTAATGATTAAATTTTTCGATTGTTTGAATATTTCGTGTATAAACTTCTTTTGTATAAAATAAAATACATTCAAATTAAAATAAAAATTAATAATTCATTAAGTAATTAAAATTTTTAAAAATAGAACAATTATTTCAAATTTCATTTTTAATACGACGCTAACATAAAAATATTGATATACTGTACTTTAAAAAATTTTTTAAAAATATATTAAGTATATTTATATATAATAATTTATAAAGAGGTTTTTTCGATCAGTAGTGAAATACAACAACATATTTTTTTTTTATATTATTTTAATTAATTGAATTTTTGGTCATCATCAGTGGTCTTGGAAATAATTCTTGTATTTAATTATTCGTAAATAATTATTTTTGAGACTGCAAGTACCAAATGTGAAGCTCAGAATCAGCGCACCTTAACCAACTGATCCAAAGCCGTACTTGACTTTTTTGTTCGCATATTTTTCTGGAGTTTTGTTACTATTACTATGAAAGCTTTTATTAACAATTTTACTTGCTGTGTTTATATTAGAACGAAATCATAAACCAGCTGTAGAATAATTGAATTAATTAATTAATTATAATTTTTATTTTCAATTGTTAAATTTCAATACTATTCCGTATATTTATATATTTAATATATATATTTTTTTATATTATTTAAATTCTATTCTATATTAATATGTATTTTACATTGATTTACTTATCTATTTGTTTAAATATAGTTAATCTATAATTTTAGAACTAATTAATTAATTAAATACAGGCACTGCTGTGTAAATGCAAAAATAGTTGCTACCATTTCTTTCATGATATGAGTTAAATTCAGTAAATAGTTATTTATGTGTAAATAATTGCAATAATGGAATATTCATCTTGCGGCTTTCTATCACATATGTAGTAGTAGTAGTATTCTTTTTATTAAATATAGGTTATATTTACATTTACTAAATTAACATTTTCAATAATTTATAATATATAAAACATAAATATTATAAATAATTATAAGAAAAATAATAAGAAAAACCTAACTTCATTTACATAGTATCTAATTTTATCCTTATACGATTATGGCATT
>NC_051847.1:137939048-137941973 GCF_002237135.1 Teleopsis dalmanni | reverse complement strand
ATATTTCCAAAGTTTTGGAGCAATAGGATTCAAAATGACGTTGCGCCACTCGAGCAAAGTTGGGTTTTCAGTACAGAAAACAGAAATTTTTCAATTCAAAGTCATTTTTTATCTTTGTTACTTATTTTAACAGTTATTAATATATACTCATTTGATAGATAATTAAAATATCTTTTTAATAAGAAATTGATGAGCAAAATCGGTTAAAAAATTATGCGCAAAACACAATAATTAGTTAAGCGACTGTGCTCTGTTTTCTATTTCATACCTTTTAACTGGCATGCACAATAAAATCGCAAATGTTTACAAGAAACGGAAGAAACATAAATAAACAATAAAAATAATACATTTCTACTTAATAATTTATATAGACATTTAAGTAGAATTGAAAATGTAGTCAAATATGAATTTTTTCATAAGCAAAGAGAAAATCTCGTACAGAGAGTATGACTGAAGTTAATATCCTTTTAGCAAACGAAGCAAGAGCGCCTAAAAACTCCATTGATTTTAATTGAAATGAATTCGATGAAGAAATTTGTCCCAAAATGGAAGCTGAATCTGTAGTCACAGTTCAACAAAATTGGGATAATGCAGACAGAACGATTCAATTTATCACTCCTAGTCACTCCTAGCCATCTTAGATTCTCGATGGATGGCAAAAATCATTTACTTACTAAAAATGTTTATTTTAAGAGATCAATTTACATATATTAATTACTGAAAAATGGGTTTTCTTGAAATTATAATTTTTTATAAATAATTAACTAAATCGTAGCATATACCTATTACGTAATTGTGCATGCCAGTTAAAAGGTATGAAATAGAAAACAGAGCACAGTCGCTCAACTAATTATTGTGTTTTGCGCATAATTTTTAACCGATTTTGCTCATCAGTATCTTATTAAAAAGATATTTTAATTATCTATCAAATGAGTATATATTAATAATTGTTGAAATTAGGTAAAAGATAAAAAATGACCTTGAAACGAAAAATTTCTTTTTTTTGTACTGAAAACCCAACTTTGCTCGAGTGGCGCAACGTCATTTTGAATCCTATTGCTCCAAAACTTTGGAAATATCATTTTTTTGGTCAGTGGCATATTCCTAGGGGGTGCGCTCATTCAAAACTTCATTTTTAATTTTTCCACTTATAACGTGAGCCACCCTAGTCTGGCATGCTGAAAGTCTTCGAAGATATAAGATTGAGTTATGATACCGATTTGGTTACTTACTTATGTCTTCTAGATTTTTCAAAAGCATTTGATCGAGTTGATCACGTTTTGCTCTGTCAAAAACTCATAAATAACTTTCAGTTCTTCAAAATTCTTCAAAATTTATTTTTAGCTATTTAACTGAGAGATCGCAGTCTGTAGTTATTGATAATAAATCTTCAAATTTTGAACATCTGTTTTCTGGGGTTCCGCAATGCTCGATTCTGGGGTCCTTGTTATTTTCGATCTATATTAATAAAGTTTTCTCAGTATGTCAATTTTGAAAGCTGCATGGATATGCTGATGATATACAAATGTGTCATCCGTGTCGCAGTGATAGTTTAAATGACCTTGTAACAAAGATTAATATAGATTTAACATGCATAACATACATCGCTAGGGAGTTGAAAACAATATGCTGCTAAATGCAGATAAATACATTATTTTACCGATTACTTGGTTCGAATTAACTTAGACGAATTACCTTCTGTGGCTATTGGAAACTCAATTATTAAATATAGAGCATCAGTTAAATTTATAGGATTTTATTTGAATTCAAATGTACATGTCTCTCATTATGTTAATCATGTCGTTAGGAAATCATTTATTTGCCTCAAATATTTGAGAAAAAGTTTAATTTGGAAAGGCCCGCCAGTTACAATTATTATTTTCATGGTTTGAGAAAGAAACTCATCAGTTGGAGCGTTTACACAGTCGAGTGGGCGGAATTATGGTTTGGGGAGCCATATCTTACTACGGCACTTGTGAACTCCAATTCTTAAACACAACTATGAACGCAAAATCGTACCAAGGAGTTTTAGAAAAGGCTTTTTCTTCATTAAAGAATCTTTTTGAACAATTGCTGTGGACTTTCCAACAAGATAACGCCCCAATACCTACTGCCCGTGTTGTAAAATCATTCATTGAGTCCAGAAATGTAGCTGTTATGAACTGGCTACCATACTCGCCGGACCTTAACATAATAGAAAATGTTTGTGGATGGCTGGCTAAAAAAGTTTATAAATCTGGAAAACAATTGTCATTAAAAACTGAACTAATTGAAGCAATTCAGCAAGCATGGGCTACAATTTCTCTTGATTATATTAAAATTTTGTGTGATTCACTTCCCGATAGGATCTATGAAGTTATATTAAACAAGGGAGGTTCAACCCATTACTAAAACGCTAATTTTAACAAATTAATCCTTTGTAATAAATAAATAAACTGTCCCTAGTGCATAAAGTTATTAAATTTATTTAAAAAACATAAATGTGATATTCAAGTGAAACGAAATTTATATGCTATTTATATACTTATTTAGTTTCTCTTTTAACTTAAAAATTATTGAACATATTCAAATTTTTATTTTTATAATAAAGATTATTAATCACACTACCCATAAAAACTAAAAACAAATCGTTTTATTTCATTGGTTTAGAAGATATAAAGAAAAGAAATTAAATGTGTGAAGTGTGCTATTCAAGTGAAACAGAGTATATATATATATATATACAGTCAAACTTCCATAACTCGAAGTCCAATTTTGCAAAAAAAAGGTTCGACTTATGTAGACTTCGAATTAGAGAATTTTTTTATTTTTTTTTATTTTTGAAAGAAACTAGAATTACATTTTAAAGTATTTATTTATTTGCAATCAAATAAAGTACAGAAGCTATAGTAAAGTAAAATTAGGATGTGGGAATTTAATTTTTTT
>NC_051847.1:137933067-137938948 GCF_002237135.1 Teleopsis dalmanni | reverse complement strand
TAGTGTTGGTACCCATATATCTGGCAACACCAATCCGATTGTATTAAACGAAAACGTGTTTGAAAGGTAGCATTACTGGCTACATTTTTTGTGAAGACAAATACGTAATTCATTATTTATGTATAACGTTTTATTAATTTAAAAATGTGTAAAGTATATGTAGAAATACGTTATGTATTACTTTATTACTCTAATAAAAATGAGAATGCTGTAAGTCGACGCCAGACACATGAGTGGACATGCAAACCCTCAGGATATAAATGAGCATCTTAACAACAACCTCATGATGATTGGTTTCAGTGCCAGGCCAAAGAAAATATATTATGGTTTCTTTTTATTGCGGGGTTCCACAACTTCTGTAGTGAGGATTATAAGTTTCTCTGCGTGAGTTCCTATACACCAATGACCAGAGAGAACTGCAGTAAGCCTTGCAGTGTTCACGCGATCTCTTTTGATGTGTTCCGAAGATCTATTTTTATTATAGGTGGTCTAAGTTGACCTGAAGTTGCACATGACTTAAGTGTTTTCTATCTGTTATTAGCACAACCACATGATAGTTTGTAATTATTTAAAAAGGGCAAGCCACGATTTACAAGCGATTTAAATTGTATAAAATATAAAAACATCCAACTGAAGCAACCAAAGTTAAACCCCACAAACAACAAATCCTGGATTGATGGCAAATAGGATTATGTTAAGTGTTTGGTAGGATTGGAAGCAAATTATCTATTACGAGCTGCTCGAGCCTAATGCAATAATTAATTCTGTTTTCTTCTGCTTACAACTTGACCACTTGACAACTTGACCACGACCATAAAGAAAACAATCAAGGAAAAGCGCCTGAAATTTGATAACACTACAGGAAATGTGTTTCATCAACTCTAAGCCCGTAAAAATTGAAAAAACTTGATTCAGATGTTTTCAAACATAGCCCAGATCTTCTACATCTGACTACTATTTGTTGAATTTAGCTCAAAATTTCTTATACGATTTTAATTATTAATTAGATATTTCCAAATTATGTTAATCAGAAAATTATGTTTAAAAAATGTTTTTAATTCTCTCCAAATACATACAAGTTTAAACCACCAAATCTTTCTGATAAGATATGTCGTAGAAATTTTATTAACAGCTTTTGCATTATATTCATTTTAAAAAGTATAATTGTTTAATATTATTAAATTCGATCTTTTTTTATAAGGAATACATACAAGTAAACCCCAGTTTTGCTCGTATAATTTTTAATATTATTTTTTAGTCCTTAAGTTCTTTTTAATATTACTACCAAGCGCATATAGTCAATTTGTTGTTTTTCATTTGTCTAGTGCATTATTTTATTTGTAGATACTTTCTCATTTCGCTCACAGCAATTGAATTTTAATTTTCAATTCGATAAATTAAATTATCCTCGAGCGTTGTGCTTGCTCAATTTAGTTCTCGTCCATACTTGTACCATCTAACCCCCGCCCCAGAACCGGCTTATATTAAGATATTTTTAGCCTATACTAGATGTGCTACGTGGTCCTTACGCAATCATAAAATAGCCGCTGGTTAAAAGTAAAACAAGGACCTTGGAAAATGATTTGTTTTTGAAGTGAAATCGGCAAAATATAATTTTTCTGTGTTTATTTTCTTTGTACTTTATTGACTTTTTGAACCTTTTTTTCTGAGTTTTTCCTCTCCTGTTGGTTTGCAACAATTTCCGTTTTGCATTCAATTCATAACAATTTTCTGTGACTTTTGACTTTGTTTTGTTATCAATTTCGTACTTTCGTATATATATATATATATGGTTAATACCGAGTATGTCGTCCTTGTTATCAGCGTCCGCAAAGTCCTAGGCGTTGCCGCTATTCTTCTTCTTGAATCGTTGTGGTTGTGAAGACTGAAACTCAAACAGTCTCTGCTCAGAAATTCAGAAACTCAGAAACTTATTTTAATGCCTTTGCGTGGTGCGGTGCTCGGGGAATACAAACTTTTGTGTAGTTTGGCTAAAATCAAATCAAGCCAACGACATTAGTTTTACGCGCCCTCAAGTTAATGAAGTTAACTTTTGGCCTTCCTTCACATTTTCACATTTTGTCGTCATATTTGTTGGTTTTGCTCCCACTTTTCCTCTCCGCTACTATATCTTCGCTTATTTATATTTGAATTATTATTATTTTTGTTTATTTGGGCTGATTTTTATTTGGGCTCATATTTGCGCTTTGTTAGCTAAAGCAGTGGAAGTTGAAATAAATATATTGAAACAAGTGCCGAATGAATTTATTAGTTGGGACAGAGGAAACTTCTGAATTTGCCAATGATTCTCAAATATTTTTATTACGTGATTGCATGCAAAATATATTTAAATATTTATTTGCTTGGCTGATTAACGTAACGGTATAGGAAAGCAATCAAAGGTAGCGTAATGCCAATTACGTGTTGGTAATCAGTTACCTTTAACTGGCAATAATAGCAAATTATTTCTCTGTAAACCAAAACTAAAGCTTTACATAACATCTTAACAAATTTTGTTAGGTAAGACTGTCTACATACCTATTATCAATCAATCAAAATTTATTTGTAGACACCATCGAGTGCTATACTGGGACTTACTTAAATTTTTCATAAATTTTTCGCAGTGTGATTAATTTATGCTATTCTGCTTTTTCAAACTTATTTAAAATAATAATTTAAGCATTGGGAATAGCAAAATATTACATAGAGCTATATCAAAACAGTACAGTGCTTAGTCAATAGCACTCATTAAATCTTTTGCCAAAGACTCTTATTATATATTCAATTCACACTATAAACTCTTGCGGAAAAAGAGTTATGTGTGCATTTACATTCTGAATTTGCACTAAGAGCAGCTGTAATCAGAATGAAACATGAGCAACTAACACCCAATTTGCACTACAAACTTAAGATATCTTGCGGAGGAGGCTTTAGCCTCCTTTGGTCAAGAGGTTATAAGAGAGTTCAAAAACAAGAAATACATGTACAGCGGTGACAATTCAAAAGGTTGAGCAGTTAATGATCATTAACTCACATACTATGAATTGAGTATTATGGATCAAAAGATTAATATCATTGCTGAACACTTTACAGTATAATACGAAACGAAATCCCGTTTAAGTCTCGTATGACACCAACTTATAGATGGTGCAGACTTGATCAAATATATGTGGTTAGATTAACTATTGACTAATAGTTATATACTTCGGTAAGATAAATTCTTCACTTATGTGCAATTGATATTCTTGATACATGCATTGAATCCAAAGTTATTGAAAATGTTTAATTTTATTCTATTTAATTATTTTTTCAATATCGTCAAACAGACAAGAAGTGATTTATTAAAATCCTTATAAGTTCATACATATATTCCTTCAATGTGCAATACTTTTTGCTTTACTTATTCACTTACTTGAGTCGACTTCTATTTTTGAAGCACAATTGAAACTTAAGTTAATGTTTACTTATGATTTATCTAAATTAAAGTGTTATTGTGGTTGGAATAACTTACCCTTTGCATAAAATGGTTTCAGAATGAGTTTATGCTTTATTGTAAAATTTCTTGTGCACTTTGCTCTTCAATACCACACTTTTTTCACACTATTATAAGTTTTCTAAATTGCTTGTTTCTCTCAAATTGCTAATAGCCAATCAAATGAGCAAATAAATACTGCGTATATGGTATTTAATCTATATCTCGAAATCGTAATTAACTACACCTGTCGAATGGAATGCTCTAATAAACGCGCTACGATTCGATATGCGAAACGTGATATCATTAATACATGGGGTACATGGGATAAATGGGATAACAAAACAGATCCGGTAGTTTACGCTATTATACTATTGACCGCACGGTACATGACGTCCATTTTTGTTTTTAAAGTTGAACAGTTATAACTAAAGTAACTATTTTCCCTACTCTACAGGGAAAAACGAATTGAAAAATTATATGTAGAAAAATAAGTATTCTTGTTAAGCGTAACTAATAAAACATGTCTTCAAACGTTTATGTACATATTATATAGTATAATATGTAGTTTTACTATAATAAATTTTAATTAATATCTTTTTTTTAAAGAGTAGAAGACTTTTATTTATTTAAACGAATATATTTAAACTAAAGCTAGTATAGAGTACAAAAAACCTTAACAGTATCATAGCACAACTGTGTGCATTATATTGCTTAGATTATTACCCCACAATATATAAGATTGTACGTATCGTATCGTACAGAGCTGTGCCTGTTTAGATATATCTTGACTTGTTTTCAGCAGATTGAAATATTTTATCGTACATATCCAAAATAAAAATAATTTGATTTCAACAATTAGATTTAGATAAAGCATTATCCCTATAATCTTATTTGTTAAGAATCGAACAAGTTGTCTTTTGATTTATAAATGGGATAAGCTTTATTTTGGTATAAGTGATGTTATTTTTTCTCTCAAAATGTCATCACCCACTCACTCATATAAATAAATTAAATACTATTTAATATGTATTGTATACTAAATACAATACAATAATAATGTATTGTTGTGAATATTCCTTTTTATGAAAACAGCTATACTCGTATAGGCAGCTACCTAAAATCATCATCATCATCACCAACCTTAGTTTCGGTACTAACAGTGGCTTCAACAAGTTCACGGTCACGTATGGTCATTATTTATTTGGAAGCCGTGAAATTGGTCTGGTCTGAATTGGTCCGATGTAATAGCACCTGATTTCATTAGAACCCTCAATCAAAGTATCAGGTTTCGTTGATGTCATAAATCTAGTGATTTCTAATGTACGTGAAATTCACAATACATGATGTATTAAATTGATTTTTTTAAAATTTATTAGAATTCAGACCATCTATGTTGACCTTATCTATGCTTAACAAAACAGTCAAGTATCTTTCATGTTTTAATATTTTCTTTTGTTTTTTTAAATCTTTTGTTAAGAAACAAACAATTAATGGTTAATGAGATCTTATTTCTCCATATAGTCACAGCTACTGTATTAATGATTATAAGGCGCTATATATTAGGTGTTTATATATCTGAGCGTTTTTTGGTGCAAATAAAACAATAATTATTAATAGGAAAGTATAAAACATTTTATTCAAAGTATTGGCCATTGCTTTCTACACATTTTGACCACCTTTGTGGTAATTTGTGGATACCACGCCAAAAAAATTGTTCGTCTTTTAAAGCAAACCAACCAGACACCCAATTTTCGACCTCCTCGTAGGAATCAAAGTGCTGCTCAGCCAATGCGTGTCCCATCGATGAAAACAAATGGTAGTCGGAAGGAGCCAAGTCTGATGAATACGGCGGGTGGGGTAGCAGCTCCCAGCCAAGTGTTTTGATTGCATCTTGAACCCGTTTTGCTATGTGTGCAGGTGCATTGTCATGGAACAGAATTACCTTGCCGTGTCTTCTGGCCCATTCTGGTCGTTTCTCGATCAATGCATGGTTCAAATTTATCATTTGTTGTTCATAGCGACCAGCATTGACGGTTTCACCAGGTTTTAGGAGCTCATGGTACACCACACCTTTCTGGTCCCACCAAACACACAGCATTGTCTTCTTGCCGAATCGATCTGGTTTTGCAGTCGATGTTGATCCGGGTTAACCCATGATTTTTTCCGTTTATGATTCTTAAAATAAATCCATTTTTCATCGTCAGTAACAATCCGATGCAAAACCGATTCTTTCGATTAATGCTTTCCGCAAATCATCACTTTCTGGTACAAAATTCGATATTTTTAACACGATGAAAAAATATGATGTTGTCTGTTTAATGACTTGATGTATATTAAATATATTTCACACATGTCATAGCAAACAAACAAAAAAAAAATGGCTCGTTCACAACAAATGTTCCCTGT
>NC_051847.1:137923109-137932967 GCF_002237135.1 Teleopsis dalmanni | reverse complement strand
TATATGGGTACCAACACTATCAAGTGACAAGTAACCGCGCATACTTTTTACATTACCTTTTACGTTGTGATATTTACAGATTAGTATAATACAACACCAATCAATACATACATTCAACATATACATACCCCCAAATTAGTTTATAAAACTAATATATATGCTATGTAACATGGAATTGAAGAGATAGGACTTAGAAAGAGACTGCTAGAAGGCTAAATTTCTGGACACGTTGTCCTTTATTCAATTCAGCAAATCATACTATACTCTCTGTATGAAAATTATACGGAATTTAAAATTTCAAAAATACACGTGAGATATCCGTGAGAGATAGTCACACATTGGTTAAAAATTTGATAATTCAAATAAAAATAGAATGGCAAAATCAAAATATGTTAACAACTAAGTCATAACTAAAAGTTAATTTAGGTACTCAACAACTCGTACAGTAGTAAAATAGTACGAATAAATGCAGATGAAGTAGATCATACGATGCTTTTTAGTGGATAGATTTTTCAGTCAGTTCAATCAGATGCTATCTAGCTTTAGTATCCTACCGAAAAATTACCAAGTATTATAGAGCTTACACGCTTAAGCTATACTTAATAACGGCTGTAGCAGTTAGAAACACTCAAATCAAATAGGAAAGATAATTCAAAAGTTCATGAATAGATGTTACAATCTTATAAATTTAAAGGCCGTATTGGGTTTTCTAAGTACAAATAAATTATAATTAATTACTCATATGTATTCATCAAACATATTGCAAGGTTGAAGTTCAATTTTTACAAATAGCTAAACTGGTAATCGAATATTAGGACGATTACAATAAAGATGGCTAGAAGAAGTGCTTAATGACCTATGAAGAATAGGTGTCATATAATGAAAAGAAAAAGTAAACAAATGAATATTGCCAGATGAGTGTGTTCAAGGACTTACCCGCAAAAAATGATGGATATAACTATAAATCAGATTACTTAGAGCTTCAAATAACTCCTAGCGCACACGTTCTTCAGAAATCAGATTATTATAAACCTAATTTTATATTTAATTAAGAATGAAATACTACACAATTAAAAAAAAGTAATTATCGAAATTATAAAAATTTTGAACATCATTTAAATAAGTAATTGAATCAGATGTTGATAACTTTCTTATAATAGAGTTTACTTGCCTTATGTCAACATACCCTTCACACAAATAATTATGTCGCAAATTAATAATTACCTTACAAAATTTCAATTTTTAATAATACACTATAATTATACTCAATGTACTATTATTTCTCGTTGTTTGAACAAAATGAATCTTGTATATACTAATAAACTAAAAGAACTTAAAGACCTATCTCAATAGCTTACTTTATACTTCAATGAGAGATATTTCGATACTTCCCACCCCTCTGTAATTACTGCTTTCGTGACGCTAGTAGCAGTGTCTACAAAGCCACACCCCCGCCTATCTTTCATCCCCCTATATCACGGTCGTGCTTTTCGGTTTAGAAAAACTTGGACTTTTAACTATTTAGCTTGTTTATCTCAACTCTTTCCATTAATTAATGAAATGCAGTTTCACACAATAGTAGAAATCTTCTGCATTTATTCCTAAAAGATAGTTTTAATAGTATGTAGGTTAAAGTCTAACACTGTGGCTGTCGATGGTTTCCACCTACTGCAAAAATTAACATACATATACAGTCAAATTTCCATAACTCGAATTTCTATTACTCCAACTAAAATCAGTGCAAAAGGGTTTAAGAGAGCAAATGATATACAATTCTTTTTCCAGAACTCGAACTTCTATAAGTCGAATTTCTCTATAACTCGAATAAAAATATTGTCACTTGCCAATGGGAATGTGAAAAAATGCATTCTATAAGTCGAGTTGTTGTTTTTTGTTTTAAGTATGAATCCATTTTGGTGTTAGGGGGAGGTCCCTTTTTCCAAATCAAATGCTTAATTTTTTTTCTTATGTGACATCTTTGTGCAAATGCCAGTTGCTGACAGCGTGATTTAAAGTAAATAAAATAACTTCCAATGCTACTCTTAACGATTATATTGAGCTTGACAATGAAATTTGTATATCAAGATGACGATATTATTGAGCATTATAGCTCTGAATTAGTGGATTCGATTCTAAGCGGAACGAAAAGAGACGATGAAGATTTGGTGGATGAAATTGTTCATCAGCCTTTCAAGAATGAAGTAGAAGACTCATTCAAAATTTTTATTTACAAACGAATGATACTGCAACTGATGATCACTATAAGGCTTGGAATAAATTGGAATCTTTTTTTTTACTGAAAATAAGAAAAAAAAATTAAAATCCCAAACCCTAATTTCTGAATGTGTCAATTCACTATAACTTCTGTGGTGTATTTGATATCAAATAAAGAAATATCTTAAAATGCAATTCTAAGATAATGAAAAGTAATAAAAATATTCTCTAACTTGATGTCTCCATAAATCGAACCTTATCTTTGCAAAATGGTACTTGCAGTTATGGAAGATTGACTGTATATTATGTATGTATGTTCTTTTAGAAACAAAGTGAATCATTTAAAATTGTTTTGAAACTTCGACTTTTCCTGTTTCTAAAAAAAAATAATTGATATATATTTTTTTATCATAGACATTGTTATTATTGTTGCGAATATGTTGGTTTTAGATAAACGAGTATTTTTTATATATTTATATTTGTTTTATCTGTATTGTCACATTCAGTTGGTCCTCAACTCAACGTAAGTGTATTATAATTTGCTGAAAAATCATAAAATTTAGGTTGCAGAAGTAAAAAAAACAGATTATAATTATTATATTTGCTGGACTGAGTAATAACTGCAATTAGTAATAACTTTTATCGCTCGTATAGAGAATACAGAGTAAAATAGATATGTAGAAGATCAGATTTAAAGCAATAAATTTTAATAGGTGAACTCTCTATATATATAGAAAGAATTTATATACAACATCTATTTATTGTGTTGTATTTCAATCGTCGGTAAATACTTGATTTAGGGCAAAAGACCTAGCAGTCCAGTTCCCCATTCTTAGCTAATTTTAAAAGTAATTTTAATGTTAAGTCATAAATAAATAACCAAATAAATCCTTGATTAGATACACAAACTGTATTCCAAGAATAATTTATGTTTTCCAATTATTTGGTAATATTTTTAATTTTCTATTTTAATTATTTTTTATTGTATTTTGCTGTTGGCTACCGAAACAATATTAGTAAAACTTCTTACTCACTTAATAAAAATAATAATAATAATACAAATTTGTTGATGTTCATTGCCATTGCGTATAGCATCGATGAACAATTAAAGGACAAGGAAATGCGTTGTTTGCTCAGCAAGTTTTGAAATTGTATAATATTTCTGATAGTCTGATAGTCTTATAGCCTTAACCAGTTTGAAACCAATCTACCACAAATATATTACTAAACTATTTGATTTTATACTAATTGGAAAATCGTACTTTTTACAAATTATCTATTGACCAGAAAATTGCCTAAAAGCCACAACAAAGTAAATTTTATGCAATAAAATTCGAATATTTCTGTTTCGTAACCAATGTTTAGCCTAGCCTCATTCCTTAACATTAACGTTAACTCCTGCCCTGACCCCAAAAGCTTGATGATACTACCAATGGCACATTAGGTCAATTTAAATGCTAATATAAAATTCCAATATTTTATTATGGTAACCACAAACAGACTTGAACGCACGTTTGCATCAGTAAATATTAAACTAAATTGTGAGCAGAATTGTATTAGAATAGTCCTGGTGGTAGTCCTGGCAGTAGTGGTTGTGGTAGTTGTAGTGGATGTATGGTATTAGTGTATTTATTTTTGTGTGTATGTTGTTGGAAGCGCATACTTACTATATAAATATACTCACACCCATATATTTACATGCCAATTGGAGCATGTAAAGCAGTTTTGCCAAGAGTTTTGATTGCAAAAGTCAAGCTAAGGAAATATTTTTTATGTTAGGAGCAGTGGTGGAGATGGCACATGTGGGAATATTGGAATCGCTGGTTATGGTGCCAAAAGTGGGTGAGCCTTGATGTGTGAAGCACGATATTGAACTATTAAAGTTAAACAAACAAAATCAAAGTTGTCATCAAAATATATGGAAAGCATAAATATTTGAAGTGTGTCAATGCAAGCAAATATGAGCACAGAAATGAATACATTTTTTCCTCCTTGCCTAGGCTAAGGCTAAGCAATGATAATATTTATGCGTGAACACTGGCACTGGCAAGCATGGGAGCAATGCAGGCTAAATGATGACTTTTTAAGTAGAACAGAAGATTTGATGAAAGTTGAGCTTTAAGTGTTGCATCAAATAACAAAAAAAAAATTTTGTGAAATTAAAATTTATTAAAAGAGTTATTAACTCCTTTTACAGTTACTGGAGTTTTATATAAACCTGAAGTCATGATTTAATTGATTAATAATACAATTTGGATTGGAAGACTTCCTCGCTATTACCACCAATACTATTGGAAATAGAAAATTAACATAAAGCATAACATAAAATTTTTAACTAGAATAATATTTCAAGAATTAAATAAATCTATAAATCTATTGCTATTACCTTGGTTTTTATTCGAAATAGAGTTCTTTCCAAGGGTTAGAAATATTTTAAAAAGGTATCTCAATATCAAGCAATATCAATATATCAATCTTTTATAAATAAAAATTAATTCGTCCATTAGCAATAAATCTATTTCAAATTATAAGTAGGAAGAAGTGAGGACAGCCATTTAGCTGTTTCGGATAGCACTAAATATTCATAACTAGTGGTCTTTGGAAACACCTATAATTTGTAAACTGCAATGTTAGTACTCAAACCCTGTTAAATTGGAAGCGTGGACTAGCTTTCTAATACATACAGCTAACGTACACTTAATTTGTGTCATTCTAAATTATAGTTTGACAATTTCTGTTGTTTATAAATTAACAAATTTTGCAACTAACTTTTAAATAATTATTATTTCTGTTTACATATTGTTATTTGAGGCGAATGAAAAGCGACATGTCAAAAGAATCAGACGAAGACAATATTTTTGGTCTAGGAAAGGAAATAAGTTTCATTGTGGCTTTTCAACAATTACCAAAATATAATGTTTAAAGTAGCAACAGTCAATTAACTTCCACTAATCGCAGATTTCACTTAATGCGAGATTTTGTGACCACCATGATTTCATCATGTCAGCTTTTTTAACACTCCGGTGGTAATAATATGCTATCGTTCGAGACACGAAAGATTTATCCTCATTAAGATGTTCAAGAGATTCAAAAATAACTGCTTTTGCACAAATATGTGTTTGGATAAAGTTTTTCACAATAAATTAACATGTAAATACTCGTACTCAAACGCACTTAAAAACATCAAAATCAGTTATAATTAAGCGAAATATAGACTCACTAGTTTGATAGTTATATTGGCTTGAAAATGGTTCCAGTTTGATTGTTCACATTTGATAAAGTGCTATTGATTCTTTAGATTAAAATAAAAATTAATTAAATTTGCTGATTAATCTTTAAGTTGTTTTTATCTTCAATGTAGGGCAGGAAATAACAAAGAAAGCTACCTTAACTACCTTAATCTAAGCATCTTAGTATCAATTATGTATACCAATCATGCTTAAGACATCATAACCCAACTTGCACTTGCAAATGCTTGGGAATAATAGACAACGTACTCTGTGTTATCTATTTGACTTCAATCAGTTCTCTGCGATTCTTTTTCTTATCTTTTCTTTTTTACTAAAACTTGAACTAAAATAAGTTGCTTGATGTATCATAAGAAGAATATCAAGACTGTGCGGTTAGCTCAGTGTAAGACCTCTACTTTAAAAATATTTGTTTCTCAACGATTAATATAACAGATCACCGTGATGCGTTTGGATACTTACACTATTTGGATTATAATGGTTACAGGTCATTCCAACTAAGTTACAATCTAAGTTCATATTATTATTTGAGTAGTTTAATAAAAAATAATCAAACTAGAATTTTTTTTTGAACATACAAAATTTTTCTTTGAATGGACTCCCTTCATCAAGAAATATGTGCAGTCCCGAATTTTTTTTGGCATTTCCTTTATACACACCTTTATATTCCAAATTTTAGATACAGGTCATATTATAATTTTAATAGAGTAGTTCATTAATATAATATAAGTCTATAAATTCACTATATACGGTAAATCCTTATACCTTCATATGAGTGCTTCAAAAATTCTTTTTCTTACTAGTGGAGGTAAGAAGATTTACTAATATATTGTGCAGTAATCATTTCTGTGCCATTGTTACAAAGATAATAAATAGAGTAATTGGTCTGAATTTCCGATATAAAGAGTTTTATCGGTAAAAATAAACAGCTGTCTTCTGTTTGATTGCATATGGATGATATTATTCTTTTTGTATTGTATTTTTGTATATGAAATGCGATCGATCAAAATTCTTCCACTCTTAGTTTTTGGTGATACTATTCAATAACAGTTTTAAAAAAATTGGAATAATATTCAATTGAGTATCTACGGGGAAAAATTGTGTAGAACGCGTCAGATGGGTCAGCAGAATAAAATATTTCTATTTGGTCTGTTGGGATTTGGGTGATCTGATAGTTTTGGTTTAAATTGAAAAAATTATTTTGCTGATAATCAAAACTTTAATCTACTTGAGGAATATACTTTTAATTATAGAAACAAATTTACAAACATTTTCCAGATTTTCCTTTATAAATATCTAATCCTTAAAAAGGATTTTTAAGGATTATATATAACCAATTGTGTGATTAGAAAGATTTTATAACAAACATTTCTTCGTTTTTGATAGAAGCCACATATTCTTGTGTTTGATGGAAAGCAATTTAAATCCAATAATTTTGATTTGAAAAATTTTTTGTTAAAACTGAGATAAGTTGAAATATAAAAATGGACTGATTGTGCTTCACAATACCTGTTGCTATGTTATTCTGCAACTGTTTTCAATAAAATAATTTTTTTGTGAATAGGTAGTAAATGTTTATCAACAATATATTACCGTATTATTAATTTGATTAAAATAAAAAATTATTTATACAATTATTATTACAGCTTATTAAATGAGTTAACTTACTTGTTAATTAGTGTCTCCAACTTATCATAGAGATGACGCCGATGTCTACGTTTAATTATTCTCATTGCCATTTTATTAGGACTCATATCTCCACTATCACTGCTACTATCATCTGTACTGTTACCTGTAGAACTATCGGTTGGTGGGAGATCAGTTGGAACAGCATCATCTGTGGCTCCATCTACTGCTGGTGTGCCAGGTGTTGAAGTATCAGCTGAATCATCTTTCATGGGTTCATCTTTATCATCTTTTGAATTAGTAAAACCGTTGGCATGCCCAATAACCCATGATGAATTTGGCAAGTTATATGCTATACCCCAATTTAATCCCAAACTAAGGTATTGATAATTTGGATTACCAAGTACACCAGTTGTTAAACAAACAGCGCACTAAATACAAATATATTCATAAAAGGGTCAGTGAGGTATATTTTTTATATGTTAGTTGGGGTGTGTTTACTTGTTAAGTGCGGTGTGTTCATTAAAAACTAAACAAACCTACTTTCATTCTTGAGAATAATTGCTAGTAAATGAAAATACTATATTAATACATACTTCAGTAAAAAAGAAAGAAGATGGAAAATATATATCCTCATTTAGACCAAAAATTCTTCAGATTTCACATACATATTAAGGATCATCTAAGTAAATAACTATAACACTAAACTATTGTTTGAAAACATATGTTTTCATTTAAATCAAAAATTCCTTATATATTTTATATATTGAAGATATAACATAATATTAACAATTACAATGGTATATAGATATTGTTTTAATTAATTGTAAAAACCAATACACTATATTAGTTTTCATACAATATATGAACCTATTGAATTAACCAATTATTATTACAAATTATATTATTAATGTAAATGGGAATAAAGCGATAAATAACAGTTTCAAACAGAATAAAACTTTACATACTAATAACAAATACTATAATATATAGAATATACATATGGGACAATCGTGCAAAACGTGTATGTCCTAGAACTACATTGAAATATCGAAAGAAAACATAGAAAACATTGATGTTATAAATTGAATTTTTGTACATAGTTTTTGCATTTGCATTGTAACTTATTATTCTCTAGTGCACTTGAAGTTAACGAGCTCATTATTTAACTCGAATATTACATTACGCGGTGTTAAATAATAAAATAACACTAAAAATACTATTAAAAATACCACCAGCTAAATAATAATTGACAAAATAGAGAACAATAGTGACCTTTACAAGCTGATAATGTTATTAGTGTTAAAATAACTGAATAAGTAGAGTTTACTTTAGTTATTTTTAACACTTAACGTCTTTCTCTATTTTTATTCCTCAAAGTTTTCACTTATTGGCTTTCTTTCTTTCTTTCTTTTAGTTGCTTGCTAAAAAGATGAAAATTTGTTTTTTCTACTTTGAATTGATCTTATAGTTAAGTTCTCTTCCATAAATCAACTAAATTAACACAATTTTTTATTGAACACCGAAGAAGAGTTATTCACACTTACCGAAAAAGAAGAACCTTGCGGAAATCCAATAAAACGTTTTCTTCTCGACAATGCGCGCCTGTCATTTTCATCGCCCTTCGGCTGTGTATTAGTTTTCATTGCTTGTTCCTCAATTATCATTGTTTCATTGACATTCAGAGTAGTTTCGATTCCAGTTCGAGACTTTGTTGATATTTGCTCCTTGGCATCGTCGGCATTTACTTTGACTGCAGCGTTTACATTGTTGCCAAACTTTAAACAAAACAAAAACAAAAACAACAACACTAACAAAATCAAAGTTCGTTGCTTTGGCAACATTTTTAACTTGATTGACGCTCTGATTGTGGCAACAATAACCGTATGAACCAATCTCTAACTATAAGGCAGAATCTATGAAGTGCGGTTGAATGGTTGAAGCTGTTTGAATTGGTGTTTGCTGTCACTGATGTTGACGTTGTCTCTGTTATACTATAATGTGCTATGCTGTGCTATACACTGCTATGTTGCGCTATACACTGCTATGCTGTGCTATACACTGCTATGTTGTGCTATGCGCTACAACAAAAGCTGCTCGGTGCGTTGTGGATGATCAATGTTTATTTCTGCACTGAAGCACTTTCATCAAACTGAAGTGTCATTTTGCTTTTTGAATTAAGTTCAGTTTTGTTTTATTGATTAAAAGTTGTTGTATTGACTTCATTGTCGCGATGTTGCTGCTGGCGTTCCAATAGTTTTCCATTGCGTAGTGTTTTGTTCTTAACTTGGTCAAGTTTAAGTTGATAATTAAATTAATTAATAAACTCGTAGTGTGTGTTTAAGAGCTTAGCAGCAAAGTTCTAAGATGTTGAAGTGAAATTGGTAGTCTTTGTTTGTAGATTACAGTTGTAAAGAGTTTGGAACAGAATTATGAATATTTCTTTTTGTTTTTGTCCAAACTTTATTAAAAGAAATCTTTAATTAGAAATCTGGCGCAGTCGATATTTCGTTTTGAGCAAACTGAAGACTTAAAGTTGGATGAAGTGGAAATTTTGAGTATCTAAAAAGCTATAGCAGATATTTATAATATAAATACACGTATAAGAGAACAAAGATTTGTAAATATATATAAGCACTTATAAACAACTGTTAGTACAGCTGAGTGTTGAAATTATTTATATTTACAAAAATTAATTTCAAAGACAGTTATAAAGTTCTATCGATAGAAACATATATAAATATGTATAGAAGCAAGATGAAAATTATAA
>NC_051847.1:137889425-137923009 GCF_002237135.1 Teleopsis dalmanni | reverse complement strand
GGTAGTCTACATTTGTAGCATTTTGTGCGAAAAAGTCTTATAAAAACGAATTTTGCACAACGACAGGGTGTGAGATTTTTAGTAGTTTCCTAAAAATCAATTTTAAGTTAATTTTAAACTTAACAGCATCAAAACAATAATTTATTTAAGCCCTAGACCCAACTTTTCAAACTGATCACCTCCTGGCCGGTAGTCTACATTTGTAGTCACCATATAATTTATATGAAAATTCATATTAAATACCTATGTAACTCAATATTTTTTAGTTCCAACATGCAGAAAGATGTTCCTTTGTAATTTATTTTATTCTCTGTTTACTTGTACATACTTGTGCTGCATATTTGTACTTATATGCATGATTTTATGGTTTAGATCGCAACAGTAGGAGGATTAGGAAGCGCAGTTCATACTGCTGTGATCAATTTTCTGCTTATGCTCCATCTGATTGCAATGTAATGCTTTCGATCCGCTTTCGATTGGTTAATTTGGTAATGAAATAGTTTATTTGAAACATAGAGCAGTAAAATAAAATGAGAATATTGGAAAATATGATTGAACGGTCCGATTGAGACATCGGTCGTTATGCAGCATCTTGATACATTTGTGTCAAGAGATAATACTGTCTGGTTCAAAACTATACCTAATCAAGTAGGTCGCACTACTGCTCACAATGTGTTTCATGGCACTACTGTTGGTCCAATTCGAGCGACTAAAGGTCTAATTTTGTACACCGTATTCGATACTTGAATAAATTTTGAGAGGAACAAACTAAAAAGCCAGGAAAACTTTTCAAAAAGGGAATGAAAAAAACCCTAATGCAAAGGAGAGAATGTGGAATACTGTAACCGGCATGAAATCAAAATCGTTAATTGAGCTTCTAGTGCTAGGTGGTGTAACCAAATCAAGCGACGAGGATACGAATATGTTGTGGAGTAAGGAAGCAGTTTGTTATTACCGTGCAACAATGTAGAAACCCATTTCAAAGAAATTTTACATTTTATTCGGTTTGACATTCACCGTACTAGAGCTGACTTGTTATTGATAAGGCTGCTCTCATCTCTGAACTGTAGGCTGAGATGAATAGCCATCTCCGTATGTACTACCAATCTTCCGGAGAAGTGACAGTAAATAAGCATCTATTTACATATCGTGATAGACTAGATTTACCCATTATATTGGTTCGCTTGTGATGCGAAGTCGTTTTATCCTCTCAATAGTGAGGTTTATACTGGAAAGAACTCAAATGCAAATCAGGCAACTATTGTGGAAGAGAGTAACATTTGAAAGAGAAAAACTACGCGAAATATTTGCAGTTGGTGCATAAAAACCAGTGTGTGACGTACAAACAGTCACATATTCTTTGGGTGAATGTTGTTCCTCAAAAGCTACTTAAAACCTTTTTTACCCAAATTTTGTATAATAATTTTCATAATAAATATGTACAATTGTCTGTAAAAGTAAATTAATCTGCCTAAAAGTGTTTTTTTAATATGTTGGTCTAGATTTCTTCATAACATACTTGCTTGCTACAAATGTAGACTTCCGACCGGCAACGTATAAAAAATATCCCGAGCACATAAAGGTTAAGTAGACATGCAGGCTTTTGAAATCGGGGGAGCTCAGTTATTTAATCTTTAAATAAATATGAGTATTACTTAACACTTAACAGAGAGATAAATAAGCGGCAATAACACTTTCGGATACTGCGAAATAATTTATCAGATATAAATGTTATATCATTTAAGTGTAACGAATAGAAATCCACTAAATCAATGAATAGTAATGTCTTCTGTAACAAGCTCCGTAATGAAATTTTTTTTGGTACATATATGTAATCGAAACTCGATACCATTATAAAAAATCATATTTTAGAATTGTAGAACAGTATTTTTTGCATATCACTAAACAGAGAATATAATGAAAAGTTACAGTAACGAAATAGAAACTAATAAAATTTCAAAACTTAAGTTCATATGCTGTATTATTCTTCATCATACCGTTACAAATTTAATTGACCGCCTACTCTAATCTAGCGAACTCAACAATTCAGGTTATTTATTTGACAACTATGCAAAGCTGCGTTACTTTAATGATAACAATCTTCGTGTTTAACATTCACTATTGGTTTCAGTTATAAAATAGTAAAATAGTAACAAAGTCGTAAACGTTCCAATAAAAGTATTGGAAGATTTGTAGTAGCAATATGTGATATGTAACATCCTATACACATATACGCCTTCCGAAATGTTCATATGACTTTAAACGAGCTTGCATAAAATTAGAATCGCAGCTTGTTTTCTTTGGTTAGGTGGTGCAAATGGTTTCAGCCTCTTTTGATTACTGCCAAGTCTCAACATTTGTATATTTTCAAAGGAACTAGCTCTGGAGAATAGTCTATTTAAGCGTTTGTTGATACGTGGTTTTTGGTTTTTTTATTTGCGTTTTCGAGGCGTAACAACCATACTGATGAATGATTTAACTATCAAAGCCAAACGTTGACAAAATAAAACAGGGTAACGCAGATAAGGTTGTACATACTGTTTTAAAACTACCAAGTATATTATATTATATGTATATAAAACATTTTTAAAATATATATCTTACAGTGCGTTTATTCTCAATGAAAGGTTATTATAAGCACAAAATTGAACTAAGTAAACAAAGTATAAAAATGATGATGAAATGAAATTATATTTTTTAGTTTTTTATATATTTTTACTTATATATGTAGAAATCAAAATCAAAATCTATGATTTGATTTGAGTTAACTGAACCATGACTATTATAATTCTGCATTATGATTCTTGATAACGGTATATATGAATATAAAAATATAAAAATTCTCATTTACTTTAAATTTTATATTCGATAAAAATGTAATGATCTAAAAAGGAACTTTTGTTAAGGTATTCAGTGAACATTCTGGACCACTCAACGCCTCGCTTCTGGTATATTCATATGTTTGTGTACGGCTGTGTGTTCTATATTCGCATTTCCTATATACTTTTCACTTTTACAACGTCATTAACTTGCTTGTTTATTAAAGAAAACAAAAATTTAAATTAGTTAATTATAGAACTTAAAAGGCTTACAAATATAAAAAATATTTATACATACATTATAAAATAAACTGAATATGATTTATTATGCTCCTATACTGTGTTTCAAGAATCTTAAGTAACAAAAATTACAAAATTAATATTATTATGATATTAATAATATTTATTAATAATAATACATTAAGAATATTAGCTATAAATAATATTAAATTGTTCATTAACAATCAAATTGTCTCCTTATCACTGATCTATATATTTACACGGCATCTTACCAAATCTGTATATATTTATCAATGCTTTTGAAAATTCAGCTTTAATTGTTAGCGAGCTAAAATGTATGTAGCTTTATTGAGCATATGTGTCTGAAGAAATACTTATTAAAGATAATTTCATATTACAAGCATTAGTCAAACGACAATCCGATGTTTCAAGAGAGGTACATTTTTCAGCAGAATCGAGCTGGTGTATTAGCTACTTCCAATTTAACATAAATTGCCTTTACGCGTGATAGAATACTTCATTTGCCTTGACTACCGTCACCCTGTATTCCAATCACAGCGAAAGAGTAGTTAATTTGAAATAAACTTTTTTCAGCAGTTTTTGCTAATTAAACGACATCACCAATTCGCATACCACCAAGCAAACAAAACCAAAAATTTTGTGTCCTGTAGACTGACAAATGCTGACAACATACAACCATTACACTCATCATCTCCCAAAAAGAAGGATCTCCTCTGCAAGTTACTTATCACATAAACACGCCTCAACGAATGCTTGATAACTCTCATACGCTACGAGTTCCCAGTGTAAAACGAAATTACAATTTCCTACAAATAAATAGGTTGAAAACTACAATTGCAGTGGCTTGATAATTTTACCAGTTGTCCTTAAAAGGACAAAATTTAAACATATTTTTCAACATTTTATGAAAAAAAAGTAATGACAACTTTTTAATATTGTTTGAAAATATTTCAAGATAATTGAAGGTAAAAATTGAGAACAACATTAACAACATAATTACAACAATGTGTTATAATTAGTTCATTAATTAAAAATATTTTCAGAGTCATTTTAAGTTCACAAACAGTTTAAGATGTTAAAGCAATGACTTAACTAGTTCTAGAACCGATCTAGCACTTTAAAAATTGTTTAACTAATTAGCAATAAAATATAATGATATAAAAAATAAAACAGAAAGTTTAAAAAAAATTTAAAGTAAGAAACTAAATAACAGATGGTTCATCTGTTAGTAATTTTTCAAAGTTCACATGTACAGGTAACATTCCTGGTTGTGCTTTATAGGGCGTTCTATACTTTAAGGAAAGCGATGTGGAAATGGAGTCAAAATTAAATATAGGTATAATAAATCAAAGAGATCTTTTTGATCAAGACCCCTACAAACAATTTAAAAGATACTCCAGCACCTTTATGAATATTAGTCTGAACAAGAACAAATAGTCTTAATCTGCATATATTGTTTCACCATCAGATGACGTTTATATATATGACTAAATGATTTAATTTTAAAAAGCTATAAACATATCGTGTCATGCAGTTTACTTTATTTCTTAACTTAGTGAGAGATTTCACATCAAGTTTTGAATACACTCATGCGGAGAACACAAAATTAGAAATAATTACTTGTTTTATCAGCATAAGACGTATATTCACGAATATTTTTCGACTTCTTTGTATAGACGCCAAACAAAAACTGATCGTATGATATACGTTAAACTTTGACAGAATGTGTATAATAGTGTTGCCAGCGTGAAAATAAAAAAATTCAACGATTGGATAAGCGCGGGAATTCAAAAATAGGCCTCTCGTTCTTTTTTGATCAAAAGGTACATGCACTCTTACATATCTTATCAGTCAACCCAGTTCCGACATTTAAATTCCAGTATGGAGAGGTTTAAAAGTAAATAACGACTACTTCCCGCTCATTCCAGTATCTAAAAATAAATTTAGGGGCAGGCCTGGAAAAATAAATAAGAGTAAAATAATACGTTAAATACGTTATCAGATAAAATACGTTATCAGAGTTACAAATTACTCTGGCCTATAATATTTTTATTTCGACTACCCTCTGACTTTCTTTAAACAATGAAACACAACTACCTTAATCCCCTGCCCTCTAAAAGACACCCAAACCATTCCCGTTCGGCTTTCGATCTACAAATGCACTCTCTAATACAAATGTATTGACACATTGATGACACTTTAAATATAGTCTTTTTGTCTTTGTCTTTCACTTTTATTCTAAGGGTAAGGCATTATAATTGACCTTTCATTAATTGATTTTTCCGTTTTAAATTGTTTACTCATCCTCTCGTTGGTTAATTTTTAACCAATCAAACATAATAACATATTTGATTGTTATTATAAATTTTATGGTAACTAAAATTTATAATTTTGGTCATCTAAAAATTGATGCACCAAATAACAGAGCAATCTAGAAACTCCTAGTCTTTCTTTGTCGTCTAAATTTAGATGCAAGTTCAGTTTAAGCATAAATTTTTTTTTCTTCCTTTTTTTTTAAACAGAATTTTCAAGAAAAACATTACTTGATTATACACAAGTATCTCTTCATTAACTCATTCTTATTATCAAAAGCTAAGTTTAAGAACACAAAAAATTGCCAAAAAAAAAATTTCTGAAATCAAAAAGTTTTTGTTTTTGTGAAACAAAACTTAAAAGTTAAGTTAATCTTATATTCAAAAGAATTTTTATATTACAGAGTAGAGAAGCAGTAAAGTGTCAAATTAAATAAAAGTGTCTAAAACAGCAGATATCCTCTCTTTTCAAAAATTAATTGAAAAAGTGGGAAACTTAGCATTGCAATGGAAATCTGTCAGAAATTCGCAAAATATTTGTACAAATACTTAAGCTTAATTTCATAAAATATGCAATTATAGCTAAGTAAATATTTATATATAATTAAAAACGGTAGAGTATGAAATTGTGAATTATTAAAGGATACCAGAAACTATTATGGAAGTGCTTTAAGTATCAAAGTCAAACAGAGTGAGTTCCTTCTGGCCTGATTCGAGCCCACCCGAATGAAAACAACAAACTTGCTGTAAAATGTTTAATTTACGGTCAAAAATAAATTTACCATGAAATATTTACATATATTCTTCACAGAGAGCCAAGGCTTCGGGTGCATGGATAATGTAATAGTAGTTCTTGGAAAATGTGAAAAGTTTCGCATATACTTGGACAATTGAAAACTTAAAAACAATTTCATTATATCTGAGTGGTTTTTATGCAAAAAATAAAAAACAAATTAATTGTTTAAAAACAAAATCATTACTTATAATTAAACTGCATTGCTTAGGGATTTTATATGCATAATTCATATAATTTTGTTTTAATGGCACTACCTGTTATTTTACAATGCAGTGAGATAATCAGTCATCGTAAAAATAAATCTAAATTTAAAAACTTTAGACGGTTGAATGAATAGAATTTGGATGTCGTTTTATTAAGATCAACACTAATTTTCTAGAGAACCCTACATATATTACCATTATTTCTCACTATCTCAGGTTCATACTATAATAAAACTAAAAATGGTTTTTTCAAATTTAATTTATTGTGAATCAGAATATCATTTAAATTAAGCTGAATTGATATTTATCATTTCAACTTACAGCTTAATAGGAATGTTACATAAGTGAACTGATAAGTCTGACCAAAAAAAAAGTCTTGGATTTGTTATAGTTAAAATGCGATTTAAATATTAAAGATAAACATTATAGACATCCATTCTGTAAAGTGGAATGCGGAATGGAAACAAGACTATTTAAGAACTGACATTTTTAGTCAGCCATTTACTGGCAATCAAAGATGAACAACATACTGACCAAAGAAAATGACCCACGCAGTTTCTTAAAAATTTATTAAAAATGAGTCAAAATCTTCAATGGAACTCATATGTTTCAAATATAACATCACAAAAGCGCAAGTTATTACATCTTAATTGAACACCACACAGAATCTTGGTTCAAATCCCAATAAAGATTGGTGTAAAAACACACCAGTGTATTCTTACAAATTCTTTACAAAATTGTTAGTGACACTGTCACAAGAAAAATAGGGCAATCACTTCTTAAGCTTTGAAAAAAACGTACTTCATAATTTACATACAAGTTAACGCTATATTTTATCGCTACTAACCAATGGGTCTCTGGTAAACCTAACCTAACCTTACGAAGCTTACCTCGATCATCATTTTAGACGAAAAGTCGTATATCAGCGCCACATCGAACATTAATAGTATGTGTTTGTTTAAGACACTGCTTTTGTTATTCTCAAAGTAAAGTTATTGTAAACACGAAATTGAATTAAGTACGTAAAATAATTGTAATCCATAATTACAGTATTTATGATTTAACTATTTAGATATTTTGAACAGCATTATAATTCATGAAAATTACTTCACACTTCTAACTCAGATATAAAAAATAAAAATTCTCTTTAACTTTAAATTAAACTAAACGAAATAGTTGAGATAAGGTTTCACTTTTAAAACAATCCCTCCAATTGGAGAAATATCTGTTGTAACAACATATCATTCTCCTTGAGTATTAATTTGTGTTGCAATTAATTTATGAAATTATTTCATATTTTATGATATGGCATAATTATTATAATAAAGCACATTTAAAAAATAATTTATCAGTATTGCTGTATTTTTAATTTTCTCTGTGGCACTCCAACCTATTCAGTGATTTGTATTGGCCCGCATTCTTATATGGACTGGACAGTCCTATTTTACACTATACTATATACCTTTTCACATTATATTCAAGCTATTTGGAATGAATGAAACTATGCCATACTCAAGAAACTGTCATTAAAAGTGTAAAACCATGAATTCAAAATACATAGAGCTGATAAATAAGTAATCCTATGAATTCTGGACAAATTTTCAGTTGTCCAACTCCACACTTTGTCTTCACTTTATCAAAGACTACGTGTAGAATATAGATGGAAATTGGTTTTGTGCTTTGTTTTTAATCATGAAGAATTCAGAAAAGCGAAAAGAGTCTGTCAAAACTCGAACTGTGTAAAATCCGAACTCTTAATGTAGCTCTTAATGAGTTCGATCTAGCGCTTCATGTATTTTCTTGAAGGTCGTGGTACATCCCAGTGAACCTTGATGTAGAGAATGTGAAGCATACATATGATACAGTTAAATTCAGCGATTAAGGAATACATTGAGTATAAACAGAAAGTAACTAAATTGTTATATATTATAATATCATATCATTTTTTCATAACATAACAAGGATTACAGCTAATCCAACATATTTTAAATTAAGCGCAAATTTTGTCATACCCTACCAAATGTGGTCTAAACAAGACCACTTATGATGAGTACTTGGTAATAAAATATGTATTGAAAACAATAGTTTATATTAAAAAATTAGTTTCTTTCGTAATAACAAAAGTTCTGTCTGACAAAAGTTGAATATAGTTGACCAATTAGCCCAATATTACACAATTACCATAAACAATTTTCTAACATTCTAAGACATGTGCGCATTTGAGTATTTTTTTTTATCTTAATCATTAATATATCAAGACTTAATGGTAAAACTTAAAGAATTAATATATATATTACATAATAGCTTCGTTTTCACATGTCAAACTCGAGTAGACAATGTTTTTAGCTACATTGAAACTCAAATAGCAAACTAATTTTTTTAATATCTTATATATCGTAATTCTAAAATCTCTTATGTAATGGAGTTTTTCTTTACTTTACTGTGTATTTACCAAATCTCATTTACGCTTTTCTGACATTTTGAAAGTAAAAAAATGTCTGCTCTGCTTAGGGTCCATATATAGTCATTTTCCCCTAGGGTAGTTTTGCACATTTTTATTGCCAATTCAACGCAAATAAAATGCCAAAATAAAAAGTTTAATTCAGTTTCTTTATTTATTTATTTTACTATTTTTTCTCTTTACTCACTTTCAGCATTGTGTGCCTTACAAAGATTTACGAGTGTCAACCTTCCAGCACATACAAACTGTACTTGTACACTTTCGAAGGGACAACACAAATTCATTCCCGAGCATACACATAGATACTCCTATTACTAAGCAAGCCTGACAGCTAATTACAACCACAATTCCACGCTGACTTAAACTTGCGACTTGAAGGAAAATCCGCCAGAGGTGGAACCGATATTTAACAAGTTTGTATAAAAAAGCGCTAAGGAGTATTAACTTTATTAGGTGCTCCATAAGTAAAAGTTTGCATGAAGTTGTTGATGGAATAATTACCTCGATATAATAACCTTAATTTTTAAACTCTGTAAGGCATGCATAAAAGCACATCCATTAAAATGTTTTTAATGGGACAGCAAATCCTAACGCAGCACACATGGCAGCTATGTAACGCACATAAATGCTCACTTAGATAGAAGAAAAATATTATTTTCAATATCCAAGAAGGAAGAAAAAGTACGACACCGGTTCCAAGTTTCCGTTTTGATTATTATTACTACTTTTTTTGCAGCATCGTGTGGTCCCGAGGCAAGTTGCTCTGTACAAAGGCCACACGCAATTGAATGGTGACATTAGCACTTCCTGTCCCACCCAAATCCCAAATAAGAAAGCAAAACAAAAAAGAAGTTCCTCAGCATTGGCACAATAAAAATTCTCCAAACGAACCAAACAGAATGCACTCGTGCGAATTACGGAAATAGCGAAATTGGTTATTTTGACTAAAAACATGTCAATTGAGAATTTGTTTGGCTTTTCTTACACTAACGAGTCGAGTCACACAAAAAAAAAAAGAAAAAAAACAAAAAAAAGAAGAAGAAGATATATAAACTTAAAACAATGAATAAAAATATATACGTTAACCAAAAGTTTGACATTTATCAGTAGTTAATATATAAAACTTTTTACTTATGTCCTTTTAACTACTGAAGTTCATCAGATATTCCTTTAATAAAGACCTATTTTAATACCATAGAAGGTGGAAGAGGAGTTCTTAAGTTAGCACATATAGAGAGTTCTTAAGTTAGTATATTTGTCATATATTCCATAAATTAAAAATTATAACCACTTCAATTAATTAACTTATTTAACTACTATCAGTAAATTATTGTTAATGTGAATTTAGAGTTGGTAACCGAAGAACCTTTTCTCAATTATATATGTGAACTAAGTGTCTGAGTCCCTTAACAGCATGATTGAAAAATTTTTTATTTAATTATGTTAATAAATTTAGAAGTGAGTATTAGTGTTGTTGAAAAAGCTACGCTTTCTTTATATGGTGACAAAGAAGCTATATTCAAATTTAGAGGATTTTCGAATAGCAAAGAAAGAAATTAAAAATTCGATTATTCCCTATGATGAGTACTTGGGAATACTCGAAACAGAGTTGTATGGTCAGCCAAATTTCAATAAAATTTAATAAATTTTTATGTTTGTCCTTTCTTTCTGTGCTATTCGAAAACCCTCCAAAATAATAAATTTATTTTATTTATTTTTTATTTATTTATTTATTTTTACTTATTGTGTATAACTGCCGGTAGTGGCGGATGTGACTGACGAGAAAGTAAACTTCGTGTGCTAGTCGTTGATGTTAATAAATTTCAAGGCCTTATTGCATATGTATATGTTATAGTATAGCTAAACTTCTAATGCGAAGATCTCTATCTCAATTCATCGACGTTATGTTTCACAGCTCTCTAACGATACTTTTGAGACATTTCATCAATTTAATGTTTTAAATAATTATAAATATAACAATCATTTTCTGTAACTGAAAATGCTTCTACAAATGTTATCTTTAAAAATGTTGAACCTTAATAGCATTTTATAATTTATATAGTAACCAGAATCATGTTCACAGTTTTAGTCAGTAAAGCGTGTGCGGAAAGAAGCTTCTCAAACTTAAAATGGATTAAGACCTATTTGAGAAGTATGATGATCCAAGTCTATAAACTGAATCAAAAATAGCAGCTGTTGCAAATTATGATATAATTTAAAAAATATTGAGTGAGGCTAAAAGTAGGAAAATTTATTTATTTTAATTTGGTTAGCAATAAAACTTTCATACATCCTTCGTCCTATTAGTGTGTGTAACTTTTTTACTTTTATACCCGGGTAATAAAAGGGGCCTCGCAATTTTGATGTCGCCGACGTCCAGTGTTGGTCTTACTTCGCCACTGATTTTAACGTCGGAGTTTCTTACATAATAAAGAATATTAAATATCCTCAGATGATGACCATTTGTAATGTACATCTTTTATTTGAGTTCAGATGCGATTGTATTAAAACGCACAAAAAAATAGAATAATGCACAAGCAAGAACTAAAAATACAACAAATGTGCAACAATAACTATATTGTCAACTGAGTAGTGTGTTTACACAAACTATCCGTTGCAAGTCAGAAAGGCCTATGTCGCTTATATTTTTGCAAAAGGATGTTCGATGGAAAATAGGGAATTCGTCCCGATATTACGTATTGGACATAAACGGCTGTTGTACGTTTATTACTGACTTATGGTGCTGTAGTTTGGTAGCTACCTGTGAACAAGAGCTATAACATTCCAAAAATCAGCTGAATATAGAAGATGGTATGTATTGAATTACAGAGAACCTTACGACGGCTCCATCTAATGCCCTTTATATAATGCTACATTTTCTACCAAATAATTTACATATTCAAATCAAAAAACATCTGAACAGAACGCACATACGTACATTGCTAGACTCTAGACGAAGTTTCAAACTGTCTGTATATGTTGGCATCCAATTATTAAATTTCATACTTAAGCTTCAAAATAAACTATTATACAATATTTTCACCAAGAAACAAGTTGAAAGAAGAAACTTTTAACCAAATTACAATGTATTAATTTTGAAGGTTGGCTCGAAAATGGACTAAGGTATTTCTTATTTTCGTACCATTCGCAAAAGTTTTATCGATTAGGGAAGCATGTTGGCTAATTGAATGACACTTCAAGGACCGTTGTAGTGTTGTCATTTTATTGACAGCCAATCGGCAATTAAAACTCTACAATCCTTTACTATAGAATGGAAGCTAATTGAAAAATATATAGAGCTGCAATTGACTAGCTTATCTGGGTTCCTATACACAGGAACATTAAAGAAAATGAAAAAGTAGACGGTTTGGGCATCCTAGTGCTTCCCTGGATGTATCCCTATGGGTATTGGCTTATGTTCGTCTCGAGATTGACACTTAAACACTTGCATCATATGTAACTTCTCAGCTAACATGGCTCTCATATAACAAGACTACATTTTAAGAACTCATTAGAAAGAACCGCGCGAATATTACAAGGCTTACTGCATTTCTCTCTGGTCACTGGCTCACTGCACATTGATTTTAATACTCACTGCAGAAGTTGTGAAAACTTACACCGAAACAAACTATTAAGCATTTTTTCTGTGAACGAACGGCTGTGGCTTCCACAAGAAACAGGTTTTTATAGAAGAAGTTTTTTGACAAACCTATTTAAATATCTAAATTCGATGGAATAAATTTAGTTCGTCTTTCTATATAATGAGATTTAGTGCGAGATATAAGGTACAAAACTGCGTAAAATCCTGCCCCTGCAACCACCCAAACAAACTAGTTAAAATATATGATGTATAAATTTTATTAGAGTTAGAGTTAGAGACTAGCAGCTCCAACTCAATTTGAAATACACATTAAATTTATATATTACATATATGTTATGTATATATAAGCATATATTATATTTAGAGAATTTCGTAATACTTCAAACAAATAACTTATATTTGTCCAACTGAAAACTGCTTGAATTAATATCATAATTCAACTTGTCCATCCAAACGCATTTTATTTATATACTCCTTGACTTATATTTGCGTCATAACTTCGTTCACCAGCAATGACTAAAGTTGGCTTTAATAGACTTTAACGGGCTGCTAAGCAATTCAAGGTGTTACAAAAAAGGTTCGAATGACAATTTCAGTTTCCACTTTACGCTCTACTACAAGTGAAGATTCGAATACAATCTCATAAATACATGTACACAGATCTGCACAATAGCACTAATACTCGTACATCAGAAATATGTTTGCAAGGACTTAATAAGGATTTGAATTAGATAAAGTTTTATCACAGCAAAAAGTGTTAAATTTAACAAATTTTACACTTGAACAATTCCAACACTCCGCATGAGCAAGTTCACTTCTGCTGCTTTTATGTAGCAATTTTTTTCTCCTGCTATACTAGCACCACCACCGAAAACTATACTCTATCTATGTATATGTGTTTATGGTTATCCCCACATCGTCATATATGCGAATGTATGGGATTGTATGTGAATTTTGATGATAAATTACAGCAAAGTTGTTTATGGCAGATCTGTTGTCACAAAGCCATTTTCAGTTTTTCTTTTCTAATTTTTTGTGTTTTTGTTTTTTTATTTTCTTGATGTTTTGTTTCTTTTTTTATACTTTTTAATTCATTTTTACCCTAATTCTTGTACATTCTTATACATTTGCCATTTGGAATACATGGAATTGAAACACGTTCATTTCATTTCGTTAAATTAATGATGCACGCATTTACTAACTTGCAACTGAAATGGCCTCCAAGTTGCCTGCCAAAGTGCTTCATGCTGACTTTATTTTTATTAATAGCATTGCTACGTGCCTTTGCTCTTCTCCTTTCGCAGTTCGCAGTTCTTCGCAGTATACTTGGCCGCACTTTACTAGTTACTTAAAAGCCTCCGCTTGCTCTTCTCGTGCATTAGTTTAAAGACCAATGCTTTTGCTTATTACCAGTTGGAGCATTTAATGTCTGGTGTATGAGCAGGCTTAAGCTGCTTTGGATTTTCGTAAGATTTTGCTTAAGTTCATGGAATCTATTAATCTGTGAAGGCTTTCAATCTTATCATTTCTTCAGAGTTTTGTTCCTTTTTTTATAGCCCGTTTTATATGCACAACAAAATAATTGTAAAAATTGCATTAGTACAAATATTTTGTTGTCAACATTAAAAGAATAATGATGACGATTTTAGGATTTAATTTGTCAAAACGAATTTCTCTGCAACTATTCGTGTATAAAATATATATAAGCAATTTATTTTACTCTATTGCAAATGACAGGCTTATTACATATAAAAAAGTGTTGTCTTTCAGAAATTGTAACATAATCCTTGATTTGTAGTTCATTTATACATTTGACATTTATTGAACAGATAATCCATAAGCAGAACAAAGGTGCTGCGATATATTATATAAACCCCCAGATGGGACTGCCATAGTTAGTGATGTGGATGCAAGTACAAATATCAACAAATTTATTAAAAACAACACAGAGACTATTTGAAAATATTAGAATGTGATATAATATGTTGAATGTAAAATTTAGACAATGTTCATCATATTTGACATTATTAAAATACAAAATCTTTTAAGATAAAACTCTTACAATGGATATCACGTCGAACAGCAGAAAAAACAAAAAAAAAATTCGTAATACAAGGCTATCAAAGTTTACACGACATGCAGATCTATCGTAACTAAAAATTGAGGCTTTACACTAATTTATAAAAATATTTATTGTTGCTATTATCTTTTTTATAGAAAAGAGCCGAAGTCAACTTTATTCTATCAGTTCTAATTTAACACTAACTTAATACTAATTTTGCCCATATGCCGATATACCCCAGTAGCAGAAATAAGGAGTAAAAAGGCCTTTTTAAATGCCTGATGAGCCAATATCGAAGGCCTTACACACTCGCTGTGTAGAAAAGGCCTTTAAAAAGCACTGCAACACAAATTCTGAGGAAGGCCTTACACACTCGCTGCGTAGAAAAGGCCTTTATAAAGCACTTAAAAAATGCATATATTTGTAATTAAATATATTTATTAAAATTCCAAGATCTTTTATATTATAATAAAATTTATTTAAATTAAAATTATTAACATGATTATAAATTAAATAATATTAACATTTTTTAAACTAATAATATTATGAAACTATCTATAACTATACCTAAAATTTATTTAAACTTAAATTAACATTATTATAAATTAAATAATATTAACATTTTTTAAACTAATAATATTATGAAACTGTCTATAACTATACCTAAAATTTATTTAAACTTAAATTAACATTATTAAACTAATAATATTGTAAAACTATTTATAACTATATCTAGTTAATCTCTTTTGTTGATTTTTTTTGATGCAAGCCTCTCTATAATATCTGCTTTTTGCAACCTTGAAACCCTTTTTTATGTCATTCCTATAATTTTCTTCACTTAGGACTTCAGTATCTGCAGCTTCTGTAATATAATGCAATATTAGACAATGTGTATGTTGTTTAATTTTAACAAAACTACTAACTGAAAAAAATATGCACTAATGACAATTTTAAATATAATTCCATACAGGTATAAAAGTATACTTACAATTGTTTTGTTACAATTTTTACGTACAATTTTCCACTGTTTTGCACTATTATTTAATATTTATGGTTCAGTTGTCTTTTCGTTTATTTTAATTAGTTTATTTAATCATTTAATAAGTTTATATATTTTTATTACTTTTAATAAGCACTATTTATAAATTATTTCACTCGCGATCAGCTTACTTTCGAATTCACGAATGGACTAATTTTGTTAGAATTTCATAACTTGCAATAACTTAACTTAACAAAGAAGAGACATTAGTCTAGACTACACCGAAATAAAGCAAAGGTAGGCTAAAATAAAAAAAAACCGATATATTTAAAAACAAAACATGCAAATATGATTTGAACACCGCTTGCGTGTACGCAATGCGCATCAACTCCTTTAGTGACGCCTTCTTAGTAAAGGCCTTTTTAAAGTACTTTAACAAAAGGCATGTGAATTTCATTACACCTTCTGATGGAGTGCTTTTAAAAGGCCTTTTTTTTGACAAGGCCTTGAGTATTCTGCTAATGGGGTTGGTTAACTAAGGCAAATTGTTGTTGGAAACTTCGAGCATTGATTAATACTACATTCGCACATGTAGCAGTACGTAAATCAAAAATGTGAACTATAGAGAGAAATCAAAAACAATTTCTACACAACCAATGCAAAAACTCCGCGTTCCTCTTGAAAGGCCTAATGTGTGTAGAAATAAAATCGCTTGAGTTGAGAAGTCCTCTTGTATTTAGTGTTCTTGATATAAATCACACAAGCACCCAAACTAGGAATATGAATAGAAAATATAGCAACAATTTCTATACTATATCACACATACATTCTCATACGCACATTCAACAGCTCTTTCGTGTGTTTCGAACACTTAAGATCATTGTGTTATACGCTGCTTTGGTTTGTCTTAAGTGTTCTACAATTCAAAGCTGATTGTGCTTTTAGCTGGCTACTCGAGCTGGCTAACATGAAATGAAAGGGAGTAATTTTTTTGTTCTGCATTCGCAATCTGTCTGTCTGTGTTATTTGTCTGTGGTGTTACAAACTTATTCCTATTGGATTATGTAAATATAAATTTTTCCCTATTTATTATTATTTATTATTGTTTTATAATATAAGATTAAAATAATATAATAAATATATGTTATAAAAATTCAAAATGCTTCAAAAATTGCTACTTTTGCGTATAATTGTGTTTAATTTTTTTTTTAAGAATAATTGTTAATTTTTTATATTGTAACTTTGTTGTTTCTTTGGTTAAAATAAATCAGGAAATAAAAATGAATTTGAGTAGAAATTAAAAAAGTTATGCGTAATATAAGAATAATTTTGTGAATATCCGTAGACTTTTTCTGCTATGTGTATGTATATTGATATGAGGTTTGTATATTGGGTGTTGAGTAAACACCGGCAGTAGCCGAACCATAGTTGTTGTTAGTGCAAATGGTATTATGTGTATGTAGTGAAGACAGTACTATGACCTGTACTAGCCATGATAACATGAAGTATGTTAATAAACACCATGTTGTTAAATATCTATTTATGTGTTATATTTTACTATACAAATAATTAAATACACAAGTATTTTTCAGCCTGATTTATGCACTTTTACATGCGCTCAAATCAATTGTCGAAGCACCTTTTCCACACCGATTGGGACACCTCCAAAACATGGTTTTTGAACGCTTCAACGGCATCTTCTGGCGACGGAAATCGTTGACCACGCATTTTTTTTCTTGTTTTTTCTTGATGTGCGTTAATTCCCATTAATTCGACGTTTTGGCTGGTCAAAAAGGCGCTGCTTTGAGCCGATGTGTGAGAGCTCGCGTTGTCATGGTGAATAATACTTCATCTTCTCTTGTTCGTTTTTCGAATTTCTACGAAGGCTTCAGGCAAACAAATTGTGTTGTACCACTCAGAAGTGACCGTTCTTCGTTGCTCAAGCGGAACAGTCGCCACATGACCAGATTTGCCGAAGAAACAGGCGACCATTTGCTTCGAAGTGCTTCTTCCACGAACAACTTTCGTTGGATATGGCTCGTCTTTGAAGACCCACGCGGTCGATTGATTGTTGATTCGTCACCTGTGACCATGTTATAAACGTCTTTTGAAGCACCGCGAACATATTTTTTCAACATTTCTTTGCACCAATCGACACGAGTCTTTTTTTGAGCGATTGTCAAATTGTGCGGCATCAAAATTGTCTGGCACAACGGCCGTTTTTGTACGACCTTCACGGAATTCGTCGCTGAGCGAGTGTCTGTCACGATTGAAGTCATTAAATCAGTTTTTCACAGTGCTATAGGATGATGCTTCATCGCCTTACAAAGATTTAAATTCATCAATGCACTCCTGTCAATGCACTCACGTCGAAAGTTGTAAAAACTGATTGCACAAAAATGTTCACGTGTTAATTCCATTTTTTGTCCGAGATGAATTTTTCAAGTCTCTGTAAATAGAACAATTAACAATTAAATGACAACACGTTCTGAGTGATGTTATATTAAAAAATGGCAACCTTTCTCACGGAAATGTCAGATTGCACCTGGCAATACTTAGTGCTGCCTAGGCCAGAAATATATATAGCAGCCCTCGTAAAAAGCGATTATCTATCCTTTTGATTTATTATTATATGGATCACAATGCACACATAAAGCCTTTAAAGATAATAAAACAAACTTTCATTTGCAAAACAAATCATTATCATGTTACGTGCACGCGTTTTGAGTTTAAGGACTATTTTTCATGAGCAGACTGGATGTCATTCTAATATCCCCTGAGCAATCTTTGAAGATATAAGGAAACCTACTCCATTGACATGAGCAAATCCTTCTGGTTTGCCTGAATAAATAAACAAATTATCTTTGTGTTTGATCGAGCCATTTCTATTCTCACTGAATTCTTATATCGCCAAACGTCGCTTTTGTAGCCATCTCGTTTCCAAGTTGTTCGAGTTTACCAGCCTCATTTAAAGTGCGTACATTCCATGTTGCGACAGATGTTATGCCTATTGGGCATCATTCATCAATACGATTCAAATTTGTTATGTTGTAGGTTTTATTGATCTCTAAACTCGATTGCTCGAATGTCGGAGAAGTTGTTCCCATTTCGTTTGACTTTTGTTTGAAGTAGTAGTTTTTTTGATTGTATGCACGGGTTCACATAAGCGGTGGATGATGGGTCCATGACCCATCCAGATTCCGACGTGGTACACGTTTATATAGCGATCCGCTTACTACAAGTCCGGTCACCACTTACAGCCTCAGCTTACATGGTGAACATACGCTGAAATACAGACATCATTAGAAACTCGAAATCGTTGATCATATTATAGTTAATTCGTCCGCTGCCTTGAATTCTAAGCTGCTTTTGTTTGATGACGAAGTTTACCTATTTGCTCCGTGGGAGGTATTTTATTTCCCTTCCACCATCCATATCTAAAACACATTCCGCTATCCGCCACCTGGGACGCGTCCTCAATGGATGTTAGACTCTTCCGAGGAAGTAAAAAAATTAATTAACTTTAAAAGTGAAGATGTCCTTCAGATCTAAATCTAATTTAATAATTCTTACCGATATGCCATTTCAGTTTAAGAGACTGCAATTCCCAATTCAATTGGTGAATTGTGGAGCTCAGTCCAATGTTTAGGATAGCGTGGTTTCAATTTTGACACGGATTATCTTCTACCTGAACAATTACGTGTTCAACCTATATCTACACAGACAATGGATGAATAAAATCTAATGTACATACTGTACAAAATTTGAAAATGATAGTAAAACGTGCTTTCTGATTTTTTTCTTTTCCATCATTGCCATTGATATGCTGATATTGTTTAGAGTTTGATGGACTGATCAGATGAAGATTAGTTGAATTCTTATTCGTATTTAGTATGTTAACGGAAGCTTTGTTTCATTAGCGAACAGAATTATGTACTCACAAGATGTGAAAATAAGTGTCGTTCTTCTTTTTCTAGTAGTAGCTCCTTTCTCAATAGATATTTATTTCTTGAATTATCATATATGTATAAATTAAAGCTAAATTATTACCTAGAAGAGAGCTTATCTATTACTTTGTGAGAAGTGATGATCGTCATAGTAAAGATTTGTACATTACTATAATTGAGCAGTGGTACACACTTTGTATAAGACAAATTTTAACAGAATCTCTAGTAAAACACATCTTTGACATGTTCTTACATAAAGAATCTATTTCAAGAAATCAAACTGCATTCATGATTACTGCACACTGACCATATCGTATGTCTATCATGTCTATCATGAGTGACCGCCCTCATTATATATTAAATCTCTTATAAGATATTTACATTAAATCAATATAAATATGAATCAGATTAAATATATATAATCTGAAAAAAGTATGTATTCTGTATTACTTTGATTTCTATAGATAATTCAATACATATATGAATGCTATTAAAACTAATGCTATTAAAAACTTACTACTGCAGGAAATATATACATACAGTATATATTTCCTATATAAAAAATTAACCTAAAATATGATTTTGTATTCAAATAGGAATAATATTAATTTGTATTTAACTTTATTTCAAGTTTTTCATATTATACACTATTATAATGATAACATTAGAAACAGTTTTTTAATTAATTTTAAATTTTAGCGATCAACATTCTTTTAAGTGAAACACTGATCGATTTGAATCAAACATAGCGTTTATTTACGATGTAATTTAAAAAACAACATACAATGCTGTTGTCAAGTTACTAAATTAACTGTTACTAAGTCAATCTTAAAAGTGAGTACCCCTACGGTGTACTGTGTTTATAAAAAAGCATTAAAATGACTACCCATTTTAAAATCTCTATCACGTCTTTTTTTCATCTCGTCAAAGCGATTGGACATTTCGTATAGTTCTTTTGGAACTGCTTGGCTAGCTTCTTCCAAAATACGAATGAGATCCTTCGCAATACCCCAATCCGAGCGTGTTATATAACTTATGGCAGTGCCGGTTCGCCCAGCGCGTCCAGTTCTACCAACACGATGAACATACTCCTCAATGTTACGCGGAAAATCAAAATTAATAACATGACTAAGAAAAAAAATTTTTTTACAACTTCGGTTTCAAATACTACTAAGCACTTACGTGATGTCTTCAACATCTAAACCTCTTGAAGCAACGTCTGTTGCTATTAAAATTTGTATGTCACCTGAGGTCAGATCAGCCAGTGCTTGTTCTCGATCGGCCTAAAGAAAATTTGTTTAAGTTTATAAGAATCTTATGCACATAGGCATTACTCTAATAAAGCTAATGTATTAAGTACCTGATCACGAGAACCATGTATACATTGTGTTAACAGGCCTTTCAGAGATAAATCACTAGACAAATCGTCAGCACGAGCTCGTTTAGAACAGAAGATAATAACTTTATCGCTTGATTTAAGGTTTTTTAAAAACGCCAGAACCTGTATCAGGAACAAATACATTTTTCTTTAGATCTTTCTTTATTTAACTTTTCAAATAATATTACCGTATTAAATTTGTTCGCATCATCCACGAGTTCTACCTTTTGACTCACAGAATGAGTAGCAGTTAAATCAAGTGAGCCAACCCATACCTGTATAGGATTGTTCATATAGGTTTCGGCCAATCTACTAACACATGGCGGCCAGGTGGCACTAGTCATGACGGTCTGCCTGTCAGGGCGTATGTCAAGTAGAACTTTTCGAATCTGTGGCTCGAAACCCATATCCAGCATACGGTCCGCTTCGTCTAATATTAAATATGTAACGGATGTAATATCTATAACTTTAGCTTGAACCAAATCATTAAGACGTCCAGGGGTGCAAATTATGCATTCAGCTCCTTCTTTGAAATCTCTGATCTGCTCACGACGACTTCCACCACCATAAATGCATACACTGAACAAGAATTTTAATATTATTTATTTTTCTATTCATTTGTTTTAAACTATTTTTTAACTTACGCTTTTATTCCACGGAACGAGTACTTATTAACTTCTTTTGCTATTTGCTGTGCTAATTCGCGTGTTGGAGCTAAAATTAATATATTTGGACCATTGCGTTCCGTACGTGGTGTAGTCTGTCCATCAGTATGAATCAAGGCAGGAAGCAGAAATGCTAAAGTTTTTCCAGTTCCTGTTTGAGCAATACCTATCATATCCTCGCCTCTCAATAATATAGGCCATGCTTGCTTTTGTATAGGTGATGGTTCCGTAAAGTTTTGTTTCTTCAACTCATCAAGTATATCAGGATAATCTTTGAAAGAGTGTTCGAATTTGTAAATAGGTTTTGGTATATCAAGACACAATTGGTCTTCACTTGTTTTCAAACGTGAAACCATTATATTGTTGTTTACTAAACGCATTTCATTGACTTCTTCCTCTGTCATAATAGCGATTTCCTCGGCTTCTTGATAAAAATTTTTTCTCAGCTTTGGAAGATGCGCCCACTGTAACCTTTTATATTCTTCCTGTAATAAAAAATATTTTATATGAGTAAAACAAATAAATCGATATCTTAATTTGTAGATTTTTAATATTTTTCTTACAACATTTCTATTTAGAGTTTCCCAATCGATGGGCTGCAATACTTCCTTCTTTTCAGTGCCACCAATACATAAATTTTTTGTAGGTAAATTTAATCTATTTCCGCCATTTTCTCCCTTAATAAATTTTGTTATGAGTTATTAAATTATATCCATACGTTCGTTGTAAATACTTTATACTTACAGATTCCGGAGTTGCAACCTGCAGTTCATCATTTCTGGAAGAAGCACTAAAACGATTCAATGAATTGTTTTTAAATTCAACTTTGAGATTGTGAGAAACTTCGTGTTTTTGAGATGAAACATTTTTATTCTTATTTTTCTGATTTTTCTGATTAAAATTATACATGTTTGCACTTAAAACTCCATACACGTTCCTTTCAGGTGGAGTTTCATCCCACATTATTTCTAAATCATCCATTTTAATGTTAGCAGAATTGAAATCACTACCCATTTTAAAATCTCTACCACGCCTTTTTTTCATCTCGTCAAAGCGATTGGACATTTCGTATAGTTGTTTTGGAACTGCTTGGCTAGCTTCTTCCAAAATACGAATGAGATCCTTCGCAATACCCCAATCCGAGCGTGTTATATAACTTATGGCAGTGCCGGTTCGCCCAGCGCGTCCAGTTCTACCAACACGATGAACATACTCCTCAATGTTACGCGGAAAATCAAAATTAATAACATGACTAAGAAAAAAAAATTTTTTACAGCTTCGGTTTTAAATACTACTAAGCACTTACGTGATGTCTTCAACATCTAAACCTCTTGAAGCAACGTCTGTTGCTATTAAAATTTGTATGTCACCTGAGGTCAGATCAGCCAGTGCTTGTTCTCGATCGGCCTAAAGAAAATTTGTTTAAGTTTATAAGAATCTTATGCACATAGGCATTACTCTAATAAAGCTAATGTATTATGTACCTGATCACGAGAACCATGTATACATTGTGTTAACAGGCCTTTCAGAGATAAATCACTAGACAAATCGTCAGCACGAGCTCGTTTAGAACAGAAGATAATAACTTTATCGCTTGATTTAAGGTTTTTTAAAAACGCCAGAACCTGTATCAGGAACAAATACATTTTTCTTTAAAGCTTTCTTTATATAACTTTTCAAATAATATTACCGTATTAAATTTGTTCGCATCATCCACGAGTTCTACCTTTTGACTCACAGAATGAGTAGCAGTTAAATCAAGTGAGCCAACCCATACCTGTATAGGATTGTTCATATAGGTTTCGGCCAATCTACTAACACATGGCGGCCAGGTGGCACTAGTCATGACGGTCTGCCTGTCAGGGCGTATGTCAAGTAGAACTTTTCGAATCTGTGGCTCGAAACCCATATCCAGCATACGGTCCGCTTCGTCTAATATTAAATATGTAACGGATGTAATATCTATAACTTTAGCTTGAACCAAATCATTAAGACGTCCAGGGGTGCAAATTATGCATTCAGCTCCTTCTTTGAAATCTCTGATCTGCTCACGACGACTTCCACCACCATAAATGCATACACTGAACAAGAATTTTAATATTATTTATTTTTCTATTCATTTGTTTTAAACTATTTTTTAACTTACGCTTTTATTCCACGGAACGAGTACTTATTAACTTCTTTTGCTATTTGCTGTGCTAATTCGCGTGTTGGAGCTAAAATTAATATATTTGGACCATTGCGTTCCGTACGTGGTGTAGTCTGTCCATCAGTATGAATCAAGGCAGGAAGCAGAAATGCTAAAGTTTTTCCAGTTCCTGTTTGAGCAATACCTATCATATCCTCGCCTCTCAATAATATAGGCCATGCTTGCTTTTGTATAGGTGATGGTTCCCGAAAGTTTTGTTTCTTCAACTCATCAAGTATATCAGGATAATCTTTGAAAGAGTGTTCGAATTTGTAAATAGGTTTTGGTATATCAAGACACAATTGGTCTTCACTTGTTTTCAAACGTGAAACCATTATATTGTTGTTTACTAAACGCATTTCATTGACTTCTTCCTCTGTCATAATAGCGATTTCCTCGGCTTCTTGATAAAAATTTTTTCTCAGCTTTGGAAGATGCGCCCACTGTAACCTTTTATATTCTTCCTGTAATAAAAAATATTTTATATGAGTAAAACAAATAAATCGATATCTTAATTTGTAGATTTTTAATATTTTTCTTACAACATTTCTATTTAGAGTTTCCCAATCGATGGGCTGCAATACTTCCTTCTTTTCAGTACCACCAATACATAAATTTTTTGTAGGTAGATTTAATCTATTTTCGCCATTTTCTCCCTAAATAAATTTTGTTATGAGTTATTATATTATATCCATACGCTCGTTGTATATACTTTATACTTACAGATTCCGGAGTTGCAACCTGCAGTTCATCATTTCTGAAAGAAGCACTAAAACGATTCAATGAATTGTTTTTAAATTCAACTTTGAGATTGTGAGAAACTTCCTGATTTTGAGATGAAACATTTTTATTTTTATTTTTCTGACCAGAGCGTTTTTTGATGTCCTGGATATATTTCACTGCATCATCAACATTTTTTCTATTACGACCTTTGACAGTAACTGTATTAGTGTCACTATTTATATGTACATTGACGTTGAACTTTGTTTTAATGCTTTTTATTTTAGAGCCGTCTCGCCCAATTATGGCACCAATGTTAGCATGGTCAGTAGGAAATTTCTCTATAATATCATTAGAATTATACATGTTTGCATTTAACACTCCATACACGTTCTTTTCAGGTGGAGTTTCATCCCACATTATTTCCAAATCATCCATTTTAATGTTAGCAGAATTGAAATCACTACCCATTTTAAAATCCCTACCACGTCTTTTTTTCATCTCGTCAAAGCGATTGGACATTTCGTATAGTTGTTTTGGAACTGCTTGGCTAGCTTCTTCCAAAATACGAATGAGATCCTTCGCAATACCCCAATCCGAGCGTGTTATATAACTTATAGCAGTGCCGGTTCGCCCAGCGCGTCCAGTTCTACCAACACGATGAACATACTCCTCAATGTTACGCGGAAAATCAAAATTAATAACATGACTAAGAAAAAAAATTTTTTTACAACTTCGGTTTCAAATACTACTAAGCACTTACGTGATGTCTTCAACATCTAAACCTCTTGAAGCAACGTCTGTTGCTATTAAAATTTGTATGTCACCTGAGGTCAGATCAGCCAGTGCTTGTTCTCGATCGGCCTAAAGAAAATTTGTTTAAGTTTATAAGAATCTTATGCACATAGGCATTACTCTAATAAAGCTAATGTATTAAGTACCTGATCACGAGAACCATGTATACATTGTGTTAACAGGCCTTTCAGAGATAAATCACTAGACAAATCGTCAGCACGAGCTCGTTTAGAACAGAAGATAATAACTTTATCGCTTGATTTAAGGTTTTTTAAAAACGCCAGAACCTGTATCAGGAACAAATACATTTTTCTTTAGATCTTTCTTTATTTAACTTTTCAAATAATATTACCGTATTAAATTTGTTCGCATCATCCACGAGTTCTACCTTTTGACTCACAGAATGAGTAGCAGTTAAATCAAGTGAGCCAACCCATACCTGTATAGGATTGTTCATATAGGTTTCGGCCAATCTACTAACACATGGCGGCCAGGTGGCACTAGTCATGACGGTCTGCCTGTCAGGGCGTATGTCAAGTAGAACTTTTCGAATCTGTGGCTCGAAACCCATATCCAGCATACGGTCCGCTTCGTCTAATATTAAATATGTAACGGATGTAATATCTATAACTTTAGCTTGAACCAAATCATTAAGACGTCCAGGGGTGCAAATTATGCATTCAGCTCCTTCTTTGAAATCTCTGATCTGCTCACGACGACTTCCACCACCATAAATGCATACACTGAACAAGAATTTTAATATTATTTATTTTTCTATTCATTTGTTTTAAACTATTTTTTAACTTACGCTTTTATTCCACGGAACGAGTACTTATTAACTTCTTTTGCTATTTGCTGTGCTAATTCGCGTGTTGGAGCTAAAATTAATATATTTGGACCATTGCGTTCCGTACGTGGTGTAGTCTGTCCATCAGTATGAATCAAGGCAGGAAGCAGAAATGCTAAAGTTTTTCCAGTTCCTGTTTGAGCAATACCTATCATATCCTCGCCTCTCAATAATATAGGCCATGCTTGCTTTTGTATAGGTGATGGTTCCGTAAAGTTTTGTTTCTTCAACTCATCAAGTATATCAGGATAATCTTTGAAAGAGTGTTCGAATTTGTAAATAGGTTTTGGTATATCAAGACACAATTGGTCTTCACTTGTTTTCAAACGTGAAACCATTATATTGTTGTTTACTAAACGCATTTCATTGACTTCTTCCTCTGTCATAATAGCGATTTCCTCGGCTTCTTGATAAAAATTTTTTCTCAGCTTTGGAAGATGCGCCCACTGTAACCTTTTATATTCTTCCTGTAATAAAAAATATTTTATATGAGTAAAACAAATAAATCGATATCTTAATTTGTAGATTTTTAATATTTTTCTTACAACATTTCTATTTAGAGTTTCCCAATCGATGGGCTGCAATACTTCCTTCTTTTCAGTGCCACCAATACATAAATTTTTTGTAGGTAAATTTAATCTATTTCCGCCATTTTCTCCCTTAATAAATTTTGTTATGAGTTATTAAATTATATCCATACGTTCGTTGTAAATACTTTATACTTACAGATTCCGGAGTTGCAACCTGCAGTTCATCATTTCTGGAAGAAGCACTAAAACGATTCAATGAATTGTTTTTAAATTCAACTTTGAGATTGTGAGAAACTTCGTGTTTTTGAGATGAAACATTTTTATTCTTATTTTTCTGATTTTTCTGATTAAAATTATACATGTTTGCACTTAAAACTCCATACACGTTCCTTTCAGGTGGAGTTTCATCCCACATTATTTCTAAATCATCCATTTTAATGTTAGCAGAATTGAAATCACTACCCATTTTAAAATCTCTACCACGCCTTTTTTTCATCTCGTCAAAGCGATTGGACATTTCGTATAGTTGTTTTGGAACTGCTTGGCTAGCTTCTTCCAAAATACGAATGAGATCCTTCGCAATACCCCAATCCGAGCGTGTTATATAACTTATGGCAGTGCCGGTTCGCCCAGCGCGTCCAGTTCTACCAACACGATGAACATACTCCTCAATGTTACGCGGAAAATCAAAATTAATAACATGACTAAGAAAAAAAAATTTTTTACAGCTTCGGTTTTAAATACTACTAAGCACTTACGTGATGTCTTCAACATCTAAACCTCTTGAAGCAACGTCTGTTGCTATTAAAATTTGTATGTCACCTGAGGTCAGATCAGCCAGTGCTTGTTCTCGATCGGCCTAAAGAAAATTTGTTTAAGTTTATAAGAATCTTATGCACATAGGCATTACTCTAATAAAGCTAATGTATTATGTACCTGATCACGAGAACCATGTATACATTGTGTTAACAGGCCTTTCAGAGATAAATCACTAGACAAATCGTCAGCACGAGCTCGTTTAGAACAGAAGATAATAACTTTATCGCTTGATTTAAGGTTTTTTAAAAACGCCAGAACCTGTATCAGGAACAAATACATTTTTCTTTAAAGCTTTCTTTATATAACTTTTCAAATAATATTACCGTATTAAATTTGTTCGCATCATCCACGAGTTCTACCTTTTGACTCACAGAATGAGTAGCAGTTAAATCAAGTGAGCCAACCCATACCTGTATAGGATTGTTCATATAGGTTTCGGCCAATCTACTAACACATGGCGGCCAGGTGGCACTAGTCATGACGGTCTGCCTGTCAGGGCGTATGTCAAGTAGAACTTTTCGAATCTGTGGCTCGAAACCCATATCCAGCATACGGTCCGCTTCGTCTAATATTAAATATGTAACGGATGTAATATCTATAACTTTAGCTTGAACCAAATCATTAAGACGTCCAGGGGTGCAAATTATGCATTCAGCTCCTTCTTTGAAATCTCTGATCTGCTCACGACGACTTCCACCACCATAAATGCATACACTGAACAAGAATTTTAATATTATTTATTTTTCTATTCATTTGTTTTAAACTATTTTTTAACTTACGCTTTTATTCCACGGAACGAGTACTTATTAACTTCTTTTGCTATTTGCTGTGCTAATTCGCGTGTTGGAGCTAAAATTAATATATTTGGACCATTGCGTTCCGTACGTGGTGTAGTCTGTCCATCAGTATGAATCAAGGCAGGAAGCAGAAATGCTAAAGTTTTTCCAGTTCCTGTTTGAGCAATACCTATCATATCCTCGCCTCTCAATAATATAGGCCATGCTTGCTTTTGTATAGGTGATGGTTCCGTAAAGTTTTGTTTCTTCAACTCATCAAGTATATCAGGATAATCTTTGAAAGAGTGTTCGAATTTGTAAATAGGTTTTGGTATATCAAGACACAATTGGTCTTCACTTGTTTTCAAACGTGAAACCATTATATTGTTGTTTACTAAACGCATTTCATTGACTTCTTCCTCTGTCATAATAGCGATTTCCTCGGCTTCTTGATAAAAATTTTTTCTCAGCTTTGGAAGATGCGCCCACTGTAACCTTTTATATTCTTCCTGTAATAAAAAATATTTTATATGAGTAAAACAAATAAATCGATATCTTAATTTGTAGATTTTTAATATTTTTCTTACAACATTTCTATTTAGAGTTTCCCAATCGATGGGCTGCAATACTTCCTTCTTTTCAGTGCCACCAATACATAAATTTTTTGTAGGTAAATTTAATCTATTTCCGCCATTTTCTCCCTTAATAAATTTTGTTATGAGTTATTAAATTATATCCATACGTTCGTTGTAAATACTTTATACTTACAGATTCCGGAGTTGCAACCTGCAGTTCATCATTTCTGGAAGAAGCACTAAAACGATTCAATGAATTGTTTTTAAATTCAACTTTGAGATTGTGAGAAACTTCGTGTTTTTGAGATGAAACATTTTTATTCTTATTTTTCTGATTTTTCTGATTAAAATTATATATGTTTGCACTTAAAACTCCATACACGTTCCTTTCAGGTGGACTTTCATCCCACATTATTTCCAATTCATCCATTTTAATGTTAGCAAAACCTACAAAAAAGAATACCTCATTATTCTACAATAATGATTTTATACAAAACGAACCAAATTTAAAACATTCAAATTGAGCGAATTTTCACGAACTTCTCAATCATGTCAAATGAAACGGTATTTGAAATCAATTATTAAAAGCAAAAATATTTGTTCTTATAAGGATTATTGAGAGATAAAGCAATGCCAGTTATTTGTTTTTGATTTGTATGTTGAAAATCATACTGCCACTTTCTTAAGTCTCATCACGCAGTGGTTCTATTGTTTCTTGTGACATTTACTGAAATTCATTCTAATATGAATATTTGAAATGCAGATTTTATTTTTTGCAAATAGGGTCACATAACCTTAAAAACACCATTGCTCAAACAAACAAGTATTTTTAGAAAGTTGCAAAATTAATTGAAAACATTTAATTCAAAAAAGGTGCACGTATATTCCGAATTTTGTGAAGCAAAATACATACCAGTGATAAAACTAAAACCAAAACTCAATCGAAAAAACACAAGCCAAAAAACGATTCGACCACCGACGCGTCTCTTGAAAAAGTAATAAATGTAAAAGAAACTTGTTCCGTTCCCGTTCTTTCAAAATTAATATAAGTACCATATATTTGGCAGCCCATACACAGATTTGCTTGAGATTGATGTAACTATATTAATTTGGCTTATGCTTTATGTGCACAAACCAATTTCACAAGGAAATATTCATTTGAAATGATCACACAATCCGATTGGCACATTATTTAATAATGTAATAAATCCACATACAATTTTAAAATACTGCATGTGTTCAATAATAAAAAAATTATCAATATTCTGACCTGCTCGAATGTGAATCACATCCTGATTAGAGCGTCTTTTTATAAAATTATACACCTATACATCGGTTAGAAGCCACTTCGTGCAACAGTAGACTTGATTAATGACCCAGCCGTATTTCTGACAGTGTTTCGCTTAACGGTGAAGAAACCGATAAATTTGCACATATAAGTCGTAGAAGGAAATAAAAATGTCATCTGTTAAGAAATTTTGGAATATCGTTGAAACCCTGTGTCTGTAGTTGAGACCAATATAAAAAAAAATTAAACGGAAGAGAGCGGCTTACAAACGATGAACTATTGAGGTTAGATAAAGTAGAAGGTGCAGAATAGATCAAGCTGGTCACATAGTTAAAGTAGAAACCTTTGCAAAAGAAGAGGCAACCACATCGGATGATGATTTTAAGCTCACATCGTAAATGCTGAAGGAGTGCTTCGAAAAAAAGTTGTGGCAGTACTAAATTGGTGACTCAGAAATGATCAGTTCTTTTCAGAACTGTTAAACTAGTAAAGAGGTATTCATCTACATACAAAAGTTCTTCTCAGAACTCTACAAGCAAAGCTCCGGCTTAGTGTAAGTGCGAAACCAGGTAATAAAATGTCGTTACAAAACGAAAGTACAGCATCATCCTGACAAGAGTCGGAAGACTCAGCAGCAATTGTGAATCACATCTCGGTGAAGGTGCCTGTGTTCTGGCATGAGCGACTCGAAATATGGTTTCTTAAGATTGATGCACAGTTCGCGGTGGCAAGTGTCTGCAACGATGTGACGAAAATCAACACCATAGTAGCTGCAATAGAGTCTGGCATTGTGGGTGACGTAGCGGACGCTGTAGGACATCCACCAGTAACAAACCGGTATGAAAATCTTAAAAAGTAGATAATCGAGCGGTATAGTGAATCTGAGCAGTGAAAAATTCAGCGTCTATTATTAGACGTCACTCAACTATTAAATAAATTAACAACGTTGGCAAAGGATAAACTGAGCGACGAAATTTTGAAAACACTCTGGCTCCAGCGTTTGCCTCCACAAGTGCGCTCAATTTTTCAGAAATCAAGCGTTGATCTGATCGAGTTAGCCAAATTGGCTGACAAGATTTACGAAGCAGGCAATTAGCGGCGGTAACTGGTCAGAAGCATAAAAGGTGCGTCAATGGTTAGATCAAATCAAGTAACGGTTGAGTTGTTAAGACATGAACTCCCGTCAACAGCAAATGTAGGCGTTTGTCGAGAGACCGCAGCCGACTACGTTTCCAATCGAGCACTCTTCCAGATTGGTGCTGGTCCATTCCAGGTTTGGACGTAAGCGACGCAGTTGTAGATAGCCTTGCAGTTTTACGGCATCATCGCAGACAAAAAAACTAAGCGTTCTTTCGTCGTCGTCGAGCCACAACGAAGGCAGCATACAATAAACTTGACTCAGCATTAAGGATCCAGTTACGACCACCATATTTCTAATAGATACGGGTGCCGACATCTCAATGACTCCACGGTAATTTTTGCATCATTCGTGCAAAACGGGCAGTGCTTCGACGATAAATTTATTTGAAGCCAACGGTACTCACATTCGCACGTTTGGGGAGAAACGTCTTCAGTTATATCTTGGGCTGCGCAAAGATTTCCCATGGACTTTCGTGGTTGCAGATCTCAGTTGCCCTATCGTTGGTACCGATTTCCTAAGGCACTATGACCTATTGGTGGATATGCAATGAAAGCGACTGGTTGACAACAAAACAATTGTTATGGTCAAAGGTGACACTGCCAAGTTGTAAACGATCGAGATGCGCGTATGCAGCGTAGGTACGAAGTACGCCGAGCTGTTACACAAGTGCCATGACCTGGCAACGATGAACGCGAATCGACGAAGAACCGTTACATCACTGGAGCACTGCATCAAAACAACAGGCCCACCATTATTCGCCTGTCTGAGATGCCTAACTGGTAGTAAACTTGAAGCAAAGAAAGAGTTTAAGTATTTACTGCAAGCGGGTATCTGTCAGCCATCCAAATGCTGTTGGGCTAGTCAATTCCATATGGTGCGTAAAGGGGATGGAAGTTGGCGACCTTGTGGGGATTATCGAATGCTCAACGCAGAGACGAGCGCGACCGTTACCCAATTCCATTTATACATGATATAACGTCTATTTCACATGCAAAAACTATGTTTTCGAAGATAGACCTGTCGAAAGCGTACCATCAGATCCCAGTGGCGGCCACCGACACACTAAAAATAATACAACTCTATTTGGTTTGTTTGAGTTCAAATTTATGACGTTCGGAATCCGTACATCACCGCAACCCAGAAAAAAGTACAGGTCATTTGTGAGTTCCCTTTACCTACAACCGTTAGGCAGTTGCGTCAGTTTTCAAGAATGATAAACTTCTACCGTCTATTCTTGCAAGGTGCCGTTCATAGCCAACAACGTTTTTTTTTCGTTAATGCCTGGGAACCGCAAAAACGACAAAACAGCAATCGCCTGGTCCCTTGATGACGTGGCGGCATTCCAGCAGTGTAAAGATAAACTGGAGCCGGCCCAACTTACGGTTTTTACTGATGCCTCAGGAGATGCAGATGGTGCCATCCTTCAGCAAATAGTAGATGGAGTACATCAGTCATTAGCATTCTACTCGAAAATATTGAGTTCAGCTCAAATCAAATACAGCACTTATGATCGAGAGTTGACAGCGATTTATCAAGCCTTCCAATATTTCTGATATACGTTAGAAGATCGTGAGTTCAATTTATTCACTGGCCACAAGCCACTCGCATATGCATTCCAGCAAGCAATTGAAAAGGCATCTTAGGTATGTACTAAGACAAATCAACTTGAATTTGTGAGCCAATATTTTACCTATATCCGTCACGTAGCTGGAGCTGATAACGTGGTAGCAGACTCCCTTTCTCAAATTGCAGCAGTCCAGTGTGAAGCAAGCGATGTAGAATGAATTTCGGTTGACCAAGTAACAGGCCCGGAACTGCACGAGTTATTAAACGACCAGTCTGGAAAAGCATTTTTGTTGAAGAAGTGGAAGCTACCAAATTCAGACGTTGAATTGTACTGCGATGTTTCTGACACTCACATCCGCCCATATGTTCCATTAAATTGCAGACAACAATTGTCCAAGTATTGTTCAAGCTTCATTCTTTGTCCTATCCCGGGATCAATACAACCTGCAAAATTGTCCAAGCAAAATACGTGTGGCCCGGTATAGCTAAAGATACAGCAATTTTCGTCCGAAGGTGTGTTGCATACCTAAAATTGAAGGTCCAACGCCATACCTGCACGCCTATCGGTTCTTTTGCAGCGGTAGGTGACCGATTTCAACACATGGACATATTGGACCCATTGCCCCCGTCACAAGGAAAGCGTTATATTCTCTCATGTATCGATCGTTTTTCGCGTTAGCTAGTGACCATTACAGCAGAAGAAGTGGCAGCAGTATTTACTGATCAGTCATCAGGTTGCACATTATGGCGCTCCGCAAGCAGTCACAACTGACCTAGGACGTCAATTTGAATCCACTGTATTCACAGAGGTAACGAAACTACTAGTGATAAAGTATCAAGCTAATGGCATGGTCG
>NC_051847.1:137864555-137889325 GCF_002237135.1 Teleopsis dalmanni | reverse complement strand
AAATTTAAAAACTTTAGACGGTTGAATGAATAGAATTTGGATGTCGTTTTATTAAGATCAACACTAATTTTCTAGAGAACCCTACATATATTACCATTATTTCTCACTATCTCAGGTTCATACTATGATAAAACTAAGAATGGTTTTTTCAAATTTAATTTATTGTGAATCAGAATATCATTTAAATTAAGCTGAATTGATATTTATCATTTCAACTTACAGCTTAATAGGAATGTTACATAAGTGAACTGATAAGTCTGACCAAAAAAAAAGTCTTGGATTTGTTATAGTTAAAATGCGATTTAAATATTAAAGATAAACATTATAGACATCCATTCTGTAAAGTGGAATGCGGAATGGAAACAAGACTATTTAAGAACTGACATTTTTAGTCAGCCATTTACTGGCAATCAAAGATGAACAACATACTGACCAAAGAAAATGACCCACGCAGTTTCTTAAAAATTTATTAAAAATGAGTCAAAATCTTCAATGGAACTCATATGTTTCAAATATAACATCACAAAAGCGCAAGTTATTACATCTTAATTGAACACCACACAGAATCTTGGTTCAAATCCCAATAAAGATTGGTGTAAAAACACACCAGTGTATTCTTACAAATTCTTTACAAAATTGTTAGTGACACTGTCACAAGAAAAATAGGGCAATCACTTCTTAAGCTTTGAAAACAACGTACTTCATAATTTACATACAAGTTAACGCTATATTTTATCGCTACTAACCAATGGGTCTCTGGTAAACCTAACCTAACCTTACGAAGCTTACCTCGATCATCATTTTAGACGAAAAGTCGTATATCAGCGCCACATCGAACATTAATAGTACATATGTGTTTGTTTAAGACACTGCTTTTGTTATTCTCAAAGTAAAGTTATTGTAAACACGAAATTGAATTAAGTACGTAAAATAATTGTAATCCATAATTACAGTATTTATGATTTAACTATTTAGATATTTTGAACAGCATTATAATTCATGAAAATTACTTCACACTTCTAACTCAGATATAAAAAATAAAAATTCTCTTTAACTTTAAATTAAACTAAACGAAATAGTTGAGATAAGGTTTCACTTTTAAAACAATCCCTCCAATTGGAGAAATATCTGTTGTAACAACATATCATTCTCCTTGAGTATTAATTTGTGTTGCAATTAATTTATCAAATTATTTCATATTTTATGATATGGCATAATTATTATAATAAAGCACATTTAAAAAATAATTTATCAGTATTGCTGTATTTTTAATTTTCTCTGTGGCACTCCAACCTATTCAGTGATTTGTATTGGCCCGCATTCTTATATGGACTGGACAGTCCTATTTTACACTATACTATATACCTTTTCACATTATATTCAAGCTATTTGGAATGAATGAAACTATGCCATACTCAAGAAACTGTCATTAAAAGTGTAAAACCATGAATTCAAAATACATAGAGCTGATAAATAAGTAATCCTATGAATTCTGGACAATTTTTCAGTTGTCCAACTCCACACTTTGTCTTCACTTTATCAAAGACTACGTGTAGAATATAGATGGAAATTGGTTTTGTGCTTTGTTTTTAATCATGAAGAATTCAGAAAAGCGAAAAGAGTCTGTCAAAACTCGAACTGTGTAAAATCCGAACTCTTAATGTAGCTCTTAATGAGTTCGATCTAGCGCTTCATGTATTTTCTTGAAGGTCGTGGTACATCCCAGTGAACCTTGATGTAGAGAATGTGAAGCATACATATGATACAGTTAAATTCACCGATTAAGGAATACATTGAGTATAAACAGAAAGTAACTAAATTGTTATATATTATAATATCATATCATTTTTTCATAACATAACAAGGATTACAGCTAATCCAACATATTTTAAATTAAGCGCAAATTTTGTCATACCCTACCAAATGTGGTCTAAACAAGACCACTTATGATGAGTACTTGGTAATAAAATATGTATTGAAAACAATAGTTTATATTAAAAAATTAGTTTCTTTCGTAATAACAAAAGTTCTGTCTGACAAAAGTTGAATATAGTTGACCAATTAGCCCAATATTACACAATTACCATAAACAATTTTCTAACATTCTAAGACATGTGCGCATTTGAGTATTTTTTTTTATCTTAATCATTAATATATCAAGACTTAATGGTAAAACTTAAAGAATTAATATATATATTACATAATAGCTTCGTTTTCACATGTCAAACTCGAGTAGACAATGTTTTTAGCTACATTGAAACTCAAATAGCAAACTAATTTTTTTAATATCTTATATATCGTAATTCTAAAATCTCTTATGTAATGGAGTTTTTCTTTACTTTACTGTGTATTTACCAAATCTCATTTACGCTTTTCTGACATTTTGAAAGTAAAAAAATGTCTGCTCTGCTTAGGGTCCATATATAGTCATTTTCCCCTAGGGTAGTTTTGCACATTTTTATTGCCAATTCAACGCAAATAAAATGCCAAAATAAAAAGTTTAATTCAGTTTCTTTATTTATTTATTTTACTATTTTTTCTCTTTACTCACTTTCAGCATTGTGTGCCTTACAAAGATTTACGAGTGTCAACCTTCCAGCACATACAAACTGTACTTGTACACTTTCGAAGGGACAACACAAATTCATTCCCGAGCATACACATAGATACTCCTATTACTAAGCAAGCCTGACAGCTAATTACAACCACAATTCCACGCTGACTTAAACTTGCGACTTGAAGGAAAATCCGCCAGAGGTGGAACCGATATTTAACAAGTTTGTATAAAAAAGCGCTAAGGAGTATTAACTTTATTAGGTGCTCCATAAGTAAAAGTTTGCATGAAGTTGTTGATGGAATAATTACCTCGATATAATAACCTTAATTTTTAAACTCTGTAAGGCATGCATAAAAGCACATCCATTAAAATGTTTTTAATGGGACAGCAAATCCTAACGCAGCACACATGGCAGCTATGTAACGCACATAAATGCTCACTTAGATAGAAGAAAAATATTATTTTCAATATCCAAGAAGGAAGAAAAAGTACGACACCGGTTCCAAGTTTCCGTTTTGATTATTATTACTACTTTTTTTGCAGCATCGTGTGGTCCCGAGGCAAGTTGCTCTGTACAAAGGCCACACGCAATTGAATGGTGACATTAGCACTTCCTGTCCCACCCAAATCCCAAATAAGAAAGCAAAACAAAAAAGAAGTTCCTCAGCATTGGCACAATAAAAATTCTCCAAACGAACCAAACAGAATGCACTCGTGCGAATTACGGAAATAGCGAAATTGGTTATTTTGACTAAAAACATGTCAATTGAGAATTTGTTTGGCTTTTCTTACACTAACGAGTCGAGTCACACAAAAAAAAAAAGAAAAAAAACAAAAAAAAGAAGAAGAAGATATATAAACTTAAAACAATGAATAAAAATATATACGTTAACCAAAAGTTTGACATTTATCAGTAGTTAATATATAAAACTTTTTACTTATGTCCTTTTAACTACTGAAGTTCATCAGATATTCCTTTAATAAAGACCTATTTTAATACCATAGAAGGTGGAAGAGGAGTTCTTAAGTTAGCACATATAGAGAGTTCTTAAGTTAGTATATTTGTCATATATTCCATAAATTAAAAATTATAACCACTTCAATTAATTAACTTATTTAACTACTATCAGTAAATTATTGTTAATGTGAATTTAGAGTTGGTAACCGAAGAACCTTTTCTCAATTATATATGTGAACTAAGTGTCTGAGTCCCTTAACAGCATGATTGAAAAATTTTTTATTTAATTATGTTAATAAATTTAGAAGTGAGTATTAGTGTTGTTGAAAAAGCTACGCTTTCTTTATATGGTGACAAAGAAGCTATATTCAAATTTAGAGGATTTTCGAATAGCAAAGAAAGAAATTAAAAATTCGATTATTCCCTATGATGAGTACTTGGGAATACTCGAAACAGAGTTGTATGGTCAGCCAAATTTCAATAAAATTTAATAAATTTTTATGTTTGTCCTTTCTTTCTGTGCTATTCGAAAACCCTCCAAAATAATAAATTTATTTTATTTATTTTTTATTTATTTATTTATTTTTACTTATTGTGTATAACTGCCGGTAGTGGCGGATGTGACTGACGAGAAAGTAAACTTCGTGTGCTAGTCGTTGATGTTAATAAATTTCAAGGCCTTATTGCATATGTATATGTTATAGTATAGCTAAACTTCTAATGCGAAGATCTCTATCTCAATTCATCGACGTTATGTTTCACAGCTCTCTAACGATACTTTTGAGACATTTCATCAATTTAATGTTTTAAATAATTATAAATATAACAATCATTTTCTGTAACTGAAAATGCTTCTACAAATGTTATCTTTAAAAATGTTGAACCTTAATAGCATTTTATAAATTATATACTAGTTTTAACCCTTTTATCATTTCTATTTTGAAGTATGAAGTCTGATTCAAGAAAATTAGTAACAGTTAATACCTTTGATCCTTCCCCTGGGTGAGCTGTAGTTTTCGTTGAACTAAAGAAGTAAGGTGAAAAATTGCTGTAGTAGCCAGAAGAATATTTTAGATGCTCTGACTTTTAAATACTTTTTGTTGTTTGTTTTGTTGTTTTTTGTCGCAAAAAGTTACCGACTGTGGATTCAATTTACTTAATGAATATATTGAACAATTTGGTTCCATATATGGCATTAATCATATCCAAAGTATATCCGAATGTTTATATAGTAACCAGAATCATGTTCACAATTTTAGTCAGTACAGCGTGTACGGAAAGAAGTTTCTTAAACTTAAAATGGATTAAGACCTATTTGAGAAGTATGATGATCCAAGAGAGAAAAGTCTATAAACTGAATCGAAAATAGCAGCTGTTGCAAATTATGATATAATTTAAAAAAAATTGAGTGAGGCTAAAAGCAGGAAAATTTATTTATTTTAATTTCGTTAGCAATAAAACTTTCATACCTCCTTCGTCGTATTAGTGTGTGTAATTTTTTTACTTTAATACCCGGGTAAGAAAAGGGGCCCGCAATTTTGATGTCGCCGACGTCCAGTGTTGGTCTTACTCCGCTAAAGAATATTAAATATGCTCAGATGATGACCATTTGTAATGTACATCTTTTATTTGAGTTCAGATGCGATTGTATTAAAACGCACAAAAAAATAGAATAATGCACAAGCAAGAACTAAAAATACAACAAATGTGCAACAATAACTATATTGTCGTTATACTTACGAAATCGATTTTACAAAATCTATTCAACTGAGTAGTGTGTTTACACAAACTATCCGTTGCAAGTCAGAAATGCCTATGTCGCTTATATTTTTGCAAAAGGATGTTCGACGGAAAATAGGGAATTCGTCCCGATATTACGTATTGGACATAAACGGCTGTTGTACGTTTATTACTGACTTATGGTGCTGTGGTTTGGTAGCTACCTCTGAACAAGAGTTATAAAATTCCAAAAATCAGCTGAATATAGAAGATGGTATGGCTCCATCTAATGCCCTATATATAATGCTATATTTTCTACCAAATGATTTACATATTCAATGCAAAAAACATCTCAACAGAACGCACATATGTACATTGTTAGAGTCTAGACGGAGTTTCAAACTGTCTGTATATGATGGCATCCAATTATTAAATTTCATACTTAAGCTTCAAAATAAACTATAATACAATATTTTCACCAAGAAACAAGTAGAAAAGAAGAAACTTTTAACCAAATTACAATGTATTAATTTTGAAGGTTGGCTCGAAAATGGACTAAGGTATTTCTTATTTTCGTACCATTCGCAAAAGTTTTATCGATTAGGGAAGCATGTTGGCTAATTGAATGACATTTCAAGGACCGTTGTAGTATCGTCATTTTATTGACAGCCAATCGGCAATTAAAACTCTACAATCCTTTACTATAGAATGAAAGCTAATTGAAAAATATATAGAGCAGAAATTGACTTGCTGGCATCACTCTTATCTGGGTTCCTATACACAGGAACATTAAAGAAAATGAAAAAGTAGACAGTTTGGGCATCCTAGTGCTTCCCTAAATGTATCCCTATAGGTATTGGCTTATGTTCGTCTCGAGATTGACACTTAAACAGTTGCATCATATGTAACTTCTCGGCTAACATGGCTCTCATATAACAAGACTACATTGTAAGAACTCATTAGAAAGGACCGCGTGAATATTAAAAGGCTTACTGCATTTCTCTCTGGTCACTGGATCACTGCACATTGATTTTAATACTCATTGCAGAAGTTGTGAAAACTTACACCGAAACAAACTATTAAGCATTTTTTCTGTGGACGAACGGCTGTGGCTTCCACAAGAAACAGGTTTTTATAGAAGAAGTTTTTTGACAAACCTATTTAAATATCTAAATTCGATGGAATGAATTTAGTTCGTCTTTCTATATAATGAGATTTACTGCGAGATATAAGGTACAAAAACTGCATAAAATTCTGCCCCTGCAACCACCCAAACAAACTAGTTAAAATATATGTTGTATAAATTTTATTAGAGTTAGAGACTAGCAGCTCCAACTCAATTTGAAATACACATTAAATTTATATATTACATATATGTATATATAAGCATATATTATATTTAGAGAATTTCGTAATACTTCAAACAAATAACTTATATTTGTCCAACTGAAAACTGCTTGAATTAATATCATAATTCAACTTGTCCATCCAAACGCATTTTATTTATATACTCCTTGACTTGTATTTGCGTCATAACTCCGTTCACCAGCAATGACTAAAGTTGCCTTTAATAGACTTTAACGGGCTTCTAAGCAATTCAAGGTGTTACAAAAAAGGTTCGAATGACAATTTCAGTTTCCACTTTACGCTCTACTACAAGTGAAGATTCGAATACAATCTCATAAATACATGTACACAGATCTGCACAATAGCACTAATACTCGTACATCAGAAATATGTTTGCAAGGACTTAATAAGGATTTGAATTAGATAAAGTTTTATCACAGCAAAAAGTGTTAAATTTAACAAATTTTACACTTGAACAATTCCAACACTCCGCATGAGCAAGTTCACTTCTGCTGCTTTTATGTAGCAATTTTTTTCTCCTGCTATACTAGCACCACAGCCGAAAACTATACTCTATCTGTGTATATGTGTTTATGGTTATCCCCACATCGTCATATATGCGAATGTATGGGATTGTATGTGAATTTTGATGATAAATTACAGCAAAGTTGTTTATGGCAGATCTGTTGTCACAAAGCCATTTTCAGTTTTTCTTTACTAATTTTTTGTTCTTTTGTTTTTTTATTTTCTTCATGTTTTGTTTCTTTTTTTATACTTTTTAATTCATTTTTACCCTAATTCTTGAACATTCTTATACATTTGCCATTTGGAATACATGGAATTGAAACACGTTCATTTCATTTCGTTAAATTAATGATGCACGCATTTACTAACTTGCAACTGAAATGGCCTCCAAGTTGCCTGCCAAAGTGCTTCATGCTGACTTTATTTTTATTAATAGCATTGCTACGTGCCTTTGCTCTTCTCCTTTCGCAGTTCGCAGTTCGCAGTATACTTGGCCGCACTTTACTAGTTACTTAAAAGCCTCCGCTTGCTCTTCTCGTGCATTAGTTTAAAGACCAATGCTTTTGCTTATTACCAGTTGGAGCATTTAATGTCTGGTGTATGAGCAGGCTTAAGCTGCTTTGGATTTTCGTAAGATTTTGCTTAAGTTCATGGAATCTATTAATCTGTGAAGGCTTTCAATCTTATCATTTCTTCAGAGTTTTGTTCCTTTTTTATAGCCCGTTTTATATGCACAACAAAATAATTGTAAAAATTGCATTAGTACAAATATTTTGTTGTCAACATTAAAAGAATAATGATGACGATTTTAGGATTTAATTTGTCAAAACGAATTTCTCTGCAACTATTCGTGTATAAAATATATATAAGCAATTTATTTTACTCTATTGCAAATGACAGGCTTATTACATATAAAAAAGTGTTGTCTTTCAGAAATTGTAACATAATCCTTGATTTGTAGTTCATTTATACATATTGACATTTATTGAACAGATAATCCATAAGCAGAACAAAGGTGCTGCGATATATTATATAAACCCCCAGATGGGACTGCCATAGTTAGTGATGTGGATGCAAGTACAAATATCAACAAATTTATTAAAAACAACACAGAGACTATTTAAAAATATTAGAATGTGATATAATATGTTGAATGTAAAATTTAGACAATATTCATCATATTTGATATTATTAAAATACAAAATCTTTTAAGATAAAACTCTTACAATGGATATCACGTCGAACAGCAGAAAAAACATAAAAAAATTCATAATACAAGGTTATCAAATCTATCGTATCACAGATCTATCGCAGATCTATCGTAACTAAAAATTGAGGCTTTATACCAATTAATAAAAATATTTATTGTTGCGATTATCTTTTTTATGGAAAAAAGTCGAAGTCAACTTTATTCTATCAGTTCTGATTTAACACTGTCTTAATACTAATTTTGCCCATATGCCGATATACATTACGGATAAGGTGCGAACCAAAGATAATAGCGCTAGTCGTACTGTCAGAGAGAAGTAAATTAATATTTCCAACATTTCGTTCGTTAACTTAACAAACCAACTACGTTGGATTTATACTGCAATTGTCAGACCTATGATTACTTATGGAGTAGTAGTTTGACAGAATTGTAAAAGGCAACAATCACTGCAGAAACTGAAGTGTGTATATATTTCAGGAGCCATGCGAAAGTATCTGATGGTATCAATTTAAGTTCTTTTGGAACTCATATCTCTTCATTATTGTTACAGGAGTTCTGACAGGTTATAGATTCAACTATTACCATACAAAACTGGGAACTTACTCTAATGAACATTACAGGCTTTTAGGAAAAGACAATAAAACCTCAAAACACGTGCTAGGAGTTTACGTTGGCATCTCATATCGAATGAATAAATAAAACTCTTTACCATAGGTACAACACAACAATTTGTATAGAAAATTTGACCTGAAATAATAATCTAAACCAAAAAAAAGGCACAACGGAACAACATGTCTAAAAGTGAGAGTGTGCACAATTCTTTTGAGAAAAGTCTGGCTAATATAGATGCAGAGTTAGTGTCTATACTGTATAGTCTTTGACAATATTTTTATGTTGGAGTAGAAATAAGTTTTAATTTTGAATGTGACTGTGAACAAAAACTTTACCAAAGTCTAGCCAATGTAGATACTTAGATACTGAGATAATCGAAATTTCTTACACGAAACTGAACTACTACACTATTGCATCTATAAAGTATTACCTTAGCAGAGGCACTTAAAAATATAACATTCGCCCGAATTATCTAAAACCAAGTAAAACAACTGGGACGTTTTTTTTAAATTTAAGAATAAGTTGAGTTCTCGCGCTTTTGTCTGCATACATCCAATTAGCATAGCTTAGTTTGTCATGTTATTGTTCGTTACGAGAAGAGCTTGACCTAAATTTTACCACCTCATCGGCAGGCGCTCCAAACTGGCAATCTATAACAAACTAATAGTCTATAAACATATATTGAAGCCGGCTTGGACATATGGCATACAATTGTGGGGTTGTGCCAGCAAGAAACAGTGAACTCCACCGTGACCTTGGTATGCCAATAGTCGACCACGTGGCTAAAAGGTGTGCCGTTACTCACAAACAGCGTTTGAAAACACATGTCAACGTTATAGCATCCAGTCTTTTCCAGGCGGTTGCACTTACTAGACGAAAATATTATCGTTCGTTGTGAAATCAAAAATACCTTTAACAAATTGAGAATGCCCCAAAAAATCAACTTGTCTTTAGGCAATAAGTACAAACAGTATAAGATCGGTATACAGTATATTAATTTTTCAATATCAAACTTCAGTAAATTTAACTTTTAATAAAACTCAATCACTGCTTAAGAGATCAGTAAGTTATTTATATATTTTTTGAAAATTCCCATTATAATAGACTTATGATTAATCCAATTGCTCAACTGTGTATCTATGAATCTTGGCACAGGTACAGGTCAGTCACTTGGCATTAAGTTCCACTTGGCTGTAATCAGCACATTTTGGCAAATAATTGTTTTTGTAAACAATATCAAAATTAAACTTAAAACAATTTGAACTGAATGTAAACTAAAAGTAAAAAAAGTTTATCAAAAGGTTTTTATTAAGGACTTACCAACTGATTGGTATTCGCTTGAGTCACACACGCCCTCAACAGTTCAACACGAAAAGAAATAAAATTAAAAGTTAAGAAATAAAATTTTCAAAAGTAAGAATATCTGTTGAAATTCCTTTTTAGGCTTAAGAAAACAGTCGGTAAAACTTTATACCGCTTACAATTTCAGCAAGCAAATTTAAAAGTTGGGGCGTTTCGAGTTTTGTTAACTTTAGTTGGAGAAAAGTTTTCGCGCACGAAATCGCTGATGAACGTGTATGTGCCACAATAATGCCAAAATTATTTAATCATTTTGTACGAGTATCTAACCAGACATTGAATTGTAGGTGTGAAATAAGATTGCAAAGTATTCTTACTTAAATACACATAATCACTCACATAGATACTAACATATCCCAGCCATACACAGTCACACACAGATACACACATACACAGTCAAACTCATTTAAAGTTCAACGTATCATTCATATCAGGTTGGCAGAAATTTTGGTGAAATTTTACTTCAACGGAAATTCATTTCGAAGTTTTAGATATTTGGTTTGTTAATACCTTAACTTAGCTCAGTTTATCCTTATTGCGGCCCTAATTACATCAAGTCGGTGAAACGTCTTAAGGAAATGGTTTTAGCAAACTTTTTCCTTTTTCCTGCAAAAACTATTTTCAAGGTGAAAGCATTTTGCGCCTACTAATGATGTTGCCAGTACAACTTCTACTACGACTCTAGTGGCACTTTTTCTTTAGCAAAGATATTCCATGTTTTGAAGTGTGGGTCCCCTACTCCGACGTCATATATTCAGCTTTGATAGCTGCGTTTTCACAAGTGTTCCTAAACGTTTTCACATGTTTTTATCACTTTTGTTGAAATTTTTCTGCTTTTATTTTTTTCAATCTTCAATCTTTTTTCCTTGCAAATCAGTCGTTAGCGTTAAGTGGCAGTTTACATAAATGCTGCCACAAACACCGTAAAAATGTGTCAATGTGCATCTTTTTCCAGATATTTTTTACATTTTTAACAGGGTGTATGATAATTTTTCCGTTCTTGTAATCTTGTACGGTAATGTGGTGAGAATGTGAGAATGTTTTTAGCTGTTCTAAAATTAACGAAATTGGTTTTTGATGTTTTTGGGAGATGTTGGCCAAATAGGCCTTACATCTCTCAGAAATGTGTTAAATTTAATACAATAGCATTTATTGTCTTAATAGAATTCACTCAAGAAAATGGGTTTGCATAAATCGAGCAGCTAATGGAAACAATCATTAATTCCTCAGCATAACAAGAAAGTTTCTAGCATATAAGTATAGTACAAAAGATTTTAATATAAATGCATTAAAAAAATTTACACATTACATTTTTTGTAATATCCAAATTTTAAATTTTTAAGCTACATTGTTTTAAAAAGAAATATTTATACATATTTACATATAGTTTTTAAATACATGAATCACGCCCGCTCTATCCATCCCTATTCTCTGCCTGATCTTCTAACATTCAATAAAGTAACTAAAAAATTCGAGATATTTTAGGTAATTAATCTCTGTTTTGGGCTAAAGCACAATGGTCGACTGACTAATCCTATCCTACAGTCAAAAGAAGGCAATAAATAAACAGCATAAACAGAGACTTTCAAAAAAGTATTACCCTTACTTCCTTAACAATTATTTTTTACAAAAAATACATAACTAAACAATAAACATCCTGATCTATATTCCAAAGTAACGTAGTATACTCATATCGAACCTAACAGGATAGCTCATTCTTTAATAGGCAAGACTGACATCCCGTTGTCATACAATCCCATATCTTTGAGATTTTCTGGCAAAAACCATGATGACTTGTTAGGTTACCCATTATTATGTTTATTAGGTAATAAACACAATTCCTGTTAATGAAGGGTGAATTATTATGAGCAAATTAACAACTTAAATTCTTCGCTAATTATTTACATAAAATGTACAGATTAATATATAAATATATATATTTTATTAAATATATATTATATTTTATTTTATATATTTTATTATATATATTTTATTCAATAAATCTTCTTCTGCGATTATAGAGACTAAAATTATGTTACTAAATCTCAAAAAAAATTACACATTTTATATAGCATATAAACAATTTCAAATTATACATAATGTATGTACATGAATCTTTCATCCAAAAACTATTGAATCTATTGCCTATTGTGATCTTCTCGACGTTTTCAGGAAGACGTCTGTTATACATCAACTGTTTTTTCGTGTGTTATTCTTACTAAACCATTCTTTCAGATCTTCCAGATTTAAAAAGTGCAATTTTGTTTTCTCTGAGAGACTAATGAAGTTATAATCTCTAACACATTGAAGTCACTTCATATGTAGTCTTACACAAAGATACTTATTGAAATAAGCCCACTAAGCACTTGAACTACAGATTTTCTGAAGCGGAAGAGACTTTTTGTATTATTCCTGACTAATCGAGGCCATGAAGTGCAATCGAACTCACAGTCTTCATCATTAGTCTAAAAATTGTTACAATTGTGAATTCTCTATACTCCTAAATACTTTTCACATCGGGATCTGTATCGAGACACATTTCAGAAAACACAAGGAAAGGGGTCAAGCAAGCTATCTTTGTGATCACTGGCGTTGGAAAGCAAAATTGGAGAAGTAAAAAGTTTGTATTTTATACTGAAGTACTTTTTTTTGGAAGATGGGATTCGAGCACCGGGAAAAATCAAGCAACATTTTATTCAATATAACATGTTATTAATTGTGATTTGTTTGTTGATTTTAACATTAGTGATAAATAAATATATAAAGAGAATTAAAGACAAATAAATTTCCTTATTAAAAATATTCTTTTAATAGAATTTTCTATCAAAACTAAAGCTTTTAAGTACTTCTATACTGCCTAAGTCATTACACAATGCGTTCGAAGGTTGACCAATAACATAATAATTTTTAAATGAAATTCAACTTTTTTCAGCAACATGGATTTTTTTAAAAATATGTTTACTTCAATAAATCTCTAATATAATTTTTTTGCGCGACTTTTGTCTTTCGCCAGAAAATATCCCACAGTTCCTGCATATACTTCTTCCTGGAAGCCAAATCTCTTTCCTTCAAGCATTCCATTTAGATCTACTAACTAATTGTAGACGCTGGAATAAATATTCTGAGATAATGTGGACGCTATTGCTATTATTTGCTATTGTTGTTATGGAATTGTCACATAATGCATTGTCTTGTATTCACAGTTTCTTTATATCATTACTGACTTCAAATGCATCAAAAACACCACACAGTATTTGAGACTGTCCCAAAATAGGGTGATCAGATTTTCACCGCTTACCGTTTACGTTGTCCGCTATCCACTCAACTAGCTTTCGAATTAACTCTAGTGTACAGTGATTGATCAATATTTCATCCATTCATGCAGATTCAGAAATTTACACAGACAGCTCCAAAATAAACGACTGAGTCGGCTGTGGCATTTTCTCGGAAAGATTAGGTCTTAGTTTCTGGCTTCGACTAACAAATTACTGTAGTGTTTTGCAGGCAGAAGTAATGGCATTCCATTATGCTGTGAAATGAGTCCTTACAAATCTAACCTCCAATTAAATTATTCAATCCTCTCAGATAGGCAAACTGCCATTAAATCACTGGTAAACACCTCAGCTACATAAATTATTACTCAAAATTGCCGTGCTTTCCTCAACGACCTAGCTAGGTGCGTTCAATTCATCTGGATTACTGTTCATAGCGAAATCGCGGGCAACTGTAGGGCAGATGAGCAATCCGAGGCAGAGGCTCTTCTCCCTGATATCACTTATCGGATATTGGCGTTTCACTTGCAACAGCTATACTGGCAATTAAACAAAAATATCCAAACATTGCCAAACAACAATGGCCTAATGAGCCCAGTTGTCAGATTTCTAGGTCGATCTGGTCTAATGTGAACAAAAAACTTACTGCAACTATAACGAAATCTGCTCAGCACTATGGTATCGGTGCTGACGGATCACTGTTTAATAGGAAGGCATGCTATGAGACTAGGTATTCCTTATAATGACCTTTGTAGCGGTTGTGGCTCTGAAGACTGAGCTGTCATCCTATAATGTTAGTGACCTGGCCAGATTCATAGAATTGTCGGGTTGGTTTTTCTTCACCTAAGTGGGGAAGTTGTTGCCTTTTTCAGCGTTGGACGTATACTGATTACCTTGTCTATATATGAACTAACGCTATTCCTGTGGTACCACAACGGGTCATTATTTGAGCTCAAGTGGTCTTTCTTGGTACACAAGAGCGCCATTCCAACCTAACTTAAACTACATTGTAGATTGAAAAAATCTTTTTCTTATCTGAGATAGTTCCAAAGAACATTTCGAATCGTTATTATTTTTAATACATTATGTACAAACTCAGATCACTCGTAGATACATTAATAAAATTTGCCGAAGCAACCTTTCAATTCAGGTGTCCAGAGCAAAGCAACCACTACACTATTCATGTCATTATTACTTTTGCACAATAGTTTTTCTTTTCAGAAGCAGTATATGATCTATTAACGAAATTTAGGTTTTTACCAACCAATGTTTTCCACTTTGAGTTGCCAACCTAACAATAAACTGTTATAAATCTATTGATATAAAGAGTTTGAAGGTTGTCATTTCATAAAAATCATATGGATTTGTCAATTGTTATGGCATCTATATACAGTGGCTCACAGCTTATTTGATGCAAGCAAAAATTTTTTGAAAAATGTTGTTTATTTCAAAATATTTTGCAAAATTAAAAAAACAAAGTATGCAGAGTTATTGTTTATAGTGTGTTTATTCATTTTAAGAAAAAAAAAATCCAAAAATCTTCTTCCATTCCTTAGTAATGCATCAAAAACCAAAACCAAATGAAAAATTCATGTCACAGCTTAAATGATGCAGTTAAGAATACCGTTATTTTTGTCGCCAGATTACACAGAAATTAAAATATTTTTATTCTGCGATCATTTGTAATCTAGTTTTTGAGCGAAAATATTATAAAAATTAAAGTGAGTGCATTTTGTTAACCATGGGAGGGCGCACATCAATTGAAAAGCGTGAGTTAGTGTTGGAGTACTTTAAAAAGGGAATTCCCCAGCGTAAAATTGGTGAAATGGTAAATATAGGCTCTTCAACAGTTCAACACATAATTGAACGTTTCGTACATGAAAATCGCATAGAAAATAAGGGACGAAAGGCTTCCAATAAAATTTTTACAGAAAAAGAATCGAGGTATTTGGTAAACCAAACTCGAAAAAATCCAACAATTAGCGCTCCAAAGTTGACAGACATGGCCAAAATAGATTTTGGAAAAATTTGTCATCCTGAAACCGTCCGCAGAATATTGAGAGAATCAAATTTCAATGAAAGAATAGCTGTAAAGAAACCTTTCGTATGTGCAAAAAATAGAATTAAAAGGTTGCAGTTTGCACGAGAGCATTTAAATAAGAGTCCAGCATTTTGGCGAAATGTACTTTTTGCAGACGAAGTCAAAATAAACTTATTTGGATCAGATGGAAGATCTTATGTACGGCGCGAAGTCAATTCTGAGCTCAAACCACAAAATTTTCGTGCTACCGTAAAACACGGAGGTGGTAATGTTATGGTTTGGGCATGTATGTCATCAAATGGAGTAGGAAATTTGGTCTTCATCGAAGAATCTATGAATAAAAATATTTACTTAAAGCTTCTTCAAGAAAATTTGATTCAAAGTGCAACGAAATTGCAGATTGCAGATGATTTTCGCTTTTGCCAAGACAACGACCCTAAGCACAAGTCAGCATTAGTACAAACGTGGTTGATATGGCAATGTCCACACATTATCCAAACTCCTGCACAATCACCAGACTTGAACGTTATTGAAAATTTGTGGTCCGTTTTGAAGACAAATATCAGAAAACATGACATCCGCAACAAATTTGACTTAAGAAACGCTTTACAGCAAGAGTGGAGTAAAATTAGTCCAGATTATACCAAAAAACTGGTTGATTCCATGTCAAAAAGGTTTCATGCTGTTATTACTAATAAGGGATATCCAACAAAGTACTAAGTACTTAGAATTAGTCCGGAAGTTTGTAAAAATATAAGTTTTTTTGATGTTGCATCATTTAAGCTGTGACATGAATTTTTCATTTGGTTTTGGTTTTTGATGCATTACTAAGGAATGGAAGAAGATTTTTGGGTTTTTTTTTTTAAATGAATAAACACACTATAAACAATAACTCTGCATACTTTGTTTTTTTAATTTTGCAAAATATTTTGAAATAAACAACATTTTTCAAAAAATTTTTGCTTGCATCAAATAAGCTGTGAGCCACTGTATATTCCTTTGAAATTAATAAGTGACATAATATATTACTCTGCAATACTTAATATATTTGTAGAAATTTGTAAATGTTAAAGTCTAGTTTAATTTATAACCCTAACTGTTCTTATTTTATTTGGCTTATTGCTTGAAATTAATATCACTCAATATGTTTTTGATAAACTCCGCACAATTAGAAATCTATACACTGTATCTATATTAATTGCGATTTATTAGCACTTCATTAGCATTAATTTGCTTGAAAGAATTTTAATTTATTTTTTGAATTAAAAAAAATAAATTCCAGACTTTAACTGTCTACATCAGTTCTGGTATTAATACTCGATTTTTTTCCTGGCTTCTTGAAAAATTTTCCTTTTTTATCTTGTCTACTCCATTTGTACTTTCCGGTTGACTATCCGTTCCTCATTACTGTTTGTTGGCTAATTTAATTTGCATTTTGAGTTGGGCAATTAATCAGCGCAACTGCCATTTTTTATGACCTTTTTCTACTCGTTTACAGCGCCATTTTTAATTTGCGTTAAATTTGTTTTCTTGGAAGCGGAAAAGGAAGTTTAAGACACGTGACGTATTAGCGCAATGGCTACATTCCACTTTATGCAAGACTCTAACTTTGTTTGGCTAATCAATTATTTTAAACTTTTGTGGTTGTTTTAAAATTTTTGGCAAAAGGTTTAAGCCTTGTCAACTTTTAAGTAGTCATATTGTGACATTTTTAAATTGTTTACTAAGTTTAATTGTTTCAAGGAGTTTTCACTTCTTTTCTCGTAGCCTTTTTTATTTTGTTTTTTTTTTTGTTTGTTTTTATGTTTTATCCTAATAACCGTCATTAACTTCATTTAATAAAAGTGTCATTGAGGTTAATAAGCTATCTTAATAATTTATTTTTTAGTGTTATATATATTTTTAAATCCAATTAGTTTAGAATAGTTTTGCGTTTCAGTATATACTTTTTGTTTAATTTTATTTACTTTTTTTTTTTTTGCATTTTCAGTAGTCTTTTCAGTTTATACAATAACTGCAATTTGGAATACCTTTTGTTATTTATATTAAATTATCTGCACGTTCTTATTACTTGCAACAGAGAGAATTTTTTCAAGGTGCATGCTCACATTTCTTCATCCTTTATTTTTTTCTACTCGATTTTTAAGTGTCTTGTTTGGCGCAAACTAAAATATTTTTTTCAATTTGTATCTTTTTTTCTACTTTTCCATCTTACAAGGCATTTTCCATTTTCATTTCATTTCGTGAGCGCACTTTAATGCGCTTTTTAATTGCATTTTCTAGTTGCGACTCAAGTGCATCTTTTTTCCACTTATTTATTTTCATTTCGGCTGCCTTTGCTGCAACTACCGATGCTACTGATGATGCTGTGCTGCTGCCTGATCTCATTCGTTTTCGAATTTCTTGCTTGCTTTTCAAAATGAAATTAATTCAGCAATTTGTAATGAGATTTTTGCTTATTGTTTTAATTTTGTACAGTTTTATTGTGTATTGTGCAACGATTTTATATCTATTTCTCACCAGTACTCACCTACTGCTGTCGCATACTGTTTCATCTTGCATGCCTGTAATTTTAAACAATCGCATTTCGCTTCATATAGTATCTTAATTCTTTTGTGTGTCTGCAGTCGTACTAGTGTTGCTTTCTAAAAGATATAGCACCTGCCTCTTACTTTAAGAATCCTTGCTTAATCCTTGAAGTTTTACTTTGTTCTTAATTTTTCACAATTCCTTTCATTACTACAGCAAAATTCAATTTGAATTTTTAAAGACTTTACCCTAAGTGTCACTAGTTTTACTAAAACATGTTGTCATGACAATAATTTACAAAGGAAAATTGTAAATAAGTTTTGTATCTCTGGAATGCCAATAAATTTTATTAATTAAAATGTTTAAATTTAGCAGTACACCTTTAGTTAAAAACAAAATATTAAAATTTTTAAGTAAAAATTAAAAATTAATGCAATTAAACTCATAGTTGAATCAAAGAAGTACTTAACGTTTCTGATTTATATGAAAAAAAAAATTGTAGTACTCAAAATTCAATTCCATTTATTCAGCTTAATATGATTGTGAAAAATACAGCTAATGGCAATAAAACAAACAGAAATGTTATAAACGCGAATATTGAATTTCACAATCAATAACGACAGCATTTATCTATAAATGGAAGACCAAAATAAAAGAATTAAAAACCAAACCTATAATTATCACCAGAAAGAGATCAGCATTACCCAACGGACGAATAGTCACCAACATCAGAATAAAATGGAGAAAAACAGCAAAATACTTAGGGATATTGCTGGACGAAAGATTCTCATGGATACCCCACATCAGAAGAAAAATTGCAGACTGCAACAAAATTACGTGTGCTCTTAGGCCACTCCTGAAAGAAAAATTAAAGATCAAAAATAGACTTCTAATATACAAACAGATTATCAGGCCCAAACTTCTGTACGGGTGTACAACATTTGGCACAGCAGCAAAAATTAACATCGAACTACTATAGATATACACAAAACAAAATACTAAGAAGAAACAAAAAGACCCCATGGTATATACGAAACGAAGACATCCATAAGGGCCTTAAAACAGAATGGTCGAGGTATAAATCAAAGAAGGTATAAATAAACTTTCCGACAAGATAGATAATCACAAGAACCAGACGCTGTGCAAACTCAAATATAAGAAAAACATCACATCAACAGGGAGATACAAAGGTCTTCGCAGCCTAATAATATACGAGTGATGCTAACATAATTCAGATAAAACAACTATAAAAGAAAACCCAAGAAGATAAGCGACAGTAACCAAATCCACGAGAGGATAAACAGATAGAGCCACAAAAGACAAGGAGGTAAATGTGCTTAATTAACACTGACTTCAAATAAGTAACAAATTAATAATAAGAGGGCAGCACCCGATTTTTCAGAACAACTTGGATCTAACGGAAAAAAAGAGAAGCTCAAAAATTACAGTGTTTGTAATAAAAATTTTTCTACTTTAAATATTTAAAATATACTTATACACTTATATACTGCATTAGCGTTAGCCACTAAGTGTTTACACTACTGCCACTTAATTCATAAACATTAAATGTAAAAAAAAAAAACGAGAAAAAATATAGGATATCCCAAATAATGTAGTGTGATATTAATCCTATTCAAATTATTTATTTTGTCTATAATTAGTTATTTTTATAAATATTGAACATACTGTGCATTCCTGGTTTCAGATTCATTAACGAATACAATAATTAAAAACTTATTATTACTTCAAAACTAAACTTAGAACTTTACTTGAGACGGTGAAGATCACATAAACCATATTTATATACAACATATTTATTGATCTGCTTATCGATTCCAGGCAGATAAATTTATATCGTATAAAGTGTCTTGCATACAAGAACGGTCAAAAATGAATCTGCATTTGGATTGTGAATATATAAATATGTATATTGATACAATGATATATTAAAAGAAGCTCACATTCACATAGCAAATAACAAAAATTGTACGTGTAAATGGTATATTGAAGTAACTTCGATCGATAAAATTCTTGGCAATGATTTATATTTTCATTACTTAAATTATAATTACTCAACATAAAAAGATTTTATTTTCAAGAATGTGTATAAGCCATTACTACATTTTATTTATCTTTAATTGAATCTAAGGCATATGAACTTAAAAATACTGAGGTTTTTGAAATCTGAGAAAGATATCAGAAAACTTCATAATATAAAATAAAAAAAAATATATACAAAATTACAAACTTCGTGTTCTAATATAATATATCAGTAAGGCCTTTTCAAATTTATAAATGTAAAACTTGATTATTATTTTATCTATGACGAGAAAAAGATACGCAAACTGACAGTTGGACGGAGAACCAAGCAGTTTGTAAATGGAGGCCTCCAGAATCAAATAAATGCGCGAATGATTTAATAGGTGGATGGATAGTAACATTGATAAATTAAATGACAGATGTACAAACGAACGAAGACACAGACGAGAGAACACACATATCTCCACCCGAGAGACTGGAAATTGTTGCTGTCATAGAGAGGAAGGCATCTGTCGGATTTGAATTTATGTTTTTCCCCAATTTCCACTTTTTTTCATTTCATACAATAGCCAATATCTGTAAATCTTAGAATGCATTTTATTTTGAATGTTTGTTAAACATTTATTAAATTGTTTCTAAAGAAAACAATACTAGAAATATGTTGATATATTACGCATCCAGAGCTTGGTCGTCTAGCTGACTAGATTGTTCTTTAAGGCATGCACATCTGTTCAATGGAAAATCTTTTTATGGTTATGTTAACTATGGACACAATAGGTCTTTTCGGTATCAGATTATTTTGTAGCATGTATCACCTTATCACAAGAGGCTTATATAAGAATAAAATAGATATAAATTTTTTATCGAACATATTGAATAGGGCAAAAAAAAATATTTTTAATTAATTTGTTGAATATCTTAAATTTATACTTATACTATTTTATTTTACTGTTTGAGTTAATTAAAATAAATAGTTTTTTGTGAGAACATTTTAACTGATCACTTACTATTCTACGTTTTATTCTGCGCGAGGTATAAATAAGTAAATATTATTAAAAAAGAAATAAAATATTTTCAATAAAACTTCGAAATGTGGTTGTCAACATTAAATCAAATACAAATACATACTTGTATGTGCATGCATATTTATCTAAAATTAATTTTTTTTTTCAGCACTTATTTTCTCATTTGTTTTATATTTTTGCGAAAATACCAACTATCAAAGAATCACTGTACACACATACATAGATCCTTACATTAAGTTTTTTAGTTAGCACCGTTTTGACAACTCTATAAAATAATTTATATTTTAAAATAAGATGAATAAAATGGAAAACAAACACAATAAGCACACGAACAGTAAAAAATATTAGCTCAAGTTACCAAAAACATAGAAATATGAAATAGGAATATATTTCTATGTTTTTGCCCGTACGCACCCTACAGTCAAAATAAATTTGATCATTCAAAATGCAACAACAATTGCATGGAAAATGAGAAAACGAATTACATGAAGTAAATAGTGTCTTTGTTATGACAATGCTTCTGCATTTGTTATTATTTAATAACATAAGGTGATTATCATTCATTATGAATGGATTTAATCATAAACTTCATGTTAAAAGTGCAGTTATTGCAGTGTTGTTAACAATTAAACTTTTTTAAATACATATTTTCTATTATATATCAGCTTTTTAATTTCCATAAAAAGTTGTTAAAAATGTTTTGAATGCACTTACCCTGCTATATTAAATGAATATTACTGAAGGAAAGATTTTGTTATACTTTGCACGATACGAATGACTTTTTATTATTATTTTATTTTTTAATATTTTAATTATTTTTATATTCTTTTTATTATTATTTTTTTTTTTCTTGTCTAAAATATTTATATTTAAAGAAATATGAACAATTTATATTTTAACTTTTTCTCTACTTATATAATTTAATTATTTAAAAATTCTCTAAGTATATATTATTAATACCATGTATCCTTCAATTTAATTGTGTTTTTTCAAATTATTCACTTCAATGTGTTTTTTAAATATTTTATTAATTAAGTTATATTAAATTATTATATTATATTAATAATAAATATAATAATATAATAATAAATTATATTAGTTAAATTATTATTACTAGTTTCCTATATATTTTATTAATTAAATATTATTATTTAAATATTTTTTAATTAAGTTATATAAAATTATTATATTTAAATTATAATAAGTATAATAATATTATAACAAATTATATTAGTTAAAATATAGTTCCTATTTGGTATATATTTATTATTATTCATTCACTTTTATATTTTTAATTTTTGCACTTTTAATCACATCTTTTCTTTATTTCATTTCGTTATATTATATACTTATACCATTGTTTTTTATTACTTTATGGTTTCTCATTCTATATTTTGTTTAATTAATTATATAACATAATACATTATTAAATATATTATTACTGTTAATTCACTATTATAGAAAATATCATCTGCATTTGTCTTTTTAAAACAGTTCAACTTTAAAATAAAATTTTAGTCAATTATTATATTGTTCTACTTTCAAATATTTTTTTTTGTGGTTTTTAACACAAATTTTAAACTACAGTATACATTTTTTATAGTGTTTTGCTTTTTACTTGCCTTTTACATTTTACTTGTTTTATTCTAAGACGCATTTTAATTTTCTTACTAATTTTTGCTTCATTTGCTAACAAATATATTAAAATATTTTATACACTTTAATTAATTATTACAATTTTTTACAATTAATAATGACTAGTATTCTCTTATTATGATTATGTTCATAATTATTTATTTATGATTTATTAATTAATCTTAACACGCATATTCTGTCTTATGTTTGCTCAATCCATAACCGATTAACACTAATCGACTGATTTTGATCAATCAATTAATATTTACTAAAAATGTTTTTGGTCTTACTTATGTGTTATGCTTTCTCCATATTATGTTTTCAATTCCTGATTTGTTGTTGTTCCTTTGCCATTCGTAATGAAATAGGCAATAACAAAAAGTGTACCATTGTTGTTGTTTAGTTTACTGTTATAGTTATTGCAATGTAGCCATTCTTTTACTGCCCATTTGTTATTATTTTTTCCTATGTTATTCATTAAAATATTAAAAAAATGTCTGAATGTCTGAATTAAATAATTCGTAATAAGGCATATTCATATCATAACAGTCTTCATTTAAAGACTAAAGAATTTTATATTATTGCGCCGCACCGTTTAGTTGGTTAGATAATATTGCATTAATTTCGTTGAAAAAATAATAATTAATTTTATTTCATATATAGTGTATAAAAAAATAATCTATTTTTTAAATAATTTAATGCAAAAAAATTTTATATGTAATAGAAAAAATGTTATAAGATTGTAAATATATATAAGTACAAACATACCATAACTATGTCGGTTAATTCTTTATTTATATTTTTATAAAATTATTTATGTAAATAACAAAAGTGTCAATTAACTTTAAATTATTTTATTATTTATCTATGACTTTTGTTCTTTTCCTATGTCCTTAATTATAACACCTAATAAATGTATTCTTCTCACTCATCTCGTTTACATTCACAAATTTTGCTCAAAAATTATTATTGCTTCATTTTTCATGATTTATACTTCAGACTGATACGTATATATAAAAGTTTTACAGATTCTCTCCTACAGCGTTTCTTATCTATTGTCGAAACACATACATGATATATACGTATTCACACTCAATAAAAACTGTCACTTAGAATAAAATTCAATTTGAAATTATCACGTAACTATTGCGATAACTGTTGCATAATGATTCCAGGTGAATAGTTATTGGCAAAATAAAGATATAGCATTATAATGTAAAGTTCAGAAGACTGATTGAATAACTAACCTACCGTGTACGTATAGTATACGAAAAGATTTAAATGATCTATAACATTGTGATACGATCATAAGTTAAAAGGATTAATGTTTCCACTATTTTTCGACTCGTGTCACTCGGCTTTTCGTTTCTGTACCCCGGTGTTCATCCAAACGACGCTTTTGCTTAACTTACACATTTTCGACAGAAGATTGAACTTTACCGTACAATTTGCAAAATAATTCTTGTTTGCTGCTATCAAGCTATCCAGGATACATTGTGATCTTTATTGTACTTCAGTTCTTCCTGCTAATGCTTCCAAATAAAACCATATGCAGTATAGTTACTTTACTTACTTAAAATAACGTATGACTATGCATTGTACTAATTCTGCCATATGAAGAGGATGATATCGTCAGGTAAACAATTTTCAGCTCTCCATATGTCGATATGTAACAGTGGATGCAACTTGTATTCATCACTTCACTTTAGAGTCGAATCATCTGAGAACCTCGTCCAAAGTGACCAAAACCGCAACAGACAGCTGGTAAAATTATGGCATTTATATTCTGCATGGAATTCTGTTCGTCAACTACCTTAAAAATTACCAGTCCATTATTAGTGATCGCTAAATGGCCCAACTGATGTATTTGAGGAGGAAATAATTTAATAATAGGCCCATAGGAAGAAACAAATTTCTTATTTCACCAAGTCAATGCAAAGT
>NC_051847.1:137848888-137864455 GCF_002237135.1 Teleopsis dalmanni | reverse complement strand
TACAATCGTACAGCTTGACAAACGTTGTAGTGACAGCTCAGGGAAAATAGAAACCAATAATAAAGTTTAGGACCTTAGTCGAGTAACAATTTTAACACATATAGTTGTTGCACGTAATTGCGGATTCATCACATTAAGTTGGGAATAATAAAACATATTGATCCATATTGACTACAAGGGTGGTTTGATAAGTCAGTGACTTTTTGTTTTTCCTGCACAGTTACTCCAAATGCAACAGTGCTGCCGTCAGCTGTAATCCACCAATGGGCAACTTTCTAATTTTGAGCAATCTACGTCGTTCAGTTGGTGTTTGATAGCCGTTCAAAGCAGACAATCTCGTGAATTTTTACGAAACTGGAAAAAAGTGAATTTCGTGTGCTGATTAGGCATTACTTTTTACGTGAAAAATCCATCACTGAGCGCCGTTTTGTTACTGTGAACGAAACATTGATCCATCACAACACTCCAGGGATGAACGTTAACCAAAGAAGGTCCAACAGAGTCTGTCAGCCAACAAGGTAATGACCACAGTTTTTTGGGATGCAAGCGGTTTCATTCACATCGATTACCTCGAGAAAGGTAAAACGATCGCCGGCGAATATTATTCAAAGCTTTTGAACAGATTCGACGTTGATTTGAAAACGGCCGCATTTGGCGAAGAAGAAAGTACAATTTCCACGAATTGGGATTCGAATACGAACTGCTACCCCATCAATCAAGATTTAGCCACGTGCGACTATTTTCTGTTTCCAAACCTAAAGAAATGGCTGGGCAGTAAGAGATTTGAGTCGAAACTAACACATATTTTGAGAGCTTTGAGAAAACCTATTATTTGGAGAGAATAAGAAAATTAGAAAAACGCTGGACTAAATGTATCGAGCTAAAAGGTGATTATGTAGAAAAATAAAATATTTATTTGCCGAAAAAAATTTGTTGTATTCAAGAAATCACTGACTTATCAAACCGCCTTTATATAATGCTAATGAAAATAATAAAACAATCACTAATGTTTTATAAGACATATTTTTTATAAAAAAAATGTTAAAATATCAAACGTTTTTTAATATACCATATATTAATTTTATTTGTTTAAAAATCTTTTTTGCTGTACAGAATATTTAATAGCATTATTATTAAAAAGTAGAATTAACTTAATAGCAATAATAACAATAATAATAATAATCCGTAAAATAATTATCAATAGAAACATTTTACTATACTTCAAAGTTAATATCCTGCAAGTCCAGAAGAAGTAAAATTGCTTACGGAGCTTCCTAAACTAATTTTGCAGCAAAGTCATAAAAATTTTAAATCACCGAATACTGAAAAATACACAGTAAATAAATAAAAAATCATTTATATAACAAAAAGAATAAAAGATAAATGCAATACAATAAGCACAGACCATAAACTTAATAATATTAATGTTTTCATCAAGATTTTATTTGTATTTTGTTATTTTGTTACTTCTTTATGATATTATTTATTATTTTTATTAAAGTACAGTTTTCTACATTTCGACAAATATTTTTAATGCTGTTTTCTTTATTTATTTTTCCTATTCGTCATTAAATTTATGAGTTTTCGTTTATTTGATTTAATTTTGTATCGACTTGACATCAAAAAAAGATATCATAACCCGGACAAATAAAATAAAAATCCATCAAAATCACGGCAGGCAGACATTTCAACCGTGCCATCTCCTTCGCCAATACCCTAGCCTCTTCCCGAAGTATCAAAAGCTATTAAATAACTGCGTTGTCTTTCCGATTTTCAAACTTTAAAGTCTGTTTTCTTCCTTCCATTTTTTTATGTTTTCCTTTATTTCAGTAAAATCGTATTTTCCCCATTCAATGTGCTAAATATTGAAATTTTTGGTTTATTGTTAAAGGGAACAGCGAAATCTCGATTGAAGGGAACAAGTTGCACTTTGTTTTTTATGACCACTCCATCTTTTGAGCGAACTTTAGACTTGATTGATTGATACTTTGATTGATTATTTACTTAGTTCAAGGATAAACTAATATACGCTCACTGCTATTTAAATCACTACTTCTTCATTTATTACAGATATGCGATAGAATCGAGTTGAATTCAATCAAAGGACTTCAATAAAGAGCTCTTTGTGTGAATTTCAAAGCAAAATTTAAATTTGTGGTATGCTAGATTTTAATCCAATTTACTGAAAATTGAAATGAAAAGGTTTATGTGTATATATTAGGATGGGCATATCTATTATATATCTCAAAGCTAATAAGTATATTTTTATGTGTTAGATAAAGAAGCATTAAACGGTTTAATAGCCGCTGGACTTAATTAAATTTTATTTTGCTTTTATTAGTAAACTTATAAATAGAAAGGAGGAAAGAATATTTAGAATTAATTTTTTATAAATTCAAATAAATAATTAAATCTGTTTTAATTAACTACTTTATTTATATTAGTTGCATTTAGTTAATAATTAAATTTATTTTTTAAAAACACAGTACTTTTCTAGCTCAATTCTTGCTCAAACAAATTAAGGTCAACAATACTTTGCTATATTTAAGTATTACTCAGTAATTATATAATAATAATTATATATTATTATTATATTATTAATAATTAATAATTATTATATAAAATTACATTGTCTTGAAACTTCATTAAATGACCTTTGAAAATATCTGTGTATTTAATAATAATTAAATATTAATGAGAATCTGACAAGTATTGTTTTTAAACAATAAAAATAACTTTTTATGTCCATATCCAGGGTGGTCCAATTGAACTGCAACAATATTAAACTGCTATGATTTTCGAAGAAATGACAACATTGCGTCCATATTTCGTCTAATACTCGTAACTGTTATTTTACGATTAATAAATGTCAAATTTTTCTGATAAACAGATACAAAGACAGACACAAAGACATCAGATCAATCACATTATAAAGCCCCATATTCAGTTATCCTTAGTGTGACTTAAAACTGTCCACAGATATAATAGAGTTAAGGTAATGAATCACCAACTCAGACATTTGCATATCAACATATAAAATTTTTCTAAAATAAAAATTACCCGTAAATTTATCCTTTATGGTCCCACAGCGCTTTATTTAAGCTAAAAAGCTGAAGCTGTTTTTAAGCTGTTGTTGGATCACCCAAATGCCTCAATGTAAATAAATGTAACATGTCTTGAACCATAGTACCTAACAACAACATTATCATTGTCAATTAACTCTATTATGGTGTTCCGAGAAAAACCTTGAGCCTTAACTTCAAATTAAACGATATCAGCACTGTTACGAAAGTGAAATGGTTTAGCTGAACAATTCAAAAATAACTATATCACAAAATATAATATGTAAAGGTCAAGTAAACCATTATAAATTACGAAAAAGATTTCTCTGATGTTTAATAGAGTAAACCATTATAAGTTACGAAAAAGATTTCTCTGATGTTTAATAGAGCAAAGAAACTATTGCCTTTATCCAAACACTTGCTAAAAATCATCATTAAAGAGGACTTCGCGAAATTTTCGGAATGAGAAATCCGAGAACGATTTAAAAGACGAGGTTACGCGAAGATTTAGATATTCAAGTGGTAAAAAAAAAATCAAAAAATATTATCTGTAATGATTTCGATATCCTTGATAGTCGAAAATCAATGATTATTTTGGTTGAGCTATTGAGAGGTGCTCTAAAACTGTTTGCAATTATTTATTCCGATCATAGAAAGTGCCCATTTTAACAATACTCTGCACTGCTACACAAAGTTCAAGCAAGAATTTCCTTATATTCGTATGTAGATAAAAATTCTTAAGTTCATACTAAGGAAACGTCCGATTTCTTTCTCAATCCTAGTTTGCCTAGCTTAGCTCGCCCTTGAAATGACTTGGGCTTAACACTAGTCTAGTAAACTTTCGCAGATTGTGAATATATACATATATTGTGGTTGATTGTGTGTGCAAAATTTAAGTATTGTAGAAAAGGAACGAAAAATAAATTTCCACAGGTAGTTCTTTTTAACCACCTCAATAACCGTTAAGCATTTCAATCTCAGATAATTATTTAACAATGCAAAATGGTTTACAGAAACCATTTATTACAAATATGTAAGAGGTTTCGAAAAATAATGAACTACAACAACAAAAATTATTTTATAATATATTTTTAATTAATTGAATTTTTGACTGACAAAATCAAAACAAAACAAAAATAACAAAACAAAATTAATAAACTAAATAAATTTTTTTGATCTTGCAAGTACCAAAGGTTGAACGCATGTGCTGCCAAATTTAAAGCTAGAGTCAGTGTTCATTAGGCAGCTAACCCATAGCCGTACTTGATTTATACGTTCATACTTGCTGCGTTACATTAAATCGACATAAACCAGCTGTAGAATAATGGAGCAAATGTTTATAAGAAATTAATTAAATAATATTCTAATAGGTTAGTAGATATGGCTGCTATTTCTACTTCATTCGGCAGTACTTATGGTTCTAAATAATTTACTAAAAAGAAATAATATTTCATTGTACGTTAAATGAAAAAAGAAATTAATAAAAATAAGCGGCATAACTAATAAGAAGTCAGTTACCATGTGTCCCTTATTCAAAACAAAAATGCTAAAACACAATTTTTTCGTTAACCAACCTGAACTTCTTTAAATGAACAAATATTGCTTTTAAATTTCTTTAAACATTTTAAGTGAAAGTACTATTATTAAAAAAAATAAAAGGTTTTAAAAAAATTCTATTAATTTTCATATAAAGATTCATTAAAAAATTATATTTTTATTATAAGAATTAACATTGAACTCTATCCCATAAATTTTGAACTAATTTTGAACTTGTTTTTCAAATATTTGCACAACACGTAAAGTCATTTAAGTAAGATTATATCCCTTAAGAATAATAAAATTTTTAAAAAAAGCCAAGAAATTTTAACACAGTTTAAGGTAGCCGTACATTCAACACACAAAATAAAAGCCTTTGAGGTAAGGGATAATGGGGATAACGCTAAGACAATAATCTGAGAATATTTGGTTTATGTCGAGAAACTTCTTTTAAAAATGAATTTACAATACATCAGACAGTAAGAATTTGGTACTAAATATTTCTTTAAAAATGAAAATAAATAAAATTGGTTTTTTGTTGAACTACTGTCCTACACTCATTAAAAAGTTTTACTGAAGTAAATAATAATGAAGCAAAATTAATTACAATTAGTGTTAAAAGTGCAATAAACATCAAAAATTTGTAAACTGCTAGAATCAAGTGCTACCATAACAAACTGAGTTAGTTTTCAGTTTGTAAAGAACCAAAATCGTTAGAAATGCCCTGATCTTACTCGATTTATAGTCTCAAACATTAGCTGTCTATATCTATGTCTATATCTATCTATGTCAATTATAACTACCTATGACTGTGTATATCATATAAATTGTTGGAAATATTATATATATAATTTAGAAAGAATAAATATGTCGTGTTTAATTTTAGACCATAGTTATTATAATACTAGCATAACATACATTATTTTTTATAATACATACTAACCTTTACTACCACTGAAAATCATTACTATATATTATTTAATATAAAAACTTTCAAAACAGAACGAGTTAAAATATATCATTATACATACATAAATTTAAAAAAAAACTGAAGCAATCAAACAATATGTAGCTATTTGCATTTATACTCACGATACTGTCAAACTCTATACATCGGCACCGCTATAATTAACTCCGTTGAAACATTTTCATCTACCTCCAAATAATCAGTTCTTACACACTTTACTCTCTAAGTGAAGAACATATAACTCAAAAAATAAAATATTTTTAAAATAAAGTAATCTACCAATAAAAACTAGATGCGTTGTATTTTCTATTTGTTGTTTTCTTTATTAATAAATCATACTTTAATCTATAAAGTTTTACTTCTACTGCAGTATCAGACATCGAATTTCAATTTGTTCATTTCTTTTGGAAAAAAACAGATAAAAATTTACTTATGTAGGTTAAATTATTTTAAATCCATTTAATTTTACAAAACTTCGTGATAACATAATTAATAAATCTATAATTCTCATTTGGTTTGAAGAGCGTGCAATATTTAAATTATTGGCTCACTAATTAAAGGTTAAATAAGTTTAATATGGAAAAGTTTAGAAAAATATGTAAATGTAGTACAGTAGAATATAAATACTGTAATATTTACTTGAATTAATAAATACATAAAAAATATATAAATCTTTTTTTTTTTAAATTTATTATTTAAGGTTTTAAAAAACAATAAATAAAACAAAACAAGACATAAAGCAAATAGTATTAGATAACTAACAAGCAATTTAAATTCAAACAGATTTAGGCGATTCTATACAATAATAAATCAACTGTAGTACATTTCAATAATTTAAGTCCAAAGATCGCAAGGATTTTGGCGTTTTAGACTGCGTATTGGCTCAGTTGTCGCTAGTAAATGCGCCTCAGCATTTATGTGACAACTAAGTCTATCTTGGTGTGATTTGGCTTTGATATGAATTTCTTCCTGTACTGTTGACACTCCGAGGTCACGATGTAAGTCAGAATTTCTCACGTACCATGGCGCGTTTGTTACACTCCGTAGTATGAAATTTTGGAATCTTTGAATGATGGAAATTTGTGTTCTGCTTGCGCAACTCCATAGCTGTATTCCATATGTCCAGATTGGCTACAGCATTTATTTGTATAATATAAGTTTATTGAAAAATGATAGTTTTGATTTTTTGCCGATTAACCATTTCAACGATTTGAATTTAAGATCTAATTCGGTTCTTTTCATTTTTATGTGCGTCCATCTTAGTTTAGCGTCTAAAGTCATACCCGAGGTATAAATAAATGTAAATAAAATATATAAATAATAAATATAAAAAAAATATATAAATAATAAATATATAAAAAAATATATATGTTAAATAATAAATATATAAAAATATATATAAATAAATATATAAAAGAATATATAAATAATAAATATATAAAAATATATATAAATAATAAATACATAAAAAAATATATATTTATTATTTATGGTATAGATAAATAATTATATAAATTATGTAAATAATAAATTACGGAATATAATTTATTATTTATATAAATAAAAAAAAAAATAATATAAGTAATTACAAAAAAGTGATATATATAAACTTTATATAACATTTAATGAATTTTTAAATGGTATATTTTTTATTCACGTGCACTGCCATATCCTTCATTATTAAGACAAAATTCCATTCTTACTATGTCTACATCGTCGATCTGAATGTTGTACAAAAATGTTTCTGTACAATATTCTCAAGAGATTCAGAACAAGAATAAGAATCTTGAACATTTTTGAACTCAGGGGTATAAGCAGCTACTATAAATACATTCGAAACAATTATTAAGCAGTTTTTTTATTTCAAAACATATGCAATCAATTACTTCAATTGTAAATACAATTTTGTACTCTGTAGCTTACTCTGTTTTAAAATGATATTTTAAGAACTTTGACTATTAGCTAGATTGGTAAATATTATTGTTTCTGTTTTAAAAGATGACATAAATGCAATGGACACCACCTGCAATCTTTTACAGTATTACTGGTAGTAAATACACGTCCACTTGTGGTACTCCACCTAAGGTGAAATCTGCTACCACAGCATCCAAGTGCCTTTTATTGTCCTAGATACTTGGCTGGATTCGTAAGTAAGAGTCATTGTGACTATAGCTAATATCTAAGTAACGGTTTGACGTAATGTGGAGTTGCATTTCAGAAAGCTATTGTATGCTTACACTTAGACTTAGCAAACCTCTTTAGCACACTTTTCTAGATTTGAAAATATAAATTATGTATGGATTTTGTATGGTTAGTTAAGTGTATTTCTGCATAAGTAATAACTACTCAAACAGCAATACAGTCTGATTACATTACAAAAAAGATATATCGTGCCGTGGAGGAGTGGGGGATGAATTAAAAAATTATGTATATCTCAATTTAAGAGTTAACCATTGAATGCTAATAAATTGTAAATACTTCGACTTGTAGGGATAATTTCCAAGCATTGGTTTAATTATTCTTTTTGAAAAGTTTGCACTTTTCGTGAAAATTAAAATTTAATACTTTTGCAGAAACCTCAATTATAAACAGAGAAAAAGTTGCAAACAAATTATGAAATGAAAAATTTGGCATGAAATTTGACACCATTACGTGTAAACTTTTGCTATAGAAATGTTTCAGGTCAATTGCAGAAAATCAACAACAAGAAAATATCAGGCCATGACTACCATAATAAAATTTATATACGTACATACATATATACATATTCATACAGAGCATATGTGTAATTTAACCATACGACTGTAGTCAAATAGGCCTTTATTTCTGAACGGACGAAGTTCAAAATTCGACAATTTTCCCAACAGCCAAGATGTCATACTAACCAATAACATAGAAATATAACGTAATTATATATTTTTACTGCAGCCATCAGAAACATATTAGTTTAATCCCTGTTGTAGAGACCAAATTACTTTCTCTAGCGAAAGTTTGATTATTTAACATTATCGAATTCGGTAACATGTCCTTCATACTACATAATATTTAAATATTACCGCATTCAACGTGTTTGATAGACATGTCTTGTACGGTACTAGTATTTTTTTTAATATAATATCAACATTTTAACATTCCCATTTATTTCAATGTTTTTACATGCGGTAACATTTCTATGATATCCTTTACAGAAAAATCGAAAACCATTATTTTATTGAAATAACAGAAAGTTGCATTTAATGTTTTCAAAGAACCGCTAGGTGTTGGCTCAATAGTGTCCTTTTTTGTTGAGCTTTTACAAAATGTTAAAAATCTGCAATTTAACAGTAAATGTTAATTCATATATGAGCTTTATGTTAAAACATAGAAAATGTTATGAATCTTACTTACAGCAACTGAGAGTTCGTTCGAAATTGGAAAGAATGAACTTCTATGTTAAGTTTCTCATAAATTGCATAGTTTTTAATATTTTCATAAAAATGAGTAAATTTTAATTCTTTTAATTCTGCAGTTACATTTGAATTTCTTTAGGGAAATTGTTTCATGAAATGTGAAATTGATAAACTGTTACCAGGATTTTTCGATTTTAAATTTCTGTAGCTTAAAGACCAAAGCAGTGCTAGGAATTAATTTTAATCTGTACAGTAAATCACGTCCAACACAATTTAACATTAATATTTCACGAGCGGGTAAATCTGACTTAAATTCTGAATTGAATGATTATGAAACGATTTAAAAAATATTAATTGACTCTACATTGTTTTATTGTTAAAAAATTGTTTATATTTTAATATGTATAAAATATAGTACATTTTATATATATATGTATTTTGTGAATAATAATGTATTAACTAATTATATTAATTAATTAATCAATATATTAATTAATTAAACAATAAATGAATCAGATAATTATTAATTAATTTATCAATATAATAATTAATTAATTAATATATTGTTCTGACCACATTAGAAGACATATTGTTAGATTGCATTAATTAAAAATATTGAGAGATACTTTATTTCAGATATTTTATTTCAGAAACTTTTATTTAATTTGAAAGTTATCAAGATATTTACAATATAATTAAATAGTTTGCAACTTTTAATTCAACAACATAATACTCGTAGTATTATTTACTAAAAGACCATAACACATTATTGGGTCCAACGCAGCACTTCTCTCCAGGTGCCTTTTGTTCTATACATGTCTCATATATCTCGTACATCAAGCGCAGTTAGTTTACCCCTCAACCTAATCACACCAATTAAGACTCAGTCTACTACTCCACGTCGTCTTTCTCGAACTACCGCTTCAAACATGTTTTACGCTGAAACATCGTCATCTACGCACAGTACAGGACTAAGCCAGATGATAAATCATTAAATGATATTAATGTCGTGATAAAGGTCGCATTAAAATCTTAAATGGTCTATTTTAGTATTTATTGCTTCATAGGAAACTATAAAATTAATTTTTAAAAGCACATAGTAAGTTAGTTGTGGCGAAAGGAGGATCGAGTCCTCCGTAATTAGCTAAAAAAGCCATTTTGAATCCACAAAACCTCGTAGTAGTGGGTAGTAGAGAGAAGGTCAAACTAGAACCAGCCAGAAGCATTTATAAAGGCAAAAATCTGGCCAATGGTAATGCTAGAGATATCGCCCAGTGTGCTGGGGCCCCCAACAACTTAAGCCTTGTTCTGGTCAAACCTGGACATAGGCACATCAGGTGTTCTGGTGTATTTTCTATGAGAGCTGGTAGACACGTATTGCAGGAAACTCTGCAGGGTAAATTCCACAGAATAAGCCATGCGATCCTTAAAAGTACATATTTGTTTAAATAAAATTTGCAACAATAGTAAATTTTAAATATTACTATTAATATTTTAAATAACTATTTTAAATAAAAATATTTCTTATAAAATATATCCAAAACTAACATATTTTTATTTTTATCACAAAATATTTCTCATAACTATTTAATTTATCTTTAAAAATTGCACTCTACATATTATTATCAACTAGCTTTTTTATGCAATATGGAGTTTTGGAAAACTTAACAGATCTCATAAAACCATATATCCTAAGGATTTTATAGAATTTACCTTAATAACTCGAATTTAACACATAAGAGTAAACTTTATTTTATCTTTTAATACAAAATCTTTTGTCAATTATGCCCTGATGGCATCATAAGCATCTCAATTATTCTCTCGTCTCTCAATTGTCAAAATGTGTAGATTAATTAATTTTTGTACTAACCTTTAACAATATTACTGAATTTATATATTTATGAAATATATAAAAACTATTTCATGGGACATACATTGTGACCGAAAGGTTTTCGGAAATTCTCATTTAAAATTCGCGCGCTGTATATTTTTCGATATTTTAAGTTTATGTAGTTTGGCAGCACTGTCCTTAATTTCTATGCCAAAAATGAGCGCGATCTGTCAGACAGTTCGTTTACGGCAGCTGTTGAAACCAGTTCACCTCAGTAGTGCGTTGCGAAAAAAACAATGGAAAAAAATATTGAACAAAGAGTTTGCATCAATTTTGTGTTTCGAACGAAATTTCGTGTGCAGAATCGTTGCGAATGCTACAAAAGGCTTATGGGGAATCAGTTTTATCGAAAACTCAAGTTTATGAGTGGTACAAAGCCTTTCAGGACTGTCGTACGACCGTCGAAGACATGCCGCGTTCTGGACGACCTTCGACCTCTACCACCGACGAAAACATTGAAAAGGCAAAGGAAATCGTGTTCCAAAATCCTCATGTGAGTGTTAGAGAGATAGCACGAGAGCTAGGCATCGGTCGTGAGATGGCTCGTTTGATTTTGGTGGACAATTTGTGTATGCGACGTGTCAACGCTCGGCTTGTTCCGATTCACCTCAATTTGTTCAACATTATCAACGATTTTAAGGCCAAACATTCAATAAATACCATCGAACAGCCACCGTATTCACCTGATCTTGCACCGTGTGACTTTTTCCTGTTTCCCAAACTCAAATTACCACTCAGAGGAACGCGTTTTGAATCCATAGAAGACGTAAAACAGAATTAGCAGAGGGAACCTCAAAGCCATACCGGAAAGCGCCTATAAAAAATGTTTTGATGATTGGAAGAAACGTTGGCATTTGTGTATCGCTTCTAATGGAGCATATTTTGAAGGAGATAAAATAAATATTGATGAAGATTAAGAATTTTGCGTTTTATTTAAAATTTCCGGAAACTTTTCGGTCACAATGTATGACAATAATTTTATTTCGAATTGAAAATGGTGTGTTAGTGACAAAATTTTCCAAATCAAAGTTTTTTTTTAACTGAACAAATTTTTATTTATTAATTATGATATTATTTCTGAAATTTATAATTTTGTGAAAATGTGTGAGCATAGGATATGATAATTAAATTCTATCCACAATCTGTTCAACTTTGGATATAAATGCAATTTCAGTTACCATGACTACTCAGTCCTGAAACTAACGAGGAGCCTGAATTTCATAAATGCTTACGAATTTATTCAATAGTATCTTGTTTTATTTACACTGAATTTCCCATAACCACGTAGAGTTTGGTGCCATTAAGTCTACATATTAAACACATCAATTAAGGAATTTCGTTTGCGTTTATATTAATATGAAAATATGTATAATTAAATAAAACTTATTTAAAGGGAATAAATGATCAGTAAACTATATATTATAAATATTTTCATTAAGAAAAAATTTCGAAATATATTTTGTGTTATAAAATGCGCAAATTTAATCATATAAATCTAAGAGAATTATAGGTACGAACTTAAAGACATAGATTTTAATAATAATTTATTAAAATACTGTAAGATTAATATAAGGCATTAAATTAAATATTATTTTACTTATTTTGTTTACATGAAGCCGTTAGGCAAACAGTAGAAAAACATTGCTCAAGTATCCGAAGTGAAGAATACAACGAGAAATTACACGAACCGTTCTAAGGAAGTAAACAACCCTTCGAACGGTTGTCAACAATCTACAACTCAACAAACTAAGCTACATCAGTGAACAACCACACACAGATACTCCATGAAGTGAGTAAACAACCACCCAGATTCGAATTAAATTTGGCCTAAGAATCGCTAGTAAAAGAATAATAGGCAAACGTCGAATGCACACAAAATTAGGACATAAATTCGTAAAGTTGCAGATATCGGGCAAGCAGCTCAACCGTCTATTAGTGTGATTTCCAGTTGATTTAATATTTTATTCAGTAGAATTCTTAATGTTAACTTTGCTGTATTTTAAATAGAGAAGTTCTTTACCTTTAACTACAAGAATTTAAAATTTCACTAGTAAGTCAAGCAAAGTATTCTTCAACTTAACGATATTATAAGTAGCATATTTATCTCTCACTTTAAAGCTTTAGAAAAATTATTGGCGAAACATAGTTCAAATAATCGTAAAAAATTGTATTTGTAGAGTACATCTCTATCGAAACCACAATGCGGCTTTGTTACTTATGCAATCGAAATTCTTAAACACAATTTAATACCACTAAAGAAGGAATTTAAGTTGTGAAAAACTCTTAACAATCAAATCGTATACTATGTATAATACATTTTCGGCTTAGAATAAAATAGTATAAAGTCCAATTCACAAACGTAAATAATTCTAGGAAGCTGTGATTTTAAAGAAGATTTAGATATTATCAAGGAAAGTACACAATGCGTTTTTAGAAATTTCAAAAAATATTGATAAGCAAAAAATTTATTATTAATATTTTCGATTCTTCTGTAGAATAAAAAAAGTTAACTTAGTTAAAAATTAACTGAAAATAATAATTAAACATTTTTAAGAAAAAAAACATCAAATTGTTGTGTTAATTTAAATCAGTGACTTTTTGAATAAAACAAATTTTTTTCGGCAAATAATTATTTTATTTTTCTGCATACTGACCTCTTAGCTCGATACATTTAGTCCAGCGTGTTTCTAATTTTCTTATTCCCTCCAAATAATAGGTTTTCTTAAAGCTCTCAAAATACGCGTTTGTTTCGGTGATGACTTCTTCATTCGACTCAAATTTCTTATTGTCCAGCCATTTCTTTAGGTTTGGAAACAGAAAATAGTCGCAGGGGGCTAAATCTGGAGAATATGCTGGATGGGAAAGCAATTCGTATCCCAATTCGTGGATTTTGGCCATCGTCACTAGATAAGTGTGTCTAGATGGAACACCATCTAGAACCATTGTTTCAAATCAACGTCGAATCTGTTCAAAAGCTTTGAATAATATTCGCCGGTGTTCGTTTTATCTTTCTCGAGGTAGTCGATGTGAATGACACCGCTTGCATCCCAAAAAATTGTGGTCATGACCTTGTTGGCTGACAGACTCTGTTTGGCTTTCTTTGGTCCACGTTCATCCCTAGCAACCCACTGTTTCGATTGTTTCTGGCGTATTGTGATAGATCCATGTTTCGTCCACAGTAACAAAACGGCGCAAAAACTCGTTCTGATTACGGCTGAACATCGTTAAACACTATTTTGAAGTAGTCGCAGGATTGCGCTTATGGTCAAGTGTGAGCAATCGCGGCACCTAATACGCGGAGAGTGTTTTCATGTCCAAATATTCGTGTAAAATATGATGTACCCGTTCAGTTGAGATACCTACAGCATGAGCCAACTCACGCACTTTCATTCTCCGATCATCCAAAATCATTTCATGGATTTTATCGACGATTTACGGCGTGATCACGAGGTTGTCTGCTTTGAACGGCTATTACACACCAACTGAACGGCGTAGATTGCTCAAAATTAGAAAGTTGCCCACTGGTAGATTACAGCTGACGGCAGCACTGTTGCATTTGGAATAACTGCGCGGGAAATTCAACAAGTCACTGACTCATCAAACCGCCCTCGTATATTCAAGAATAGTGTTATCATGCTAAGAACCTTCATCCTTAATGTTATGCATACTTTATATATATAAGCGTTTTAAAATAAAACTCAAAAAGTAATAATTAATTTTATTTATATTATATTTTATAACATATACATATGTATATATTATTATATGTATATAATTATAGATGATTTTCGAATAGAAAAGAAAGAAAGGACAAACACAAAAATTTATTTAATTTTATTGATATTTGGCTGACCATACAACGCTGTTTCAAGTATTGGCAAGTACTTATCATCAGTGGTCTTAGGAAATAATCAAATTTTTAATTAGTTTATAGTCCGTATATGATTTGTTTGGACTGCAAGTGCCAGGCTTAGAGCTCGTGCCTGTCAAATTAGAAGCGATGACTATACATATAAATATAAAATTATAATTTTATAGTACATTATTCCAAAATAATTACTCTTACGTGCCTTTTACTTTTCCACGTAAAAATAACTCATGAACTCTGCTTCTTTATTTTAAAACGCATATGACATACAGTCAAACTTCCATAACTAGAAGTCTAATTTTGCAAACAAAAGGTTCAAGTTATGAAGACTTCCAGTTAGAGAATTCTTTATTATTTTTTTTTTATTTTTGAAAGAAACTAGAATTACATTCTAAGATATTTATTTATTTGCAATCAAATAAAGCGCAGATATTATTGAAAAGTAAAATATTCACAAATTAGGGTTTGGAACTTTAATTTTTTTCTTATTTTTAGTAAAAAGAGATTTATTCATACTCTTATAGTGATCATCAGTTGTAGTATCATTCGTTTGCAAACAAAAATTAAGAATTCTCTTACTTAATTCTTGAAAGTCTGATGAAAGGCTAGCACAGGGAACTTTAATTAAATTTAATTTATATAATATAATTTATATAAGTATATGAGCGTCCTATAAAAATTGTGACTCAAAAAACTCCCTGATTTATAGGCATAGGTAATCCTTATCTCTATCAAAATAAATAATTACTAACAACAAATAGACAAAAGTTTACTGATCGATTTTGTTTTTCATCAAAAAACATTATTTGGCCTTATTTCTTTAAAACCACGCTTAAAAAATCAAGAACCACTTA
>NC_051847.1:137841488-137848788 GCF_002237135.1 Teleopsis dalmanni | reverse complement strand
TGTAGCATTTTCAGCCTTAAAAAAGTTATTATTATTGTTGTTTTAATTTATTTTGTTTGCGCTTAGCTGAAAAAATTATAATTTTAATAAAAAAATATTCATAAAGTTATAATTTATATAAAATCCCTCCTTTGTTTTTAGCCGTCGCATGCAAGCGCTAATTCTTCCAGTATTTTTGCTTAGTTGGTGAAATTGTTGTTTGCATGCCTGTGTCCTTACTCACGTCTGGCTGAAGTGGAGTTTTTCACAGTGCATTGCAAGCTTAATTGTTATAAATACATCACAGGTACTTAAATATGCAACCCACTTTAAGGTAGTTATTTTCATTAATTTCACCGCAAGATATTACGACTAATTAAGATATCATCTGTATAATCACATAAAACATAGCTTGGTCTTCTGACAATAAAACTAGTGAACGATCTAAGATGAATAGTACTTACACAATAGTACTTACACATACCAGAAACATTAAGGTGATCCAATTCTTTTTTCCTTAGGTTAGTACATTAGTTTCTTTTTCTTTATTATAAACTTTATTTGCAATTTGTTTTAGTAGCAATAACCAAAGTATATTACTTATGGTACATTCACACTGTAATTTCAAAGTGAACGCTCACATTATATATTATCACTTAATAATATATGACACAAAGAAATTCAATGTATAATTGGTATATTAAATCATTTATATACATTTTATATATCAATTGCATATTGAAATAATAAAAACATAGATTTTATTAAATATTCAGTTGTTTTTTATTTTCGTTATACATATAAAACATATAACACATGTTTCAAATTTCGGCAATTTCCCTTGTGGGAAATATATCGCCTCATATGAGCTGATTTATTGATAACAAGCTCATTTATATGAAAGTACTTTGTATGGCAAATCATACTTATTAGCGGCCTTAAGGAACAAAACCGCTTAAATTAGACACTCTGAATATGGTATTAGATTGTAGTTACTTAATGAAAGAAATTTTTCCTTAAAGAGACCAGCAACAACCAAATTATATTAATTAGATTGTTGTTGTTTAGATTGTAGTTATATAATCACCCAATGAGTCCAACTATTATATCGACTATATGGATTAAAAATTATAGTATAGTAGTGCTAAATAATTATTTTGCAGTATTTTAATGTTTGATGTACTCACTGTTGCCCATAGTTGGATACCATATATTCATATATCCAGTTAGGCTTTGCATCGCCTAACTTTGTTTTTAAGCTGAATTGGGATTTCAACCTCATTAGTTAAAGCATTTTTTTTTTATTTTGATGATGTTTGTTTGCTTTAGCTTGAAAAAAATTCATAGGTATTTAGTCAAGTTTTTATGCGATATTTCAAATCCATACTAGTAAACATGTGGACAAACTTGTTTTCTGAGTTAAAATTTTTTCAGTCTATATCTATATGTAGGTAGGTTAGGTTATACCAGCGATTCCAAAAGAATCCACTTCGGCCCATAGGCCCATTGTGCTACCGTATTACTAAAACCCAAGTGCTAAAACCATCTAGATCTTTTGACAAAGCTTAAAATGCTATTTAGAGGGAGGTCTCGAAGTTCGCAAAGATCCTCAAAAGAAGGCCCGGACATGTGCCCGACAGAAGCGAAGCAGTTGGGAGGCACTTTTGTCATCCTCACCACAACTGCGGCAAAAATAGTTGAAAGGGAGATTCAATCTCCTAGTATGATTATGTAGAATACAATGACCTGTTAATAAACCTACTACAAGACTGATATCTCTGCGGGGCATCTCTAAAAGAGATTTCAATTGTCTATTGTTGGATATTGCAGAGTCTTCCTATCTTTTGTTAAAAAGTTCAGCACAGGAAGAAAAGAAAAAAAAGCATGATGTCAACAATATGCCCAGATTGTTAAGGTGTTCCGAAGCATGTATACTACTTGTACAATCATTCATAGGAAAACTAGGAACTACAACATAATGTATATATAATATTCAAATACTCGTAAAATTTACTATACATAAGCTGATATAAACACATCTACTCTCACCAACAAGTTGCGAATGCCCATCTCAATTACTATCTGCTATACTTTACTTAATTTATTATATGTACTATATACTGCGAATATATTCGACATTGCTGTTACGTAGCAACAGAATTTCAAAATATCTCTATCTCTAGCAATATAACGTGAATCATTTAAAGATTTGCCGATTTCATTTGCCGATTCCATTGAAGTATTGCGTGGCATATTTCATCGTACGACTTTCAACGAATGTGGCCAAGCCAATTATATTTCCGACGCTTGACTTCATTGTTGATATCTTCTTATTTTGTTTGTTGAAGCAGTTCCATATTTGAAACCCTACGTAGTATCTGTTGGTAAAGCTTTAAAGTTTTCTTCGTATTTCACCGATCACCAACTAAGTTTCTGAGCCATACAATATGACGGATCATGATCGTCATGTGTTCTCTAAGAATATTTTCTTCCTTTAGTCTGGCAAAGATTAAAATGTCAAGGTAAAAATTGTTTATCAGAAGTAAAGAATATACTTACTTTGAGATGAGAACTGTTATGTTATTTATATTTATTTCACAACAAGAGCAATATCAAAATCTAGGCTATAGCTTTACAGTGTAGCACCTAGGAGCATTTCTAATCTAATGAGTGTTGTGATTTATTTGTTTAATAGTGTCCTGATTAGTAAGAATAAGTGGAGGTATTGTATTGTTTTTAAAAAATATATTATAATACCGCAGAGCACACGCTCTGAGATTTAAAAGTATAGACAGAATTCTTATAGGTCTCAATGTTGCCGATGCCGTCAACATTTGAGATATTTTTGAATTATAAGTAAACTATCTCAGCCAGAGTATCAAACTAAATGCGTATGTCATTATTTTAGTAATTCTGATTTAATAGCTGATTTTTGTAATATTTTAACTGATATTGAAACATTGCAACATTAAAGGGGTTCAGTTTTTAGACTTATAATGCATAACTTATAATTATCCACTTAAAATTAGCAATTATAATTTTAATAAATTATTATAAGTACATATACATAAATGACTTTCTTAAATAAAAGAAGGCAAAAGAAACCCTTTCTCTATTTTCATTTTTAAAAGTGAAGTGAAGTTGGCTTTATCCTTAAATAGTTGAACCCTTCAATCACGTGGCAGAATAGTCTCAAAAACACAGATGTATGTATAATATTAATGTTTATAATATAAACAAAAAGCTTTAAGTGATCTAGCATTAAACTAAGATCAAAAAAAGATTATTTAATTATTTCTGCCTATTGATAACACTTACATTATACATACACATATCAATTATTTTGAAGCTTATTCATTAAAATAACCTTATGCAATGATGTACGTTAATTGTAAACCAATAAATAAATAATTTACAATAGCAAAACTTTGTTTAAAAACAATTAAAAATAAAATATATGGAAGGCAAAAGTTTATAGATGCCAAAGCAATTTATAATACTCTTACTACAATAAATTTATTATTATCATTTAAATGTGAATATATCAAACAAATAATTGAAGCAAAGTAAAAAACGATTTAAATTTATAGATAACATAATTTAAAAATTAAAATAAATTAGTGCACTTTAAAAAAAACCCAGCAATACAAAGTTTTGTAATTAAAAATTTTTAATTTTTTAAATAATAAAAATAATTTCGCTTTAGTTGGGTTTTTTTCATTACGATTGTGCTATGCTTCATATTTTCAATGAACTTTTAGCTTTACACCACACATTTATCATGTTATTTTATTTTTATTTTTAATTGTTTATTTTTGGATTCATTATTGTTTAATATAATTTATTCTTAGAAAATACCTTCATAATGCCGCATACTCTTCCTATATCTTTCAAAGAGTATCTTAACTTAGTTCACAAAGGCTTTAGAAATTTCTAAGCAGTTCCTATCTGGTTCGCACATAAGCGGAAAACACATTTTCATTCGAGTGAATTATAAAATTTACTTTTGCTCACTTTTGAAAGTAAATTGAAACATAAACCAACTTTCCAATGAATAAACATATACAGGGTATCAAATAAAATTGCATAGTTGTACGCATTATTGTACAATAACAGTTATGACCGAAACTATATTTAAGAACTTATGGCATATATTTATGACATTTATATAATTTTTGTTTTATCTAGTAATATTTATATCAGATCTTAATGCAGGAACTATCTTGAAATATGAAGCAACCTTAATCTAATCGAATAATCCGAAAATAAATCAATAGTATTTTTAATTCCACATATATATCATAATTTTTGACTCTATTATAGAGGTAAGAAATATTAAGATGGTTGTGCTGCCAGATTGAGTAAGTATCTTATATATAATGTGTACACTATTTACAATATTGCTTACTGAAGCTAGATTTGAAGTCATTATTCTATTTTAATCTCTTAGTTGTTACTACATAACTTTTTCGATTTATTTCGAATATACTGTGGATATCATACTTTGCTCACTTTTAAAACAAATAAGTAATGTCAAAAAGCGGAAACTAGAATTGTAATATTGTCCTTATTCGAATCGTAGCAATATAGACAGTGCTGAAAAATTAGAGAAACTCTACAAAATTGATTGAAAATTTTCGGTTGCACAGTCAAATTCCGTACCTACTGAGAGCCGACTGTCTAATTAAAGAGGTTTTGCTCATTATAACCACTAATGAAGATGATTTACCATACAAAAATATTTCATATAAATAAGCTCATAAGCTCATTAAATAAGCTCATTATGAATATATCAGTTTATTTAAGGCGGAAATTGTATAAATGAACTTTTACAGTAAGAAGGCAGCAATTTTTTGTAAAATATAATTTACCAAAACTGAACTGTGAATGGCTAACTGATTTCATTTATTTTTTACATTTAATTTAAAATAATTTAAGTAACTTAAATTCTATAAAATAATCTTTTATTTTTCCTCAACTCTTATTTGAATAATAGAATATACTCATCCTCAACAATTTAAAAATTAATATTCTCATTCTCACCCTCGTTCGTTATATTGGAAGTTTTTTGTATTCTTTTCCGCATCTTTACAAGCAAACCTAAAATCTTTTTCACATAATCAAATAATCAACTTATGCCAATGGAAACGACCAATTCTTAACTTTAACAAAAACATGATATAACATTCGTCACGCCTCAAATCGTAACCTTTGCAATAAACAAAATTCAGTTACTTATGTATTTTTGCAATATTGTTGTTGTTATGATTAACTAACTGTTTATTAAATAAAACTCTCCAATATCTACTTAATCAGTAAGATTTCCAATTATTTCTTAAAAAGTAAGCCGTTACTCTTTAATTACTATTTATTGTTCATTTCTTTATGACTATAATTGTAAGACTATTAGGACAACCTCTGATAATACAGTGTTGCACTGCACTGTAATCTAATCCTATTTCAGTTAAAAACGACTATTTTCTGTAAATTATTATTCAGCGTATCTATCTATATTCTGTTTCTTTGTCCTCTTCTTTTACTATCCGATTAGTTTCTATCAAAAAAATGTATAACTATCTCCCTTCCATTTCTCTAACTGTTCTAAAATAAAAATATCAGATATCAAAGGGAACGATCAGAATGGATAGGGCACTTAAAGGACAGGTGATGGGACGTATAAAAAAGGCACAACAGTTATACGTATCCTTAGCTTAAGTTACAAGTACATTATAATAATGTAAAATTATTCAAGCGGAAAATTACTTGCCCCTCAAAGGCAAAATGGAAAGTGTCGTTTGGCTTATTGCATCGATCTGTTAAATTTATATATTTTTCACATCAATTTTTTCAATTTCATACAAAAAAAATAGTATTGATATAAAAATAGTATAGATATAAAATTAGTAGCAACCAGAATCGATGGCAAGAATCGATGCGTTTTAGAAAAAGTATGAGTCATTTAGAAGTACAAATCAAATGGTACACATTTGACTTATTCAAGTATTGGTTTTTGACATTTACTTATGAATTTCTATCATCCTTTAGATAATTAGATTAAAAATTGAAGATAACTTTTAGAATTAACATACAAAAAATTAAGAGATTTAATATTACAAAAGGATGCAAGTAGGTGCAAAGAGAAAAAGAAAATATTATTTATGAATACTTTTCAAAAAACAAATTAACTCGGAAGCACTATAATTTTTGGACCCATTCAACTACAAAGATTTATTAGATACCCATATATGTTAAGTATTTACAATTCAAACTATTTGGATTAGCCACTTTCGCGATATTGATGTCTTCAATTAAAAATACAATACTTATTCCGTATGATTTGCTCTGTTTTTTGAACCAAAAAAACCTTTTCTGTATATTTCCCGAATAAGTTTAAAGCCCTGTGTTCTCATAAACTAAAAAATATTAGTCGCTTGCAACGGTAATGATGGATTAATAGCAACGGAAACTTGCTACTGTGGGGAATTTGCTGCCACTTATGAACTATTTATTCTTTCTTATAAATGTGTTAACCTTTCTTGATCTTAATTTATCTGAAAAATCTCATTAAGTTAGTTGACGATAATAAAGAATTAATAAATAAAAATTGTGCTTAAATTTAAGCTCTTTGATACTAAACAAAATTGTTTTAATTTTTATAAGCGATTAATTAAAAAACTAACTATACTGTGTTTTTAGACTAAAATTTTATAAGAAAAGCTATCAGTAATATAAAGTACTTAAGCACTTATACTTATTATAATATAATTTTATAGATACTTAGAAGCTACTTAGACCGAACTCCATAAGTCGATACTGAATACCGAGTTAAGTTTGAATGCCTTTATATATTTTTAATTAAGATGCTCATCTTCATCTATATCATTACAAGTAGGAAACTCGAATAGAGGTCAAATTTATTTTATTTTATTTATAATTTAATGAATTTATAGGAGTAGCTCCTAATAATTTAGTTGAATACATGTTTAATTATGATATTTCCATTCAATTAATGAATGACTATAAGAAGGGAAAAATGTTAGCTCAAAACTGATAGCGACGATTATTTCAAGCCATACTTCTTATCTTTATATTTTATATGCAAACATTGAATTTTTATAAACATTGACTACATAATCTATTTGTTTTTTTTTTTTGAAATAATTTATAATATGCTTTGTTAATACTGTTTTATAAATTTTCTCGTAAAATTATCTTTAAGAGTTCTCAATATTTACCCTGTATACTCAACGACAAATAATTGCATTTTCAGTGCCTTTTGAATTTTAAATTCTTTTAAGTTTCCGTGTGCTTCTGTGTCAAT